>NC_047047.1:25079516-25402858 GCF_011762595.2 Tursiops truncatus
GTGCAGCCTGCTTCATGGCAGAAGGAGCAGGGCTCCACGGAGAGTCCACCCCCACTGGAGGAGACCGCACTGACCTGCAGCAACCCCAGGTATCTCCCACCCTATAACTCTCCACATCAGGACCCCCTCACCACTGGGAGGAAAAGATGCCATAAAAGATGGGCGTCCCCGCTCCATGCTCAGGTCGAAGAATGACCATGTCCTGCAGGACACTGGAGGCCCGGCCATGCTCAGGCCCTGGACACAGAAGGTCAGCCTTCAAAAAGGTCGTCCACCTCTGCTGGAGGGTCTTCCGGCCCCCAAGGTCCCCCTGGGGTGACAAGTACATAGGAAGCTCTCTTTAGAAGACCAACATTAGAGGAGGACTGTGGAGACCAATACAAGTTTCCCCCAGACACAGACAGATAGGGAGACAGATGCATAGAAATGCAAGGACAGAGATACAGAGTAACTGAGAAGGACAATGAGGTATGGGGTGGGCAGGATCACCACAATGATGTTTATTGTGTTTATTGTGCACTTATAAAGTTCTGCACTACATGCTTTACGTAAGTTACCTCGTTTAGTCCTCAAATCGACACTGCCAGAGTCACACAGGCAGTAAGCAGTGTAGCAGGGACTTGAACCCAGGTCTGTCAACAGTTCCTGCCTTTAACCTCTACACTACCGTGTCACACGGGATAAGAAGTAGGTAAAAGAGGCCAGAGCCCTTTCGCCACATTCCTCAAGCTCCCAGAAAAGTAGTCACGGCCCATCAAAAAAGAAGACAGAGGAGAAATACAAAGACAGAGACCAGAGGAAAAGACAGGAGGACAGGCAGAGCAGAAAACAAGACAGACAGCTGGGATCAGGGTCTTACCGCACACACACGGGCCACCCTGGGGACCTTAACGTGTTCGTATGAATCAAAAGCTCGGGAAATCTCCGTAAAGAAGAAGTAGATTTCATCGTCTCCGGCTTCATCCCCCCACTCGGCTGGGCTCAAGGCCACTGCTGCAACAAAGGCTGGGGCTGGGGAGACCCGTGGCCTCAGATCCCACAGATATAGCCTGGGGCCACCCAGCCTCCACCTACTCTGTCCCCAGAGCAGCACCACCCCCCCTCTGCCCTCTCCCCACCGTTAAGCCAGGATGGCAAGATCTCTGTCCGAATCCAGTCCTCAGCACGACCCACAGCCCGGGAGATAATCGGCTCCGTCCCCAGGTAGTTTTTCACAGTGGCAGCGTAGAGGATGCCCCCTGCAGGGTGACAGGGAGGAAGTGGACTGTCAGACTCACTGAGGAAGCTTTCAGAAAGGGTCACAGGCAGAGCAGGGAGCAAAGCAGGGGCAAGAACCCTCAGGGGCTGAGCACACATTAAGTGCCAGGCAATGCTAAGCACGACATGCATTACCTCACTTAAAATAAACAGAAATAAAGTGCTCCGGGGCAGTAACGGGAACCGGTGTTAAGGAAAAACTGCTGGAATGTTCATGTATATGAAGGAAGAATAGAAGCTATCCCTGTGGAAAGCAAGATTTTTTTTGTTGGTCTGTTTCTTGCTGTTGTCATTTTTAAGGACTTTTCTACCCTATAATTACGTGGTAACTTTCCAGGAAGAGGTTTGCTTTGCAGCATGTTCCCATCTTACTTAAGTTCTCCCACTACGGTAAATGTCTGAGGGAACTACTGTTCTTTCTGAGTATTAGGGGGTGTATACTGCCCTGGAACAAGGCACAACTTTAGGGTATACTAGCATCATTTAGGGAATTGATCAAAATGCAGATTCCTGGGCCTCGGGCCCAGCAATTCTCACTCAGTAGGGTTGGGGGTTGGCCCAAGAACTACGTTTCAAACAAGCAGTCAGAGTTACTCTGATGTGGGTGATTCAAGACCTCACTTTGAGAAACACCAACCTAGGGGATTTCTGGATATTTCACAGCCAGCCAGAGGAAACAACGAGGAATCAGATCCTCCCTCCTGGTTCAGTGGAGGTGCAGAGGTGCTCTAGGAATGGTGGGGATTGGAAAAGAGAGAAATCAGAGGCATTCTGGGAAGGAAGGGGAGGTGCAGTTCTGTGGGCTGAATGTGAAAGAACTATAGCCACTCTGAGCAACACTGCCAAGGGCCCAGACATGAGTGGAGACAATGACTCAGGGAACAAGAAGGTCACAAACCCCCGGTGGAGTCTTGAGTATCACAGGGACTCTGGAGAGAACAGAGAAGAACAGAAGCATTCCTTCACCACCTACTACGTAAGAGGCACTGCACTGAGTGCTAAGCACATCACTGTCCCCCCAAGAATTCCCATTTGAGTCCAGAAGACAAACGTAATCAGATACCAAGAGGCGTGGACTCACAGATGTGTGTAGGAGCACAGAGGAGGACCCAGCCACATCTAACTGGGGGAGCAGCAACTCAGAGGTCACATCTGAGCTGGCTCTGAAGAATGAGCAATTTGCCAGGTAGAAGGACTTCGGGGGGAAGACAGGCAAGTGGGGAAGAGGGGAGCCATGTTCAGGGATGTGGGGCACTCCCCATGGCTGGAGCTCCAGCGGGGCACAGGGGCTGCTGGGCAAGTGAGCAGAGATGAGCTAGAGGTGCAGAGATAGGCGCCCAATTGTGATGAATCTGCTCTTCCGTGCCAGGAAAATGTGGACTTTATCCTAAAGGTGAGGGCAAAACTGCAGAGATTTTCTTGAGGAGACATGACGTAATTAGTTTTGTTTTTTAGGAAGAAAATGCTAGTTATGCCTTCACACAGTCCTGGCAAGAACAAAGAAGGACTAAGGCACTGGTAGAGGAAAGAAAGGGGCTGGAATTGGGAGATATTTCTGAGGTAGAGCCCATTAACAAGATTTGAACATCAGTTGAATATGAGATGTGAAAGAATGGAGTAAAATAATGTCTCTAAGGTTTCCGCTTATAAGACGGATAATAGTAGATTATGATATTATGAACCAAGCAAAGAAATGACATAAGGCTCATAAAGAAGGTGGCTGGAGAGGAGGTGAGTTCAGTTGTTGGACCCACTAAGGTTGACGCACCTTTGGGACATCTGGTTGGAGTCGCTGGAAGGCAATCGAACAGAAGGGTGTGGACCATAGGGCCAGAATCAGGCAACCTAGGAGTCATGCTTAAGTTACCACAGGAATGTGAAAGCCAAGGAGAAAAGGAAAGCGAGAGGGAGCCCTGGGGCACCATCATTTGAAGGCAACTCAGAAGAGCACTGACTCAGAAGAGTCAGAGAGGCTGGAGAAGCAAGCAAGGCTGGAGTGCTGGAGGCTGGTGCCCAGAAACCCCAGCAAGAGCCGCGGGGTCATGTGCACTGAGGGAGGCAGCAGAGGGCAGGGCCACCTTGAGGGAAGCACTACGTCCTGGGCTCATAGATGCTCCTGTGAAGCTGCATGTCTCAGGCATTGAAATGATAACCACCAACACTTAAAAACACTTAATGCAAAGCAAGAAAAGGGTCAGGAGCCCTCTGAGGGCAATAGTAAAGAATTAGAAACCCCCTTCCTTACTGGGTGGGAGGGAAGACTATACTATCACTCGAGTTTGTGAAAAGAATCCAAGCACTTTGGAGTCAGGAAAGCTTGGGTTTGAACTTTGAATACTTAGTAGTAGTATGATCTTAGGCAATTACCCGGCTGGCATTCAATATGTGTTAGGAACCTCAGGGGGCCATATGCTTGATTTGTTGCCATAAGGTAGGGGAGCCACAACTATAAAATGGCATCCCATTCCCTTCCAGAGTATTTCATGAGGGAGAAAATCAGATTTGGGGCAAAGTTTCTGGCAGCTAATGGAGCAGCAAATAAGCCAATCCTCAGTAGTTCCAGGGGGAAAAACATGACACAGAAGCCAGAATTGGAATAAAAATTTTCCTAAAAGCATTATACACAAAACACTCTAAAACTGAAACTATTGACAGAAGCTGTGTCATGGATACCCTGAGAATGGGGGAGATGTGGTGGAAGAGACAGTTATGAATATTTTGGAAGCATGACTTGATGTGTTTGAGGGAGAACACTCATAAATATTCTGAAAACGGTAAAGGACCACAGACAACAATGCAAGGACCCAGTGGTGGACGGAGGTGAAGTCCCAAAACTTTCTAAGGGGTTAAATGGGGGCAGTCAGCAACTCTGGAGCCTAGGATTGCTGAAGAGCACACTCACTCAGCGGAGAGAGCCGAGGGTCACAAAGGGATAGCAGGAGGGATCAGACACTTTGGGAGGGAGTAGCAGGGCTTCAGGTGTTCCATGAGTACTAAGGGGCTTACAACACAATCTTCACACACACACAGAGGAAAAGGAATGACAGCCATCACAATTACAAGGGCAGGAGGACACAGGAGGACACAAGATCACCACATGCCCTGAATTTTCCAGAACCGTCAATTTCAAATATTCTGTTGCACTGTTCATACAATAAAATATCCCTGTATGTGCGGTTGTTTGGCAAGTTATTACTGACTAGATCAAGCTAGCAAACATGAAAACATACATCTGCTATTGGCAAAAGATGATATGCCAAAGAGAGCGATGCCCACGGTGTTGAGTTTAGTGAACAAGGTGGTTAGAAAAAAACACATGGTATAATTCAACCCTATTTTTAAAAAATATGTATATATGTCTGTAGGCACAGGAAAGATTGAAGGAGCTACAACTGGACAGTGTTACTGATGTTTGTTTCTAATGAAATTACAAGTGATTTTTATTTTCTCCTCTCTACTTTTCTGTATTCACTGAACATTTTTTGTAGTTAGCACCTTTTACTTTTATAACCCCAAAAATTAAGATACTGTCATTTTGGAAATACCAGGAAAAACAAGGTTGAAAGCCACAAAGATGAAGAATCACAGCCAAAGAAAAATGACAATTATGTGCAGAAATAGATCTCTACTTGCTCAGATGTAAAGCCTGCGAACATAGACCTCCCAGATATGTTAGCAACCCAACACTGACAGACTAGGTTATAAGCCATGGCAGTGAATATTTCACTACACCCTGAAGGGGTTCAAATTTTCACTCTGGTATCAAAATGCTCACTTTTAAAGAAGGTTTATAATAGGAATTATCACTCATTATCTTTAAAAAGAGGGTTTTTAACATGCCCTAGCCTGCCTTCTTCCACTCTCTTTTCTTCTCATGGTCAGAGCTTTGCAGGATAGACAGCTCCTGACCTAATATTCTCTATTTCCTTATCTAAGGTTTATGCCAGCTAGATACCTTTTTTTTCTTTTTTTTTTAAACAGCCTATTATCAGGACATAATTACAGATCACTGGAGATGCAGTGTTTACTCTACCTTTTCCTCTCCTGGCACATAGGATTTATAACTGTCTTGTTTCGATGTGTGAATGCTGTCTTGGGGTACACACTCACGGATTTAAGAGATAAGCTTGACCGTAAAATGCTGGCAGCACCCAGTGCACATACAGGGCTCCTTAGCAGATGCAGTAATCACAAGATGCAATGAGACCAAAAGGAGACAAGAAAAACACAAGACGGGTTCCCAAAGAGAAAGCAAAAGCTCCCTTCTTCTGCTCTTCTTTATAAGAGCCCTATTTACTATTGAATGTGATACGGAGGACCAGAGATGACAAATCACTGCCTCTAGCTTGGGTACCTTGGTGGGTAATGGCACTATGCACTCAGAGAAGGGGACACGGGTCGAGGAGAAGGTTTGGGGGAGGTGAGTGAAGATGATAAGCTCAGTTTGGGACATGCTGACTTTGAGATTCCTGTGGGACATCTAAGTGGAGATGTATGTCTGGAAGGCAGCTGGATATGTGGTCTGTAGCTCCAGATAATGTATGGGAGGCATCAGAATCTGGTAGAAACAGAATCCATGGGGCTAGTTTTGGCAGATCTGGAAGGCGTCAGATTTGGGAGACATCAGAATGCAGTGCAAACAGAATCCATGGAGCTGGCTGAGATCACAATTACAAAGAATGCAAGAGAAGAGGATCTTAGGTGGAAGTCTAAGGAACATTTAAAGGATGAGCAGAAAACAAAGATGCTGCAAAGAAGACTGAGAAGGAATTGCGGATGTTCTTAGGCTAATGTGAACGTTACTGTCAAAATATTTGCATTTTTCCGAATTGGAATAGCGCAAATAGAGACACTGAGATCACTTTTGTTAATTTTATCTCAGTGGAGTACAGATAAATGTCAAATTTGAAGACAAGATATCTGAGACCTTTTCCTAAAGAAATACAAGTGCCAATAAACACATGAAAAGCTGTTCGACCTCACTAATAGAAATGTAAATCAAAAACATCAAATTGGACTCTGGAGAAAGTCACTGTTTTACGTTTATTAACTATATTTTGGGGGCTAACTGGCTGTAATGAAACAGGCCCTCTCACCACTGCTGGTAGGACTCACTGGAGAGAAATTTGGCCAAACCCATCAAGTACTATAAAAATCTTTTATATCCTTTGGCCCAGCAATCCTACTTTTTGGATTGACTCATGCAATTAATTAGATTCATGTAAAGGATTTACATTAAAATTTATGTAAAAGGATTCCTCATGCAGCATTATTTATAAAAGCAATAATTTATTTTAAAATCTGAATGTATAATTATATGGGAATAATTAAATAAGTGTGCTACATTCATACGATGAAAAAGTATACAATCACTAAAAATCAAGTTTTGAATAATTAAACAAATTCTATGATGAGAAAATGTTCAGTATACAATAAGTGAAACATGCATGACAATTCCAATTTATTATAAATACGCACACATGCGCACGCGCGCGCGCGCGCACACACACACACACACACACACACACACACACACACACACAGTATGAGAAAATACTCCGAAATAATAATAGTGGTTACCTGATGATGACTGAATTACAATAAACTTTTCACTTTCTTCTTTATACATTTCTATATTTTCTCAATTTTCCACAATGCACATTGCAATTTTTATAATTTAAAATAAGAAATACTCCTGCCATTATATTCTAATATTTTCATTACTAAAAGCTCTTTTCTTTCAAAATATGTCTATTATCCTTAAGGACATTTGTATAGCTCCTAACTGGGAATTTTGGTTCTAATTCTTAAATAACATTGCCACTATCTTCTATACTGCTATTTTCAAAACAAGGGCCAGTAGGACACAATGGATCAACATTAAAAGTTCCAACTAGGGCGTCCCTGGTGGCGCAGTGGTTGAGAGTCCGCCTGCCAATGCAGGCGACACGGGTTCGTGCCCCGGTCCGGGAAGATCCCACATGCCGCGGAGCAGCTAGGCCCGTGAGCCATGGCCGCTGAACCTGCGCATCCGGAGCCTGTGCTCCGCAACGGGAGAGGCCACAACAGTGAAAGGCCCGCGTACCGCAAAAAAAAAAAAAATTCCAACTAAATATTGGCATTATGTCAGACCAAGAAAAAATTTAAATTATAGCCCTATAAAGAACTTCAGAGGAAAACTTATAATATTGATATTGACTATGACTTGGATCTGAGACAGAAAAAGCCATGGGGGTTCTATGTCTTGAGCTAGCCATTCTAAACTGTTAGAAAGTGATTTCTGACACCTCCATCAATTATCAGCTGAAAGGCAACACTAAATTTCATTACCTGGGGGAAAAAAAGACTTAACCTGTTTGAAAATGTTGTTATACAATTATCTTATCTATGAAATTTGTATTCTTAAACTACATGCTGTGTTCCACTTGCTGAGAGAACACAGAGAAATTACACACAGATGGTTAAATGTACTTAAAGATACTGCTTGAAACAAAGTATTTTAATTATTTCAGATTGTTGCAATTGAGAAGTCATTTTGTTGATAAACAATTATGTAGAATCAAGAGACATTCATAACTGCTAAACCTGTGAAATCTTTCTGAATGATCTTAATGACTGGTTCAGCGTTTTGCCAAAGATGCTTGATATAAAGTTAAGAAAAATAAACTATTGACTAAACTTTTATTCAAATATGTATGCGTATAAACAAGGTCTCACTGACTTCAACTGTAGATGAATGATAAAAATGACAACTCAAATATCGTATTTACTAGATATATACTTTATGTTCATTTTCAAAAATTTTTGTTATTTCATTACGTTTCAGAAAAGGTAAATCATTAACTGAATAAGAGTGACTTTTTAATATATAAATTTATTTATTTTATTTATATTTATTTTTGGCTGCATTGGGTCTTCGTTGCTGTGTGCGAGATTCCTCTAGTTGCGGCAAGCGAGGGCTACTCTTCGTTGTGGTGTGCGGGCTTCTCATTGTCGTGGCTTCTCTTGTTGAGGAGCACAGGCTCTAAGTGCACAGGCTTCAGCAGTTGTGGCTTGTGGGCTCTAGGGCTCAGTAGTTGTGGCGCACAGGCTTAGTTGCTCCGCAGCATGTGGGATCTTCCCGGACCAGGGCTCAAACCCACGTCCCCTGCATTGGCAGGCAGATTCTTGACCACTGTGCCACCAGGGAAGCCCAAGAGTGATTTAATTTGTGCAGCTTTTAAGACTTTTCCTACAAATAAAGTCATGCATAAGAAAAGAGTTTAGCGTCCAGTGGTTGAGGCTTTGTCTTCCAATGCAGGGGGTGCGGTTCGATCCCTGGTCGGGGAGCTAGGATCCCACATGCCTCGTGGCCAAAAGGCCAAAGCATAAAACTGAAATTAATACTGTAACAAATTCAATAAAGACTTTAAAAATGGTCCATAACAACAACAACAAAGTTTAAGTTTAGATCTTATATCCCAATTTTTGTTTTTCATAAAATATTGTGCAATATTTAAATTAAAATTTATATTGTCCAATATTTTATAATAAGGTTCGTAGCAACTTTAATGAAGGAAGAAAAAAACAGTGTGATAAATGATGCTAAGTCAACTGAATAGTTAGTTGGGAAAAATCAATTTTGATTCCCTTCTCATGCCGTTTCTCAAAATAAGTTTCAAATAAATCAGAGTTAAAATGTTTCAGAAAAAAAATTTTAAGAAGGAAAATTTTATCTGCTCTCTAACTGAAGAAGGATTTAGCTTTAAAAATATAATCACAAAGGAAAAGGTGTAGATTGGAATACTAATATCCTACCTGATAATTGGCCCAAGAACATAAGCAGAGGATTGACCAAAGCAGAAATAAGTACTAAAACATGAAAAATGTTCAACTTCACTAAAATTCAAAAAAATACAAATTAAAACAAGGTGCTGGGACTTCCCTGGTGATCCAGTGGTTAAGAATCTGCCTTCCAATGTAGGGGAAGCGGGTTCGATCCCTGGTCGGGGAACTAAGATCCCACATGCCACGGGGCAACTAAGCCCGCGCGCTGCAACTACTGAGTCCATGCACTCTAGAGCCTGTGCCTCACAAGTAGAGTGAAGCCTGCAGCCACAACGAAGAGCCTGCATGTCACAAGTAAGACCTGACACAGCCAAATAAATAAATATTTTTTAAAGGTGCTATTTTTAGCCTTGAATCAGCACACACACACACACAAAAATGTTTAATGACAACAAAACAGTGTGGTGAAATTTATGTGAAAAAACACTCATCTACTGCTGATTTAGGGTGTAAATTGGTATACCCTTTCTAAAAACTCAATTAGCAACAGATAATGAGCTGTAAAATATTCACATCCTTTAATATAGTCATCCATTTCCAGGAGTCTAAGAAGATAACCTAAAATGAGGATAAAAATTTATGTGCAAAAATGTTCATTACAGTATTAGAGACCATAGCAAAAACTTTGAAGTGAACTAAATAAACCTGAAAATAAATTTACATAAATAATTTGGAATTCTTTAATTAAATTATGGTATGCTCACAGGTTGAGTAGCATAATGTCATTAAAATTTTTCTTCACAAAGAATTTTTTAATTATATAGAAATGCCTATGATATAAAGTCACATGACAAATATTCAAAATTATATCCCTGTAGCATGACATTTAGAAGTTTCATAAAACACACACTTATAAAATTTCTGTTCACCTGCTTGTTTTATACTCTCATGAGAAAAATCGTTGGGTTCTCACTGAATTTGGAGAGTGCATGTGGAGTAGTCTAACCTAAAATACAGGCTATGTGGCACACAAACAGTTCACTTTGTGGCTACCAAAGAATTAGTCAATCATTCTCCAGAAAAGATTTAGGCATAGTCTGTGATAGAACCATTGAACACTGGAGCAACTCTATATGTATATATAGTTTGTTTGAAGGAAGTAACAGAAGGAATTTCTTTAATAGTCATTACTGATTTTTCTGAGCAACAAAGGAGTGGCCAGCCAAATATATGTGCATGAGTATATATGCATGTGGACACACACATTAAAAAGGCTAGAAGGAAATATCCTAAAATACTAGCAGTGGTTTTCAGAGTAGGAATACTCTAAAACTGTGCTAATATGGTAGTCACTAGGTATGAATGGCTATTTATATTTAAATTAAAATTACATGAAATTTAATATTCTCCCCTTCAGTCACACCAGTCACATTTCAAGGGCTCAACAGCCACATGTAACCAGTGGCTACCATATTAGACATTGAAGATACAGAACAATTCCATCATCACACAAAGTTCTTTTGGACTATGCTGTTCTAAAAGATTTCTTATGTTCTTCTTTGTACTTTTTTCAAATTTATTATAATATGCATTGTAGTAGATTCCTCTTAAAAACAGGAAAAAATGACTAACAGAGATGAGGTTAACAGAGGAAATGTTCACAGTCTACTGTGAACAGTGACATATTCTCTAGAGAAAAGCAAGAGAAATGATACTCTGTGGGTAAAAGCAGGAGAACACAAGCACTCTGGGAAGAATAGGAAAGGCCAGAAAGAGATGTGGGAATAATAGACATTCTGATGAAAGTAAAGAAAGGACACAGAAATTCCAACAGCAGGGCGGGGAAGGAGGCAATTACAGCAAGAAGTCACAGGTGCTTATCTCTCCCCACTCACCAGCCATTACAGCTGCTGACCGCTGAGCTGGCTCAAAAGGACATTTCCCCCGGCCACTCTCAGGTCTTTCAACCTGCTGGAAACTGGACACATCCTACAGACCAGAAGGGGGCAATTGGTTTAGAGGTCATGGGGAAGTCCATGGTGAGAATTACAAAGATGGTCAGATGAAGAAAAAACCCAATTCCCATTCATCTCCCATTCCCCCACTACCATCCCCATATTCCCAGTCTGCTATTCCTGATTCCACCACTCATTCCTGCATTTCCTACCTCTGCCATCCCTCTTTTCAGCAGTTTATTCCTCTTCCCTCAATTCCCCTAGTTCCCAACACCCACATGCTCTGATGAAGGAACACCTAGGATGGCACTAGAAGACACCAAGAGGCTGAAAGGTAGACCTTTCCTCTGAAATGCTGCTGAACCGCCAGCTTTGCAACTGGTTGGAGAACGTGCTACAGGATAAGGAGGACCAGGGAAGAAAGCAGGCCTCCTGAGGGCTGGAGCACTTAGGAAGGGTAAAGAAAAGTACAGGCTGATATAGGACCATCCGAAGCCCAGGGGTCTAGAGAGAAGGGCCATCCCTCACCTAATCCCACTCCACGAATAAAAGACTGAACCAGAGTCAAGGATACACAGAAGGAGAGAAGGGAATCTACAAAGTCAGTGAAGAACTGAAGCTGAGGTCAGAATCTGAGAATTTGGTAAGTGTCTTCCTCATCCAGGGACTCCAGAGGGACTAACCTGGGGTGCGGGGGTGGGCAAGAGGTGTAAGAGTTCCACAGAGCCAGCCAGACATGACCTTAGCTGAGCATCCAGCACTAAGAGAGGCTTCAAGATAACATCTAAAAATGAAAATCACAGATGATTTCAACCTGGACTGACAGGGAAGTTAACTATGGCCAGTTAGGAATCAGTTATGACATGAAGTACCAGGCATGATATCTCTAGTTCACAAACTAGGATGGACATATGGTGTTGCTGGAGCCTTATTGCTGTGATGGTAATTGGAGAACCAACATAGATCTACGTCCCCTGAGCATAAGTGTACCACTGGCCCATTCTGACTGCTCACTTATTTCCTGTAGTTGGCAAACAGGGTTTCATTTTACTGAGAGAGCCTTGAAGAAGACCTGTTAAAATGAGATGTGATCTGATGTCCCCTCAAAGGGAATACTGGGTCAAGAATCTTCCAGAATGGAGGACCCCACAGAAACATAATCATCTGCCCTGTGTGGTGGTGGGCACATTGTAGCCAGAGGAGAAAGATGACAGTTCAGTGAGAGATTACCAAGATATTTGGGCACTCTGAACATGGGGTTATTACCTGCTGCTGTGGCCTGTCTTATCGCCTCCTTTTCTCCACACTGCTTCGCCTTGCTCCCAATTTACTCTCTATACCCACCCCAGATTAATATTCCTAGACTATTAGTCACTGACTTAATAAATGTTTGAGCCACAGAATGACAAAAATGGCTCACCATTGCCTCTTTATCCCAAACTACTACTTCTTCTAACCAAACATGGATCACCTGTTATTCCTAGAAAACAAATTATGCCTGAAACTATTCCATCACATTTCACCAAGGACTTATAAAGGATGAGCCTTTTCTCAGTTCTCATTCTCTTTGATCTTTTCGCACCATTGGAGACTTTTGATTCACTCTCCTCCTTGAAATAATCTACTTCTTGACTCTTGAAATTCTACCTTCCTGGAGCCCCTCCTCCTATCTGTTGCTTCTCTATCTCCTTTGGTTGTTTCTCTTCTCCTTTCCAGCCTCTAACCATGTATCCTTAGTCTTTTTCACATATACTTTAAAGATCTCATTAATTTTCACATTTCTGCCCAGACTTTCTATGCAAATCATTCCCCAAACTCTCTAAAGCCTGATGTCTTCCAAACTCTAGTCCATGTTTGCACTTGACTGCTGGACTTCCTTTCCTCACAGAGATGATCTATTAAAACTGAACATGGGGCTTCCCTGGTGGCGTAGTGGTTGGGAGTCCGCCTGCCAATGCAGGGGACGCGGGTTCGTGCCCCGGTCCGGGAAGATCCCACATGCCGCGGAGCGGCTGAGCCCGTGAGCCATGGCTGCTGAGCCTGAGCATCCGGAGCCTGTACTCTGCAACAGGAGAGGCCACAAAAGTGAGAGGCCCGCATACCGGTAAAAAAAAAAAAAAAAAAAAAATTGAACATGTTGAAACTCGTCCTCTTCCAGTTTCCCCAAATGGCATCATCACGTTATCTAGGTTTATAGCCTTTGAGCAAGGGAGCCGATTAACTACATAGGTTATGATTACTGTACGGTCAAAGTGACATTTAATTAGGGTCTGAAAGGATACGACCACACCACCACATTATCTGAATGTTGAGATTCTTCATTATATCATTGTGTCAACACAGTCCTATCAGCATGAGTTGTAGTGAAGGCAAGCCCCTCAAGTTGAAAGCCAGAGCTATGTAGGCAAGCTCTCACTGAGCTGTGGGGTTAGAACCCATCCTTTGACTTTGGCCAAGAAGAGTGCAAGGCATATAAAGGACCTTTCCTGAGAGATTGGGGGTGAGGGGTAGGGGGAGGTGGTCCTTGTTAACATGAAACAAATCAAATGTCACAAGAAACTGGAGCCAGCTAAGGTCTTCTTCTAGGGTGCAGGCTGGACTAGAGGGACAAGGGAGCAGAGCACAGCCAGACGAACCTGGGTTTGAATCTTGGCTGTGCCTCGGCCAGCTATATATCTCAGACTTTTACCTAACTTTTCAGAACTTCTGTTTCATTCATGTAAATTGGAAATAAATACTCTCATGATGTGTCATCACTATCATAATAAATAAATATCATGATATGGTGATAAGAATTAAACTCCATTGTGAAAGTATCAAGCAACAAGCCTGCAACAGAGTAGACACTCAATTGAATGGGAAGTCTTCTCATTGTTGTTGTTGCTGTTGCTATAAGTCTAACATTTTTTCTGTTAACTGCCGGAGCTCCCTCAGAAAAACAAATTAAAATATTTTCCCCCAATGTCTGATGAGCTGTCACTGAAGGGCAACACTCCACATTGTTGGAACTGGTAGGTCCTATGCTTAAACTTCCTTTTGTGAGAACCTTCATTTCTCTGAGCAATCAACTCTGAGCAAGTTGTTATATCTGGATCAGCTAGTCCAAGTTCTCAGATTGTTACACACAGTCTCAAAGTCATCCGTCTGGGACATGAGAAGTTCAGCACTAAGGATAAGGCAAGGACTTGCTCAAGCAGATGGGGATTGCCAGGTGGCAGGATAAGACAAAGGCAGAAAAGAACATTCAGGAAGTCTAGAGAGCAGTTTCAGGATGCTTAAAGGGTTAACACAGTTGTTAGCTGTACCTTATATTCTCCTACAAACAAGACTTGATCAAAGGATGGTCCTTCATTTCATGAGCCTGTGGGATAGGAGGGTTCAGAAAAAGAGCTAAAAGTCATAGGAGTGCAGTACACAGGCCCCTGGCTTCGTTCTTATTTGCTGATATTCCTCAAAAATGGATAGGGGTCCAAGTCACACCATTCCTGACAGGTATGTCCAGAACATTTTCTGTCTAGATACTTATCTAACAACCATTAGGGTCCCACCTCAGAGAGCCAAAGAAGAATAGAAGGCCCTGGGGAACTAACTTGGAGTAATCACATCGTCTGTAAAGCATGGCTCTGGTATTCACACCCATGGGCTCCCTGATCCTACGTATACTAGGAAAGGACAAATATGTCAATGGCAGTTCCACTGCTACTTCTGTGAGCTTTGTGAGAACTGTAGGGAAACTAGGCCCTCAGCGTTACCTGAAGGAATATAGAGATTTTCAACACCACCCTGAACTGGGAAACCTTCCCAGGATGAGGGAGCTATTCACACC
Source organism: Tursiops truncatus (assembly GCF_011762595.2). Classification (NCBI taxonomy): domain Eukaryota; kingdom Metazoa; phylum Chordata; class Mammalia; order Artiodactyla; family Delphinidae; genus Tursiops; species Tursiops truncatus. The sequence continues at coordinate 25,094,322 of NC_047047.1, forward strand.
TCAAAAGGGAGTCTATCACCAGCATTATGAAAATAACTCAACATAAACGCAACTAACTCCAAGGAGAGCCCAGAGGGACGGACTAAGGCAATCAAGCATATACAATTATAGCATTCTTAAGTCAGAAATATAAGGATGATGCTTAACAAAGAGGTTTGGAGCTACACACTGACTAGATCCACGTGGCAAGGACTACTGCAGGCTGCAGAAGGATCAAGTCAAGATCTACCATTAAGGATCAGGGTCAGGAAAGGGAGTTGTTGCACTCCCTCCTACCCCCAGCAGAAAGGGATAAAAAGTGTCCAGTGATATGAAGGACATGTGACTCTTCCCAGGGCCTGGTCACAAATGTGTGCAGCCAGAGGAACAGTAATTGACTACTGGATAACTGATGAGAAAAGGAGAGGAGTCAAAACATTAACACGCTTCCTAAGATGTCACCAATCCCAGGGACTTTTGAGGTCATGACCAACCTAGATGTGATCAGGAGTATCCATGTCCCAAGCCTGCCTGGGTGTGAGGTTGGAGATGTCCAGGGCTTTAGCAGCAATGAACAGGACCAAGAAGAAAACATGGTTGACAGAGTGCCCACCTTGAAGGCAAGATCCAGAGTATGGGGCCAACAGGTACTACATTAATGTGCAGTGACCTCAGAAGCTGTGAGAGCAAAGGGTCACAGCCCACACAGAATGAGGTTGACAGCAGAGGTGGAGAAGGTGGTAAAAGACAATCACATGCCATGGGAGGAAGAAACAGGTATGGACAGTGCTGATTAAGAAATGGACCCAGGCTCCCCGGACAAAGCATACACAGGACAAGGAAAACATGAGCTACTGGCCTCTGAAGTTCCTCCCCACAGGCCAGCTGGCATCCTCACTTCCTTCACCATCCCACTACGTCCCTCTTTTCACTTTGTATTCCTTACCTTCTACCGACAACCTCCCTCCCCCTCCCTTTCATACCCTCCCTCAGTGGACAAAGCCTCTACCCTATGAGGACATCCCTCACCCCCAATGCTTATCATGCACAAGGGTTGCCTTAAGCATGACCCCTGTCACAGTCACTCACAGAAGACCCCTCCCATCCTTCCACCCCTGTCACTCACAATAACCCCGCACTTCGGATCAAAAGCGAAGGTGCCACAAATGAGGAGGTGAGAGGCATTGGCAATGGCGAGAATCTGGACAAAATTGTGACATTCTTCCTAAGGGTCAGAGATGGTTAGAGAATCAGAAGCAGCAGGTACAAGGAAAAGTAGTGTTAAGACAGTTATATGCAGGTCTGGGTATGTTGTTAGAGTCCCTGCCTGGGCCCATTGGGATGGGAGCATTGCAGGGGACTGACACAGAGTCAGGGCTGGGCCAAGGCCTCAACTGACATTCAGGCCAGGGCCTGGATTTATACCTACCTCCTTCTTGCCTTTCTTCCTACAGTTCTGTCTGTGGGCCTCAGGCACCATCCAGTCAATCTAAGAAAGGAAGAGTGACCATTTCTCTCAGATTCTCACCCAAATTCCTCCCAAGTCAGGCTAGGTGACACAGTTCTACAACCTCCATCAATTTGGAAACTTCAGAGACAACCCCCCGACCACAGAGCACTGTTTTTCATACTGGAGGTCGCTACCCATTAATGAGTAATGAAATCAATTGTGAAATCTCAATCAACATTATTTTTAATGAAATAGAATATATCAGAATGTATCACATATAGGAGAGTAGATATTGTTTCAAGAAAGTTTTCTTTCAGTACATAGTTGGTGTACTATGTCAAAATGTACCATATATTTCTTACTAAGGGGTGGTCAAAAAAGTTTGAAAGTTATTGCCCTAGAGTAATGTGATTTTAATGATTCCACTGCCACCTGAACCCTGGTCACTGTGGCCTCCTCCCCATAATCATGAATCTCCCTCATAGCCTCCCCAGTCACCACGAGCCACCCCCATCACCCTCAGCTGAGACAATAAGGTTGACGACCTACCCTTATTCCTTTTCACCAACATTCCCCGTCCTACCACAACACCCCCCTTCATATGCCATAAAACGAAGGATCTAATCACATGCTCTAGAATCTGAGGTCCTCCCCACTCTCATCTCTCACCCTGCGAGGTCTCTCCCCTGAAAAGGGCAGGGATAAAGCGAAGATGGTGTCCCGGGCGCCGACATAAAGCATATGGGAAGCAGGATCCACAAGGAGAACGGAGTAATTGTATGTCTGAGGGATGGTGAACCGGGTGAGATAGGAGTCAGCCTCTGGCAGGAAGAGAGGGTGAAAGTGAAGAGTGATATCAGCCATCATTTCATAAGGGTTGGGTCCACAAGGGCAAAGCCAAAGGGGCCAATTTTTGTTTTCTTCCAAGTACCATTTATTTAGCAGCCTTAAGGGCAAAAACAAAGCCTGGACAGGCCATCCATTTAATTTCCCCAGGGAAAGATAACTGATGAGGCCAGAGTATTTAGCACACAATAAAGTATGCTTTTTCTATAAAAATAGAACACTTCATTAAAATAGCATAAATATTAAGTCTATTTAATATTTATTTCTATTCATAGCAACATGATACATAATATGAAAATACCTGTAAAAGGTACAAGTACTTTTCTCTGTAAATTTCCTTTTTTCTTAAATCACTACTTAATAGTAACTCCTTTTTACTTAGAAGGGAAATGTCTCACTCTTTTCACCATCACATTAGGAGATCATCTCCTCTCTCTCCCACCACCCTTGATCTCACCCTAATTCTACCCAAAGAGGTAAGAGAGTAGAGGGGGCAAGAAGAGTATGTGCTTTGGAAATGGATCAGCCCAAGTTTAAATGTGGTTCTTTCACTTACCTGATGTATGATCTTGAATTAGTTACTTGCCCTCTCTGAGCATCATTTTCCTCATCTGTAAACACCACCATCCAGGGTTGTTGAAAATTAAATGAGATAACATATGTGGAAGCATCTGACACATACAGCTCTGCTCTACCTGCTTCATCTGCTCAGCTACCTTCAAGACTAGTAGAATGGCCATGCATTCTTAGATGTGCTGATGTATGGAGCCCCACTCACCCAATCCTCCCACACCCATACTCATGTTTGTGCTGTATCCTGACTACTATCCCATGCTTAGTATAAGCCCCGGATCACCCAACCACCCTTCATATCCCCGCCTCTGCCTCGCCTTGTCATATAGACCTCTCTGGATTCCTGGATATGAACCCAGACTGGCGACCTCAACTCCATGTTGTGGCTATTGTTCCAACACAAATTGAAACCCAGGCTCTGACCACAACTTTGTCTTCTGGATTCACAGCATCCCTATATGTCACTGGTCTGAAATGACAGATGTAGAAAACTCTAAATTACTATTACCCAGTTGTGAGTTTTTCCCAACAGGATGTACTCTTGGCTTCACTGGTTCTCTCTGCCCAAGGTGCTAACACTCACTGCCCACTGAGAAAAACACAAGGTTCATAGCTACACTCATGCCCGCCTCAACAAAGAGCCGTTAAAGTGTGAATCACTCCAATGACCACTTTTAACCTTGTGGCATCCCCTGGATTCTTTCACATCTTTTGAAAGGACATCTCCCTCCTCCTTTTTTCCTTCTGAAGACTTTGAAAATCATTTTAAAAGAATTTTAAATCAACTCATTGAATCGTTTCCCAGCTACTCAATATAGGGAATGGGTAGAGGGAGTAGGGAACGTTGAGGAAGTTAGGAGGGTTATGGTGGATCGGAAAATGGGAGTTGGTGTCAGAGATGAGAGGACTGGTAAGTGAGTTAGGGAAATTAGGGTTGTGAACGGGGCAAAAGGCTCGGAGGAGGTTAGAACTGATGATAACCAAATGAATTTGAGAAGTGGGCAGATGGAAATGCTGAGCTGGTAATCAGAAGGATGGGTGTTTGGAGTAGTATGAAAGACCGATGGGTTTGAGGGCACGATGGGCGTCACGCTGGCGTGACGGACACAGGTGCATGTGAGGGAAGAGCGGAATAAGGGAGAGGAAACTTCGAAATAGAGGGTTTCCGGCAACCCCCATTCCCCTCCCTGGGCCTCAGGGTCTGCGTCTGCACGGTGAGGGGCGGTTGCCTTAATAAGGGGCCGCGGGAGCCTCCCGGGCTGGTCGTAGTAGCCGAGTCGCCCGGCTCGCTGGAGCAGCACCAAGTGGGGGTCCCGCCCGCAACCTGGCGGGGCTTGGGCGTCGCGGGACGCAGTGGGCTGAGCTGTGGGGGCCCGGGTGCGGCTTCCCGGGTGGGGAGGGCAAGTGGGTCCGGGTACCTGCAAGCGGGGTCTGGGCGCGGCGCGAAGGAATAAGGGCGAGGGCGCACGCGCCTTACCGGAGATAGGAAGCGAGATCCTGGGCACCGAAGGGGGGACGCGGCCACACACCAGGCCGCTTAGCACCTCCAGCAGCAGCAGCAGCAGCAGGGGTAAGGGCGAGGCCGGGGACGGCCCCAGGCGCGGGCGGGGCCGCGCAACAGAGGCCGGCATTTTTGCCACCGCCTGGCCGCCAGGGTGTGGCGCGCCCCGCAGCCTCCTCGGAGCCTCCGCGCCACCAGCTTCGGTCCCACTCTGCTCTCCTCGGTGCGGCTGGGCCTGCGGCGGCGGGTTAGAGCACAACCTGGCTCCACCCCTTCAAGAAGGGACCAATGATGGGGCTGATTTTCTCCTCAGCCGTAGGGGTTGCGTGGAGGTCGGACTAAGGAGAGAAAAAGCCCAGGCCAGAGAGAGAGGGAGCTAGACCCAGGGGTAGGTGGGGCGTTCTACCTCGAAAATGGGCTGGACGTGTCACTCCAGGACCCTGAGTGACAGGTTTGCAAAGGTCGCTCCAAAAACTCCAATTTGCATGTCTTGGCTATTGTAAACAGTGCTATGAACATTGGGGTGCATTATCTTTTCAAATTAGAGGGGTTTTCTGCATATATACCCAAGAGTGTGATTGCAGGATCATATGGTAGGTGTATTTTTAGTTTTTTAAGGAACCTCCATACTATTCTCTATAGTGGCTGCACCAACTTACATTCTAACCAACAGTGCAAGAGGGTTCCCTTTTCTCCAAACTCTCTCCAGCATTTATTGTTTGTAGATTTTTGGATGATGGCCATTCTGACTGGTGTGAGGTGATACCTCATTGTAGTTATTTGCATTTCTCTAATAATTAGTGGTGTTGAGCATCTTGTCACGTGCCTGTTGGCCATCTGTATGTCTTCTTTGGAGAAATGTCTGTTTAGGTCTTCTGCCCATTTTTTATTGGGTGTTTGTTTTCTTGATATTGAACTGTTTGTATATTTGGGAAATTAAGCCCTTGTTGCTTGCATTGTTAGCAAACATTTTCTCCCATTCCGTAGGTTGTCTCTTCATTTTGTTTATGGTTTCCTTCACTGTGCAAAAGTTTATAAGTATGATTAGACTTTAGTGGGGTCTTCAAGGAATCAAGTCATACTCCCCCATGTATGGAACAGTCCTTGGCACATTTTCCAATGAATGCTACTTCAGGTGGATAAAACAACTTATAGAGAGACATAGAGAAATTTATTGTAGCTAGGAGCAATGGATGGTGCGGAGTTAGTAAGCATATTGTTGGAGGTGGTGTCAGTTATAATAGACCTTGTAACCAAAAGGAAACACAGTTTTTAAGTCAAGGGATGGCATGACCAAATATATTTTTTAAAGATATTTCCAACATAAGTGTCTAATCTGGAGATTAGAGACAAGAATATAAATTTGGACTATGTATGAAAGAAGACCTGTTGAGAAGCTATCCTTTATATTGAAACATAGGAAGTCTGTTGGACATTAGATTACAATACCTGGGACACCTGGGTTAAATATTTCTAGTTTTACAATGAGGAGCAGTTGAGGGGAGAAAAGTGGTTATGAGACTAGAACATAAGCAAGTAACTCTTTTCCTATTGGTTCTAACCTATCCTGAACCACTCATTGGTAAGCTGACCTTCTCTTCCCCAACCTGCAACTCAAACAAATAACTTGAGAGGAGTAAAGAAACAATAATCAAGACGGAAACAGGAGAAAGTGCTTGCCCATTTCTGGTTTGGTACTAGCATTATCTTTTCCTCTCCTGTGGGCTAATTCAGAGAAGAATTCTCATTCAAACAGATAGAGTTGAAGACCCAGACCAGATAATTGATGAGGACCATGAGGCTCCTATCCCTACTGGATTTTGTCAGAGGTACTATAGGAATCAACAGCAGGTAAATGAAAATGAGTATGAGTAGAGAAGGGGCAGATCCTCTTGGAATGTAGAAGTTTGAAAAAAGACTTAAAAGAGCTTTCTGAGGGCAGACTCTAACTTCCATGAAGGCAAGGACCATTGTTTGTGTGTCCACTATATCCCAGTCCTAGCACAGTGCCTGACACATAGTTTGCCCTCAACAGATATTTATTGAATAAAAGAGTGACTGACTTATACTAGGGGAGTGGCAAAGATGGTAGAGTAAGAAGACTCTGAGCTCACCTTCTCCCCTGGGCACATCAAGATTACAACTATTTACAGAGCAACTATTGATGAGAAAAACCAGAAGACTAGTGGAAAAGATCTTCTACAACTAAAGATATAAAGAAGGAACCACAACAAGACATGTAGAAGGGGCGGAGATGCAGTATAGTCAAGACCCATATTCCTGAGTGGGTGACCCACAAACAGGAGGATAATTACAATAGCAGAGGTTCTCAGATCCTGCCCAAGTAGCAAGTGGTCCAAGCCCCGCATCAGGCTCACCAGCCCAGGGGTCCTGCGCTGGGAAGATGAGCCCCCAAAACATTTGGCCTTGAAGGCTAGCAGGGCTTACTTTCAGGAGAACCAGAGGGCTGTGGGAAATAGAGACTCTATTCTTAAATGATGCACACAAAATCTCACGTGCTCTGGGACCCAGGGCAGAAGCAGTAATTTGAAAGTATGTTGGGACTTTCCTGGTGGCACAGGGGTTAAGAATCCGCCTACCAATGCAGGGGACACAGGTTCGAGCCCTGGTCTAGGAAGATCCCACGTGCCATGGAACAGCTAAGCCCATGTACTGCAACTACTGGGCCTGCGCTCTAGAGCCTGCGTGCCACAACTACTGAAGTGCGCAGGCCTAGAACCCGTGCTCTGCAACAAAGAGTAGCCCCTGCTCGCTACAACTAAAGAAAGCCCACGCACAGCAATGAAGACCCAATGCAGCCAAATATTAATTAATTATTTTTAAAAAGAAAGTATCCTGAGTCAGACCCACCTGCTGATCTTGGAGAGCCTCCCTGAGATGCTGGAGGCAACTGGAGACATAGACACTGGCAGCAGCCATTTTGAGGAGCTCATTCTACCATGTGGACACTGGTGCTACCAAGTGCCATTTTGGAATCTGCCCTCCAATTTATTAGCACCAAGATCCTTCCCCAGCCACCAGCCTTTTGGCACCAGTACTAGGATATGTCAGGCCAAGCAATTAGCCAGGTGGAGACACAGCCCCACCCACCAGCCTGCCTGCTGCCTTAAGACCCTTTGAGCCTGCAGCCACCCCTGGACACAGTTCTGTCCACTAGAGGGCCCAGGACCAGGCCCTGAACACGAGTGTGCCGGCACTAGCCCCAGAACCCCCCAAGGCCCTGCAGCCAGAGACCCTGAGACATGGCTCTGTCTATCAGTAGGCTGGCACTAGCCCGGTGGCCAGCCTCACCCACCAGTGGGTAGGCACCAACCCCAGGACCCCTTGGCCTTGGCCCTGCCCACCAGTGGGCTGATACCAATTCCAGGACCCAAAGCCCTGAACCCAGAGACCCCAGGACCTGGCTCCACCCACCACAGTGCAGGAACTCAGCCTCTCAGCCTGCCATATCAGGACCCAGCCCATGCACCAGTAGGCAGGCACCAGCCCCAGGACTCTGGACTCGAGCCCTGCCCATCAGCAGGCCAACACAAGCACTGGGACATCATGGGCTCTTTTGTCAGCCACTCCAGGATCCAGCCCTGCCCATGAGCAGCCCAACACCAGCTCTGGGACCCCCCCACCAACAGGGCCCTGCAATCAGAGACCCAGGAACCTGGTTCCACCAACCAGTGACCCAGCACTAGACCTGGGACCCCCTGAGGCCCAGCCCCACCCACCAGCAGGCTGACACTAGATCCAGGAACCCCCCCTTCCAGCCCTGCAACCACCCACTCCAGAACCTGGCCTCACCCACCAGTGGCCGCCTATGCACAATTCAAGCCTGGCAACCAACTAGAGTGGGGGCCAGCCACACCTATCAGGATGCCCACAATAGTCTGCCCAACAGAAGGACCCGTGCAGCACAAATAGGGGGCACACCAGAGCATAACTCTGGTGACCAGAGGGCAGTTGCTGCTGGGATGCATAGGAGGTCTCTACAAAAAGTCACTTCTCCAACGTTGGGAAATATAACCAACCTACCACATACACAGAAATAAAAACAGCAAACTAGGCAAAATGAGGTGACACAGGAATATGTTCCAAACAAAGGAACAAGATAAAACCCCAGAAGAAGAACTAAGTGAAATGAAGACAGACAATCTACCCAATAAATAGTTCAAGATAATGATCATAAAGATGTTCAAAGAACCCAGGAAAGGATTGGATGAACAGAATAAGAAGTTAAAAGTTTTAAACAAAGAGTTAGCAAATATGAAGAACAACCAAATATACATGAAGAATACAATAACTGAAATGAAAAATACACTAGAAGTAATCAACAGTAAATTCAGTGATACAGAAGAATGGATCAGTGAGCTGGAAGACAGAGTAGAAGAAATCACTGAGGCTGAACAGAAAAAAAGAATAAAAATAAGTCAGGACAGTTTAAGAGACCTCTAAGACAACATCAAGGATAGTAACATTCACATTATAGGGGTCCCAGAAGGAGAAGAGAGAGAGAAAAGGGCAGATAACATATCCGAAGACCTAATAGTTGAATATTTCCCTTCCTGGGAAAGGAAACAGACATCTAGGTCCAGGAAGCACAAAGACTCCCAAACAGGATCAGCTCAAAGAGGATCACACCAAGAAGCATTGTAATTAAAATGGCAAAAATTAAAGATAAACAGAGAATATTAAAAGCAGCAAGGGAGGGACTTACCTTGTGGTCCAGTCATTAAGACTTTGTCTTCCAATGCAGGGGATGTGGGTTCAATCCCTGGTTGGGGAGCTAGATCCCAAGTGCCTTGGGGCCAAAAAACCAGAACATAGAAGCAATGTTGAGACAAATTCAATAAAGACTTTTAAAATGGTCCATATCAAAAAAAAATCTTAAAAAAAAAAAGCAGCAAGGGAAAAGCACCAAGTTACATATGAGGGAACTCCCATAAGGGTATCAGCTGATGACACTGTTTGCAGATGACATGATAATATACATAGAGAATCCTAAAGATACTACCAGAGAACTACTAGAGCTAATCAATGAATTTGGTAATAGCAGGGTACAAAATTAATGCACAGAAATCTCTTGCATTCCTATACACTAATGATGAAAAATCTGAAAGAGAAATTCAGGAAACACGCCCATTTACCACTGCAACAAAAAGAATAAAATACCTAGGAATAAACCTACCTAAGGAGACAAAAGACCTGTATGCAGAAAACGATAAGACACTGATGAAAGAAATTAAAGATGGTACAAACAGATGGAGAGATATACCATGTTCTTGGATTGGAAGAATCAACATTGTGAAAATGACTATACTAGCCAAAGAATCTACAGACTCAATGCAATCCCTATCAAACTACCAAGGGCATTTTTCACAGAACTAGAACAAAAAATTTCACAATTTGTATGGAAACACAAAACACCCCGAATAGCCAAAGCAATCTTGAGAAAGAAAAACAGCTGGAGGAATCAGGCTCCCAGACTTCAGACTATACTACAAAGTTACAGTAATCAAGACAGTATGGTACTGGCACAAAAACAGAAATACAGATCAATGGTACAGGATAGAAAACCTGGAGATAAACCCACACACATATGGTCGCCTTATTTTTTTTTGTTTTGTTTTTCTGTTTTTTGTGTTTTTTTGCGGTACGCAGGTCTCTCACTGTTGTGGCCTCTCCCACTGCAGAGCACAGGCTCCAGACACACAGGCTCAGTGGCCATAGCTCACGGGCCCAGCCGCTACATGGCATGTGGGATCTTCCCAGACCGGGGCACGAACCTGTGTCCCCTGCATTGGCAGACGGACTCTCAACCACTGCACCACCAGGGAAGCCCTGGTAACCTTATTTTTGATAAAAGAGGCAAGAATATACAATGGAGAAAAGACAGCCTCTTCAATAAGTGGTGCTGGGAAAACTGGACAGCTACATATAAAAGAATGAAATTAGAACAGTCCGTAACACCATACACAAAAATAAACTCAAAATGGATTAAAGACTTAAATGTAAGGCCAGACACTATAAAACTCTTAGAGGAAAACATAGGCAGAACACTCTATGACATAAATCACAGCAAGATCCTTTTTGACCCACCTCCTAGAGAAATGGAAATAAAAATAAACAAATGAGACCTAATGAAACTTCAAAGCTTTTGCACAGCAAAGGAAACGATAAACAAGACGAAAAGACAACCCTCAGAATGGGAGAACATATTTGCAAACGAAGCGACTGACAGAGGATTAATCTCCAAAATTTACAAGTAGCTTATGCAGCTCAATATCAAAAAACAAACAACCCAATCCAAAAATGGACAGAAGACTTAAATAGACATTTCTCCAAAGAAGATATACAGATTGCCAACAAACACATGAAAGGATGCGCAACATCGCTAATCATTAGAGAAATGCAAATCAAAACTACAATGAGGTATCCCCTCACACCAGTCAGAATGGCCATCATCAAAAAAACCTACAACAATAAATGCTGGAGAGGGTGTGGAGAAAAGGGAAACCTCTTGCACTGTTGGTGGGAATGTAAATTGATACAGCCACTCTGGAGAACAGTATGGAGGTTCCTTAAAAAACTAAAACTAGCACTACCATACAACCCAGCAATCCCACTACTGGGCATATACCCTGAGAAAACCATAATTCAAAAAGTGTAATGTACCACAATGTTCATTGCAAGTCTATTTAATATAGCCAGGACATGGAAGCAACCTAAGTGTCCATTGACAGATGAATGGATAGAGAAGATGTGCCACATATATACAATGGAACGTTACTCAGCCATATAAAGAAACGAAATTGAGTTATTTGTAATGAGGTGGATGCACCTAGAGTCTGTCATACAGAGTGAAGTCAGAAATAGAAAAACAAATACCATATGCTAACACATATATATGGAATCTAAAAGGAAAAAAAATGGTTCTGAAGAACCTAGGGGCAGGACAGGAATAAAGACACAGACATAGAGAATGGACTTGAGGACATGCGGAGGGGGAAGGGTAAGCTGGGACAAAGTGAGAGAGTGGCATGGACATATATACACTACCAAATGTAAAATATATAGCTAGTGGGAAGCAGCCACGTAGCACAGGGAGATCAGCTTGGTGCTTTGTGACCACCTAGAGGGGAGGGATAGGGAGGCTGGGAGGGAAATGCGAGAGGGAGGAGATATGGGGATATATGTATATGTATTGTTGATTCACTTTGTTATACAGCAGAAACTAACACACCATTGTAAAGCAATTATACTCCAATAAAGATGTTACAAAAAAAACTAAAAATGTGTTAGGCAATTTATATACATCTTTAATAGTAAAACATTTGGAAAAATATTTTAAATGAGTTTGTATTATATGAAGAGGGGAAATGGCAATTTTCAAACGCCTTTTCCATGTGAAAGTACTATTTCTTCATTTTCTTCTTTTTGGCCTATTGTTTAAAAATAATTTTCATATACAGAATTCTTAAATTTTGGTCTCCTAAGTGAAAATTTTCAAAGAAGCAAGTTGTTTGGCCTCTACCTTAATAAAATTCTTTACTGGTCAAAAAAAAGTGTGGGAGGGTATCAGCTGATTTTTCAACAGAAACTCTGCAGGCCAAAAGGTAGTGGCATGATATATTTAAAGTGATGAAAGGGGGAAACCTACAACCAAGAATACTCTACCCAAAAAGGCTTTCATTTAGATTCAATGGAGAGATCAAATGTTTTACAGGCAAGCAAAAGCTAAACAGTTCAGCACCACGAAACCAGCTTTATAAGAAATGTTAAAGGGACTTCTCTAAGAGAAAAAGAAAAGGCCACAAATAGAAACTTGAAAGTTATGAAAGGAAAAATCTCATTGATAAAGGCATATATACAGTAAAGGTAGTAAATCAATCACATATAAAGCTAGTAGGAAGGTTAAATGACAAAAATAGTAAAGTCATCTATATGCACAATAAGTAGTTAAGGGATACATGAAACAAAAAGATGTAAAATATGATATCAAAAACTGTAAAACATGGAGGGGGAAGTAAAAATGCAGGGTTGTTAAAATGTGTTTGATCTTAAGAGATCAGCAACTTACAATGAATATATATATATATGTGTGTGTGTGTGTGTGTGTGTGTGTGTGTGTGTGTACACACACACACAGTAACCACAAACCAAAACCCTATAATAGATGCACACCTGGAAAGAAGAAAGAAATCCAAACACAACACTAAAGATAGTTATCAAATCACAAGAGAACAAAAGAAGAAGAAAGGAACAAATAAGAACTACAAAAACAATGAACAAAATGGCAATAAATACATACTCATCAATAATTACCTTAAATGTAAATGGACTAAATGCTCCAATCAACAAACACAGTGCCTGAATGGATACAAAAACAAGACCAATATATATGCTGCCTACAGAACACTCACTTTAGATCTAAAGACAAACAGAGACTGAAAGTAAGGGGATGGGAAAATGTATTCCATGAAAATGGAAATTAAAGGAAAGCCAGGGTAGTGCTCACTTCAGCAGCACATATACTAAAATTAGAACAATACAGAGAAGATTAGCATGGCCCCTGTGCAAGGATGACACACAAATTCATGAAGCGTTCCATATCTTTCTGGGAATTGGGGGTTGATAGATGCAAACTGTTACATTTAGAATGGATAAACAACAAGGTTCTACTGTATAGCACAGGGAACTATATCCAATCTCCTGGGTAAACCATAATGGAAAAGAATATTTTAAAAAGAACGTATATATGTCTATAACTGCGTCACTTTGCTGTACAGCAGAGATTGGCATAACATTGTAAATCAAATATACTTAAATAAAAAAAAAGAGAAAGAAAGCCAGGGTAGCAATACTTATTTCAGACAAAACCGACTTTAAAACAGATTGTAACAAGAGACAAGAAAGACATTACATAATGATCAAGGGATCAATCCAAGAAGATATAAAAATTGTAAATATATATCCATCCAACATAGGAGCACCTAAATCCATAAAGCAAACATTAACAGACATAAAGGGAGAAATTGACAGTAACACAATAATAGTAGGGGACTTTAACACCTCAGTTACATCAATGGACAGATCATCCAGACCCTCCAAAAAAAATCAATAAGGAAACACTAGCCTTAAGTGACACATTATATCAGATGCACTTAATTGATATATAGAGAGCATTGCATCCAAAAGCAGCAAAATACACATTCTTTTCAAGTGCACAGGGAATATTCTCCAGGGTATATCACATGCTAGGACACAAAACAAGCCTCAGTAAATTTAAGAAAATTGAAATCATATCAAGCATCTTTTCTGACCACAATGCTATGAGACAAGAAAAAAAATGCAAACACATGGAAGCTAAACAATATGCTACAAAACAACCAATGGATCACTGAAGAAATTTTTTAAAAACTTGGAGACAAATGTAAATAAAAGCACAACAACACAAAATCTATGAGATGCAGCAAAAGCAGTTCCAAGAGGGAAGTTTACAGTGATACAAACCTACCTCAGGAAACAAAAAAAGCTCAAATAAACAACCTAACCTAACACCCAAAGGAGCTAGAAAAAGAAGTATAAACAAAGACCAAAGTTAATATAAGGAAATCATAAAGATAGGGCAGAAATAAATGCAATAGAAACTAAAAAGAAAAAAATTAGTGAAACTAAGATCTGGTTCTTTGAAAAGATAAACAAAATTGGTAAACGTTTAGCCAGACTTGTCAAGAAAAAAAGAGAGAAGGCCCAAATCAATAAAATCTGAAATGAAAAAGGAGAAGATACAACTGACACCACATAAACACAAAGAATCATAAGCAATTACAATGAACAATTATACACCAATAAAATGGACAACCTAGAAGAAATGGACAAATTCCTAGAAATGTACAATCTCCCAAGAGTAAACCAGGAAGAAATAGAAAATATGAACAGGCTAATTACCAGTAATGAAATTGAATCAGTAACAAAACAACTCCCCCCTAAAATAAGTCCAGGACCAAATGGCTTCACAGGAGAATTCTACCAAACATTTAGAGAAGAGTTAACAACTATCCTTCTCAAACTAGTTGAAAAAATTGCAGAGGAAGAAATGCTTCCAAACTCATTCTACAAATCAGGCATCACCCTGATACCAAAACTAGACAAAGATATCACCAAAAAAAGAGAAAATTACAGGCCAATATCACTGATGAACATAGATGCAAAAATCCTCAATGAAATAATAGGAAATTGAATTCAGCAATACAATAAAAGGATCATACACCATGATCAAGTGGGATTTTTTCCAGGGATGCAAGGATAACTCAATACTCACAACTTAATCAATGTGATACACCAAATTCATAAATTGAAGAATAAAAATCATATGATCACCTCAATAGATGCAGAAAAAGTTTGACAAAAGTAAACATCTATTCATGATTAAAAAAACTCTCATTGAAAAATAATAAATTAATTGATTAAGAAAATAAATAAAATAAACTGAAAAAAGAAATTATAAAAAAACTCTCATCAAAGTGCATATAAAGGGAACATATCTCAACATAATAAAGGCCATACATGATAAGCCCACAACTAACATCATTCTCAATGGTGGAAAGATGGAAGCATTTCCTCTAAGATCAGGAACAAGACAAGGATGTCTGCTTTTGCCACTTTTATTCAACATAGTATTGGAAACCCTAGCAATAGCAATCAGGCAAGAAAACGAAATTAAAGTAATCCAAATTGGAAAGGAAGAAGTAAAACTGTCACTGTTTGCAGATAACATGCTGCTATATATAGAACATCCTCAAGATGCCAACAAAAAACTACTAGAGCTCATCACTGTTGCAGTAAAGTTTCAGGATACAAGATTAATATACAGAAATCAGTTGCATGTCCATACACTAAGAACAAACTACTGTATCAGAAAGATTAAGAAAAAAATCCCATTTACCACTACATCAAAAAGAATAAAATACCTAGGAATAAATCTAACTAAGGAAGTAAAAGACCTGTACATGGAAACCTATTAGACAGTGATGAAAGAAATTGAAGACTACACAAACAGATGGAAAGATATACCATGTTAATGGATTGGAAGAATTAATATTGTTAAAATGACCACACTACCCAAGGCAAGCTACAGATTCAATGCAATCCCTACCAATATAATTCTAAAATTTGTCTGGAATCACAAAAGACCCTGAAGAGCCAAAACAATCTTGAGAAAAAAGAGCAAAGCTGGAGATATCATGATCCCTGATTTCAAACTATACTACAAAGCTACAGTCATCAAAACAGTATTGTACTGGCAGAAAAACAATCTCATAGGTCAATGGAACAGAATAGAGAGCCCAGAAATGAAGTCACACTTATATGGGCAATTAATCTATGACAAAAAAAGCAAGACTATACGATGGGGAAAAGACAGTCTCTTCAACAAATGGTGCTGGGGAAACTGGATAGCTACATACAAAAGAATCAAACTGGATTACTCTCTCACACCATGCACAAAAGTAATTTCAAAATAGATTAAAGACTTAAATATAAGATATGAAACCATAAAACTTCTAGAAGAAAACACAGGCAGTATGCTCTTTGACATCAATCTCAGCAATTTTTTTGTATACGTCTCCTCAGACAAGGGAAACAAAAGCAAAATTAAACAAATGGGACTACAGCAAACTGAAAAGCTTTTACAGTAAACTGACAAGCTTTTGCAGAGCAAAGAAAAGTGTTAACAAAACAGAAAGGGCACCTACTAAATGGGAGACATTTGGAAATAATATATCTGATAAGAGAATAATATTCAAAATATACAAATCAATATCAAAAAAACAGTCCAGCTAAAAAATGGGCAGAGAAAAAAAAATAGCAGAGGACCTAAATAGACATTCTTCCAAAGAAGACATACAGATGGGCAACAGGCACATGAAAAGATGCTCCAGATTATTAATATTGGGCTTCCCTAGTGGTGCAGTGGTTAAGAATCCGCCTGCCAATGCAAGAGACACGGGTTTGAGCCCTGGTCCAGGAAGATCCCACACGCCGCAGAGCAACTAAGTCCGTGCACCACAACTATTGAGCCTGTGCTTTAGAGCCTTCGAGCCACAGCTACAGAAGCATGCACCTAGAGCCCATGTTCCACAAATAGAGAAGCCACCACAATGAGAAGCCCACGCACCACAACAAAGAGTAGGCCCCACTCACCACAACTAGAGAAAGCCCGTGCACAGCAACGAAGACCCAATGCAGCCAAAAATAAATAAATAAATAAATTTATTTTTTAAAAAAGATTATTAATATCAGGGATATGCAAATCGAAATCACAACGAGATGTCACCTGACACCTATCAATATGGCTATTATCGAAAAGACAACAAATAACAAGTGTTGGCAAGGATGTGGACAAAAGAGAACCTTTATACACTGTTGGTAGGAATGTAAATTGGTGCAGGCACTATGGAAAACAGTATGGAGATTCCTCAACAAAGAAAAAATAGAACTACCATACAATCCAGCAATTCCACTCCTGAGTATTTGTCTGAAGAAAATGAAAACACTAAGTAGAAAAGATATATGCATCTCTATGTTCATTGTAGCATTATTTACGATAGCCGAGATATGGCAGCAACCTAAGAGCCCATCAACAGATGAATGGGTAAAGAAGATGCCATATATAGATATCTATCTAGATAGATAGATAGATAGATATACACACACATATATACAATGGAATATTATTCAGCCATAAAAAGGAATGAAATCTTGCCACTTGCAACAACATGGATGCACCTAGAGGGTATTAGGCTAAGTGAAATATTGTCAGACAGAGAATTACAAACATTTTATGATTTCACTTATATGTGGAACCTAAAAAAAAAACAAATGAACAACCAACCATAACACAACAGAAACAGAGTTATAGATACAGAGAACACACAGGTGGTTGCCAGAGGTGAGGGGGGTGGGGGGCATGGAAAGAAATTGGTGAGGGAGAGTAACAGGTAGAAACTTCCAGTTGCAAAATAAATGAGTTACAAGTATGAAATGCACAGTGTGGGGAATACTCAATAACTATGTAATATCTTTCTACAGTGAGAGATGGTAACTAGATGTATTGTGGTGTTCAGTTTGAAATGTATAGAAATACCAAATCACTATGTTGTGTAACAGGAACTAACATAGTGTTGAAGGTCAATTATACTTCCAAAACACAGAAACACACTCATAGAGGAGAGCTCAGATTAGTGGTTACCAGAGCTGGAGGCGGGTGGGGGTGGGAGGTGGTGGATAAAGGCAGTCAAAAGGTACAAACTTCCAGTTATAAGATAAATAAGTGCTAGGGATGTAATGTACAATATAAATAACACTGCTGTATGTTATATATGAAAGTTGTTAAGAGAGTAAATCCTAAGAGCTCTCATCACAAGAAAAAAATGTTGTTTATTTCTTTAATTTCACATCTATGTGAGATGATGGATGTTCAGTAAACTTATTGTGGTAAAACTTTCACGATGTATATAAGTCAAAGCATTATGCTGTACACCTTAAACGTATACAGTACTGTATGTCAATTATATTTCAATAAAGTTGGAAGAAAAAAACAGTGACTGACTGAATGAGTGAATGAATGACGTGGAAGAGAAAGGTTAAGCCCAGGAACATGATGGGGGTACCACTGGAATGCTTCATGGGGCAGGGGTAGCTTGACGAAATGTCAGGTTTAGCATAATATTCTCAACAGAAATCCAAAACTCTACCTTAGCACCAAGGAAGGGTTGTTCCCCTGGCACCCAGGCCTTGAAGAAGGCGGGCCTGAGGTGCAGCCTGAGGTGGACCCTGAGGCGGCGCCCGCAATGAGCCGCCCGGCCTGAGGGGTGCGCCCTCGCAGTGCAGGCGGACGTGGAGAGCCGGAAGGGCCAGGTAGCCGCGCCATTGCCTTCGCGAAGAAAAGGGTAGGAGCAGGGCTGAGGGCCGCAGGCGGGGAGGACGGCCACGGGCAG
Source organism: Tursiops truncatus (assembly GCF_011762595.2). Taxonomy (NCBI): domain Eukaryota; kingdom Metazoa; phylum Chordata; class Mammalia; order Artiodactyla; family Delphinidae; genus Tursiops; species Tursiops truncatus. The sequence continues at coordinate 25,112,680 of NC_047047.1, forward strand.
CGCCTCGCAGGAAGGACTTGGGGCGATCTCGGGCCGGCCCTCAAGCGGGTGTTGGCGGGGAGGGTGTTGGCGAGCAGACACGGGCAGCTGCCGGGGAGGCCTGACGCCCGGACGCCCAGGTCCGCCGCGTCCGAGCCCGCCCTCCGCAAGCGGTTCTGAGGATGGAGCGGCAGAGCCGAGTCTCCTACGCCGACTCTCCCGGGCCTGGGGGCTGGGTGGCCAATCCGTCAGGCAGCGTAGGCGTCGTGCTGAGGGCCCAAGACACTTTGGGGGGGGGGGGGGGAGCGTGAACTATATTAACTTGTGAAGACAAAAGAAAACAGTGAAACCTTAGGGCCGAAGAAAAGGGGTTTTGTTTTATGTTTTTCCTTACGTGAGGGGGGCGGAAATGAAATTGAAGGGCCCACGAAAATCTTTTTTGCTTTTCCACAGCAAGAGGCCAGCTGCCTTTATGGAGCTGAAGGGCGCGCCAGGGGCTAGGAGGGTGGAGGATGGGAGGGGGGGTTGGCCAGGTAGGGCATGGCAGGAGGATGGAGAGTTGGGTAGGAGACACATGCAGAATTTCGGAGCCAGGGTAGGGACTTCAGATTTTGTTCCAAGTGTAATTGGAAGCCATTGAAGGGTTTTTGGTAAGGGGGTAACTTGATGGCCTTTGGTGGTTCAAGGCCGAGATTTAACCGGTTTGCAGGGGGACACCAATAAGTGGGCATTCTTGTCAAAAGTGGGGAGCATAGGATCACAAATAGGTGCTGCTTAGGACTATGCCCAGACACATCAGGTGCCTTAATTGATCATGTTTGACAATATAAGGGAGAGAGCTGCCTTTTACCCCATTTAAAGAACAATGTTGGGGCTTCCCTGGTGGCGCAGTGGTTGAGAGTCCGCCTGCCGATGCAGGGGACACGGGTTCGTGCCCCGGTCCGGGAAGATCCCACATGCCGCGGAGCGGCCGGACCCGTGAGCCATGGCCGCTGAGCCTGCGCGTCCGGAACCTGTGCTCCGCAATGGGAGAGGCCACAACAGTGAGAGGCCCGCGTACAGGGAAAAAAAAAAAGAAAAAAATAAACAAAGTCATGAGGGCAGATAGCTTACTTTGAGACCGAAGTTTGACTTTTTGATTAGTTCCACTCAACATCTCTAAGCATTCTCAGCCTTACATTATAGGCAAACATCTAGATCCCTTGGCAGCTGTTAAGATGGGATAGCGTAGAGAAGCTTGAGTTAGTACCTAGTTTGACTCTTGTCTGGACTTAGTCCCCTAGACCTGTGTTCATTGTTTCAACTTTCAGTTTTATGAAAGCCAATGATTTCTCTTTTCTTCCCTATAGGTGTAGAGAATATCTAAGTGGTGGCTACAGTTCCACCCCTGGTCTGGCTGCCATGTATCATGGGCAAACTACTAGTAAAAGGCCATCTAATTCCACACAGATTTACCAGCAACCTCCAAGGCTCCTCATTGTGCATATCGCTCTACCATCCTGGGCTGACCTCTGCTCCAACCTCTGTGAGGCTCTGCAGAATTTTTTCTCTCTAGCCTGCAGCTTGATGGGCCCCAGCCGCATGTCCCTCTTCAGCTTATACATTGTACAAAATCAGCACGAGTGCATCCTCCCCTTTGTGGTGAGTATATCTACTTGTTCATTTTATCCTGAAAGCAGATATGAGGTTTCTGGAGCAGAGATCACAGTTTTTATTCTTACAGTAATAACTGTGCCCATTCCCCATACCCAATACCCCACAGGCAACAGAAAGAGCCCGATGTCATCCTACACATGGGGGATTTGTACTGCAGAAGAGGAAACCCAAAATTATTAATATGGGAGTATATATAGGCCACATCTTACCCCCCACCTCCACTCCTGAGAGAGAGAGAGAAAATTTGGCATTTACAGTCCTTTGGAATATAAGGAACTGACCTCTTTCATCCCTCTTTGAAATGTAAACACGGGGAAGTAAATCTCTAAATTTCTTTGGAGGTCTCTGGCTGCTCTATCTCCCTTTAAGTTTCTAAGACTTTTCCTTTAACCCAGGTTCCAGGTTTTTTTGCTCAGAAAGCCCCAACTGTGCAGAAATATGGAAATATTTTTTCTCTATACTTCCATATAGGACTCAGGTGAAACTCCCCCTAGGGTTTCAGAAGGCAAAGGCTGGGCTAAGGGCAATGCTTTTACAAAGCTCTCTCACACATAGACAGCTATCTCTTTTCCTCCTCAAACAAATTCAGATCTTCACTTTCTCCCCTTTACAAAGTTCAGAATCTCAGGGCTGGGAAAGACTTCAGAGGTTCTAGTAAATCCTCTTCCTGAGGCAGCCATGCTGTTGGGATAGTCAGAAAAGACCTCATGGAGAGCCAGGACTTTGATTCCTACCTGGTGTGAATAAGACCTCCTCCCACATAGTGTCCATGGAAGCCATGTGGGAGCCTAGACGCCCTCCAACCCATCCAACATTAACAAGGTTTCTATCTCTCCGCCTCCCTATCGAGGTGGTGTCAGAGGAGGCCATGTGGGAAGTGGCAGTGAGGCATCTTTTTATCTCCAAGGCAGGATGGTGTCAGTGAAGACCTAGTGGGAAACAAGGACTTTTAGGACATTTTTCCTAGTGGAAAGCTTAATGGTAGTGAAGCTTACCTACCCCCAGGGTGTCAGTGGGGGGGCATATGAGGCACCTGAACATCCACCCCCACCCAGAGATAACAAGGCACCCTCCCTTCTGGGATGTAATTAGAGGCCAAATAGAGTCACACCCCAACCTGACAGTAATTATGTGGAAACTTCACTTCCCCCATTGGTGCAGTGTCAAAATAGGCCTACTAAAGCAGAAGATTTAAACAAGATCCAGAGTCTTACAGCATAATACCCAAAATGTCCAGAATACAAAAAAAAAATCACTCATGATTATCAAGAACCAGGAAAATCCCAACTTGAATCAGAAGACAACAGACACCAACACTGAGATGACACAGGTGTTAGAATGATCTGAAAACGCTTTTGAAGCAGCCATCATAAAAATATTCCAACAAGCAGTTATGAACATGCTTGCACAAATGGAAAAATATAAAGTCTCACCAAAGAAATAGAAGCATAAAGAAAAACCAAATAGAAATTTTAGGCTGAAAAATGCAATACCCATAATTTTAGAAACAAAAATCTACTATGGATGGGAAAAATGGAGAGGACAGAGGAACTTGAAAACAGAATAAAAATTACCCAATCTCAGCAACAGAGAGAAAAGAGACTTGAAAAAAAAAAAATTAGCAAAGCCACAGGGATCTGTGAGACTATAACAAAGAGCTAACATTTATGTCATCACGGTCCAAGAGGAAAGGGACAGGAGGGTGGAGCTGGACAAATATTTAAAGAAATAATCACTGAAAGTTTCCCAAATTTGGCAAAAGTTATAAACCTAAAGATTCAAGAGGCTGGTGGAGCCCCAAACAGAATAAACGCCAAGAAATCCATTCTAAGACACATCATAATCAAAATTCTAAAAACTAAAGACAAAGAAAGACTCTTGAGAGCGGGACACTGACACCTTACCTATAAGGGAGAAACAATCAAGTAATGATAGATTCTTTTCATTAGAGACCATGAAGGCCAGAGGAAGTATCACATTTTTCAAATGCTGAAAGAAAAGAACTGTTAACCTAGAACTCTGTATCCAGTGAAAATATCCTTAAGGAATGAATCAGAAATCAAGATTCTCAGATGAAGGAAAACTAAGAGAATTTGTCACCATCAGACCTACCTTAACAGAATGGCTAAAGGAAGTTCTTGAATCAGAAAGGAAATTATAAAAGAAAGACTCTTGGAATATCCAGAAGGAAGAAAGAAGAGTGGAAAGAATAAAATATGAATAAAGATAATAGACTTTCTATAGAGTCTTCTAAATTATATTTGACAGTTGAAGCAAAAATTATAACATTGTCTGATATGGTTGTTAATGCTAGTGTATTTAGAGGAACTATTTAGGATAATTACATTATAAACGGGAGGATAAAAGGACTTAAAGGAAATTAAGGTTTTTACACTTCATTCAAAATGGTAAAATATTGACACCAGTATACTGTGATAGGAATGTATTTGTATAATGCAATACTTAAAACAACCACTTAAAAAATCTATATAAAGAGATACACTCAGAAACACTATAGATAAATCAAAATGAAATTCTAAGAAAGTATTCAATTAACCCACAGGAAGATAGGTAAATGAAAACACAGAAATGAAAACTGAGGGAACAAACAGAAAGCAACAAATAAATCAACAGGCTGACATACCAATAATTACATTAAATGTAAATGGTTTTATGGGCTTCCCTGGTGGCACCTATCCCTGGTCCGGGAAGATCCCACATGCCATGGAGCAACTAAACCCATGCACCACAATACTGAGCCTGAGTTCTAGAGCCCATGAGCCACAACTACTGAGCCTGCATGCTGCAACTACTGAAGCCCATGCACCTGGAGCCCATGCTCCACAAAGAGAGAAGCCACCACAGTAAGAAGCCCATGCAGTGCAACGAAGAGTAGCCCCCGCTTGCTGCAACTAGAGAAAGCCCACATGCAGCAACAAAGACCCAAAGCAGCCAAAAATAAATAAATTAAATAAATAAATTTATTTTTAAAAATGTAAATGGTTTTAATACACCAATTAAAAGAAAGAGAGAATTCCCTGGTGGTCCAATGGTTAGGACTCTGTGTTTCCACTGACAGGGGCCCAGGTTCGATCCCTGGTTGGGGAAATAAGATCCCACAAGCTGCACGGTGTGGAAATAAATAAATAAATAAAAGAGATTGGCGGAGGTGGGGGCATGACCCAACTATAGCCTATCTACAGGAAACTAACTTCAAATACAATAAAAGTACATTGAAAGTGAAAGGACGGAAAAAGATATACCATGATAACAATCAAAACGTTATTAATGTATCAAATTAAGTAGACATAATGATAAAAAGAGTCACAGAACAAGAACAAATAGTCCTAAAATTTATATGGAACCCCAAAGACCTAGAATTGCCGAAGCAATCCTGAAGAAAAAGAACAAAGCTGGAGGCATAACCACCCCACCGACTCCTGCCAGACTTCAGACAATACTACAAAGCTATAGTAATCAAAACAGCCTGGGAACTTCCCTGGCAGTCCAGTGGTTAAGACTCCACACTCCCACTGTAGGGAGCACGGGTTCAATCCCTGGTCAGGGAACTAAGATCCTGCATGCCATGTGGTGCAGCCACAAAAAACTGTGATATTGGCACAAAAATAGACATACAGCTCAATGGAACAGAATAGAGAGCCGAGGAATAAGCCCACACACCTACAGTCAATTAATCTTCAACAAAGGAAGCAAGAATATACAATGGAGAAGACAGTCTCTTCAGCAAGTGGTATTGGAAAAGCTGGACAGCAACATGTAAATCAGTGAAGTTAGAGCACTCCCTTATGCCATACATAAAAATAAACTCAAAATGGCTTAAAGACTTAAATATAAAGCATGACAGCATAAAACTTCTAGAAAAGAACATAGGCAAAATATTCTCTGACCTAAATTGTAGCCATGTTTTCTTAGGTCAGTCTCCCAAGGCAAAAGAAATAAAAGCAAAAATAAACAAATGGGACCTAATCAAACTAAGAAACCATAAACAAAATGAAAAGACAATCTACAGAATGGGAGAAACTATTTGCAAATGATGCAACCAACAAGGGCTTAATTTCCAAAACATACAAACAGCTCATACAGTTCAATATTGAAAATAAATAAATAAATTTTTTAAATGGGCAGAAGACCTAAATAGACATTTCTCCAAAGAAGGCATGCAGATGGCCAACAGGCACATGAAAAGATGCTCAACACTGCTAATTATTAGAGAAATGCAAATAACTGCAATGAGGTATCACCTCACACCAGTCAGAATGGCCATCAAAAAAAGTCTACAAATAATAAATGCTGGAGAGGCTGTGGAGAAAAGGGAACCTCCTGCACTGCTGGTGGGAATGTAAATTGGTGCAGCCACTATAGAGAATAGTATGGGGGTTCCTTAAAAAACTAAAAATAGAGTTACCATTTGATCCAGCTATCCCATTCCTGGGCATATATATCTGGGGGAAACCCTAATTTGAAAAGATACATGCACCCCAGTGTTCATAGCAGCACTGTTTACAATAGCCAAGACATGGAAGCAACCTAAGTGTCCATCGACAGGTGAATGGATAAAGAAGATGTGGTATATATATACAATTTTACTCAGCCATAAAAAAGAATGAAATAGTGCCATTTGCAGCAACATGGATGGACCTAGAGATTATCATTCTATGTGAAGTAAGTCAGACAAAGACAAATACCATATGATATCACTTACGTGTGGAATCTAAAAAGAATGATACAAAATGAATTTGCAAAACAGAAACAGACCCACAGACAGAGAACACAAACTTATGGTTACCAAAGGGGGAAAGGGAGGAGGGATAAATTAGGAGTTTGGGATTAACAGATACACACTACTATATATACAATAGATAAACAACAAGGGCATACTGTATAGCACAGGGAACTATATTCAATATCTTGTAATAACCTATAATGGAAAAGAATCTGAAAAAGAATATATATATGTGTGTGTGTATACATATATATGTATCTGAATCACTTTGCTGTACACCTGAAACTAACACAACTGTATCTGAATCACTTTCCTGTACACCTGAAACTAACACAACTGTATCTGAATCACTTTGCTGTACACCTGAAACTAACACAACGTTGTATATCAAATATAATTTTTAAAAAAAATTCCAAAAGAAAAAAAAAGTCAATCCAACAAAAGACAGCAATCTTAAATGTGTCCCCACTAAACAACAGAACTGCAAATGTCTGTTAACTGGTCAATGGATAAACAAAATGTATAACTCTCACTCCATAAAACTGGAGTTTCCTACAAGTACACTGAGGACAGAGTGAAAGTGATAGTGATGTTTACAGCCATACAGCAAGTATGTTCCTCTACTGTGCCATTTTCCTTGTGCATGTCTGTCCCATGACCACATTTGGCTGTGATATCTATCTTCTGTCAGGCAATAGGGGTAAAGAAAAGTTGAGAGTGATCTGGAAAGGCAAATGAAGATATTCAGCATAGGAGGCTTTTGGGGAGATGAGCTCATGTCCCAAACAAAAGTAAAAGGATTTCATTTCCTTCTTCAATTGACTATGTTCTGTGCCTCTGGTACTCCTCAGTACATCTGGCCTTAGATGAACCCCTGATCCCTTATTCACTCCATTAGGAAAGACAGACAGTTCTAGACTAAAAACAACCTCTGGTAACTCAGGAAAAATTGCAAGCCAAAATTTCCATCCAAACGAACAGTAAGTTCAGCCATGGTCAAAAGCTCAAGAAAATCACTGAAACAATGCCATTACCTTATGTATAGAACAGTCCAATCTTTGTTTAAAGAAATAAAATATTACCTTAAATCCATTTTCTCTGACCTATATAAGTATCTGATGTTTTCTATCTGCAGAGTTAGCTCAAAATGTAAGTGGAGGAAGACAGCAGGTAGGAAATCTTGCCTAAGTTGAACACCTCAATTTATCTCCTCATATTTAATTTATGAGTATAATAAAATAATTCTGAACTTTTTATGAGAAATCTTGACAAAGGAATTATAATTAAAATATTAGAATTCCTTTTATATCTATTGTGCCCTTAATATAAATAAATTTGATCAAAATGATTAATCTCTCAAAGCAGTTTCAGAAAAATTCCATTACTGTGAGGATTTTACCAATTCTTTTACCTTTTCATGAGAACAAAGAAGTTATTTAAATCATATGTGATCTACAATGGTATTTGAGGACCAGTAGTGGTCTAATTTGCCTATTACATTTATTTTCTTATCCTTACTAGCAGACCTTCAATAGAATCATTTAAAAGTGGCAAATAATAAGAATATATTGGGCTTCCCTGCTGACGCAGTGGTTGAGAGTCCGCCTGCCGATGCAGGGGACACGGTTCGTGCCCCGGTCCAGGAAGATCCCACATGCCGCTGAGCGGGTGGGCCCGTGAGCCATGGCCGCTGAGCCTGCGCGTCCGGAGCCTGTGCTCCGCAACGGGAGAGGCCACAGCAGTGAGAGGCCCGCGTACCGCAAAAAAAAAAAAAAAAAAAAAAAAAAAAAGATAATAGACTGTAATTGAGTGCTGCAGGAGGGTGGGGAGAGTAAGAAAAGGAAATATACAAATTTTATTATTGTATAGTGGAGATTTTCATCTCTCATTAATGGATATTAAAGAAATAACTTAGGGGAATTATATAAACATGGAATTATAAAGATAACCCCTAAAACAAATACAAACCTTTCTAATTATGACAAGGAAAACATATATAGAGCAAACAAATTTACACAGTGTAGTGATTTTTCAAAAGCTATGAAAACAGTGTATACCTTAAAATAATATAACTAAAAATAACTAAACTTACCTATTAAAGTACTTTAAAACAGATTTGATTGCAGAACAAAATTCTGCTGTATTCAGCAGAAGAGACTACAACAAAGTGATTCAGAAAGGTTGAAAATAAAAGGAAGGGCAAAGGTATACTAGGCAAGTGCACCCCCATAATAAAAAAACAAAAAGCATGATTTTAATATCAAACATAATTGAATTTAGAGCAAAAATCACTAAACACGACTAAGAATGGCACTTTAATGCTAGGACACAAAGCAGAGAAGAGCAGAGAATTATCAAGAGGAGCACAAGAAATATATTCAGTAAGAGAGCTTGTTGAAGGGACAGTCTATTGAAAATATATCAGTTTTGAATACCAGTGTACCAAATAACATAGTATCAACATTTTTTAAAGAAATATAATTATATGTATGAAAGAAATCTGCACCTTCCTGAAGTGCTCATGGAATAGTCACAAAAGTTGACCATATGTTAAGCCACAAATAAACCTCAAAAGTTTGATGAATTACAAAAAGTACAAGTAGATCAGTCAACATTCTCTGAATACAATGCAATAAAACTAGGAATAAATAGCAAATACAGAACAAAAAGTCACTACCACCTGGAAATTTTTAAGCTGTTTAATAGCTTTTGAATCAAAGAGGAAATTAGGCAAAAATTGCAGTATATCTAGAAAATAATAATAATGAAACACTACATATTAGAACCTATGTGATATAAAAAAGTTAATGCTGAGAAAAATTCATATCTTTAAACTATACAAATTTCATTATTTTAAATTATATTAGTAAACCAGGAAAACTGAAAATAAATGAAGCAAGCAACTCAAGAAGAAAAGAAAAAACAAGCTTAAGGAAAGCTAAAGGAAGGAAATAATAAAGATAAAAACAAACAGTAGTGAATATGAAAATAGAAAATGGTAGAACAAATGAATAAATCCAAATTTGTTCTTTGGGGAAAAAATAGGAAATAGATCAGCCATTAGTTAACTTAGTTTTTGGAAAAGGGCAGGGGGAAAAGGCACATATACCCAAAATAAGATAAGGAGAAAGTAACCACACTTGTGTGAAATGCATAATTCTCCATGAAAATATAATTACCGAAAGTGAATTCAGAAGAGATAGAAACCTGCCATTTCCCATAAAAGGAATAGGGAAAGTTATGAAAGAACTACCCTCCCCCAAAATAAAGTACTGGAACCAAATGGTTTTGCAGGGGAATAATACCAAACTTTTAAAGAACAGATTGTTAAAGTTTTTTAACCATTTTATACCACAGAAAGAAAAAAAAAATCCTTCCAAATTATTTTTGTGAAGATAATGTAATATTGATCCTAAAATCCAGCAAACATTACACAGAAAGAAAAACTACAGACCAGTCTCACTTATGACTATCTATTAAACATCCCAAATAAAGTATTAGGATCCCAAGTAAAGTAATAGGATCCAGCTCATATTTTAAAAATCATCTACAGGAGTGCAGAAATGGTGCAGTATTGAAATCTATTAATATAGTTTACTATGTTAATATATCTAAGAAAAATATGATCATGTTTATTTCCATACATACTTAAAAAATGGTGTTTAATAAAGTGCAACATCCAATCTTTTTTTTTTTTTTTTTTTTTTTTTTGCGGTACGCAGGCCTCTCACTGTTGTGGCCTCTCCCATTGCGGAGCACAGGCTCTGGACGCGCAGGCTCAGCAGCCAGGGCTCACGGGCTCAGCTGCTCCGCGGCATGCGGGATCTTCCCGGACCGGGGCACGAACCCGTGCCCCCCACATTGGCAGGCGGACTCTCAACCACTGCGCCACCAGGGAAGCCCTCCAATCTTCTTTTAAAAAAACTTAAAAAATTAGGAACAGGTGGCTATTCCCATAGTGTATGTCTATGACAAGTCAAAAACCAGATCTTACTTAATGAAAAGACACTGAATATATTCCTGTGTAAGACAAGTAAGTTTACTATCATCACTGTTATCTAACAGTATTTTAGAGATTTTCACTGATATAATTGCACACATAAAAAAGAAGTTAGAATATAGGAACAAGGAAAGGAGGGACTTCCCTGGTGGTCCAGTAGTTAAAAAACACTGCGCTTCTGCTGCAGGGGGGCGCGGTTTTGATCCGGGGAACTAAGATCCCACATGCCCCATGGCATGGCCAAAAAAAAAAAGAAATAAGGAAGAAAAAGATAAAATGATCGTTATTTGCAGATTAATGGTAATATATCTAGAAAACCCAAAAGAATCGACTAGAAAATTACTTAAAACAACAAAAGAATTCATGACAATGGTCAGGTACAAATATTAATACAGATATAAGTACCCTTTAGGGCTTCCCTGGTGGCACAGTGGTTAAGAATCCGCCTGCCAATATAGGGGACAAGAGTTCGAGCCCTGGTCCAGGAAGATCCCACATGCCGCGGAGCAACAAGCCCGTGTGCCACAACTACTGAGCCTGTGCTCTGGAGCCCGTGAGCCACAACTACTGAGCCCACGTGCCACAACTACTGAAGCTCGTGTGCCTAGAGCACATGCTCTGCAACAAGAGAAGCCACTGCAATAAGAAGACCGTGCACCACAACGAAGAATAGCCCCCACATGCCGCAACTAGAGAAAGACCGCGCAGCTACAAAGACCAGGCACAGCCAAAAATAAATAAATAAAATAAATAAATTTATTTTTAAAAAAATAATAATAATAAGTACCCTTTATATTATTCCAGAACAACAAACCAGAAGTTAAAATGGCAGAAAAGTTCTCATCACAATAACCAAAATGATCAAATAAATGCTTATGAATGAAAATAATAATAAATTTGCAAGATTTATATGAATTAAAATGCTATTGAGAAACACAAAAGAAGACTTGAACAAATGAAACATCATTAGTTCTTGAGAGGACTCAGACCAGAAAGATGTCAGTTATCTCTAAATTAATCTATAAATGTAATGCAATTCCCTGTAAAATTTCTAACAGAAGAACTAGACATCTTGATAATAAAGTTAAAATTAGAAACAAAAAACAAACAAGAATAGCTAGAGACTCTTCCTCTCAAATATTAAACAGATATTCACAGTGTGATACTGGAAATTGAAAAAACAGAGCAATATAATACAATTTAAAGTCCAGAAATAGACCCAAATACATGGGGGGATTTAGTGTATAATAATGATGCTATTTAACATTAGTTGGAAAAATTATTCAACAAACTAGATAGCCATGTGGGAAGAAATTAAGTTAGAGTCATACACACAGCTTACACCAGTATAAATTCCAAAAAAAAAATTTTTTTAATAAATTTATTTATTTTTGGCTGCGTTGGGTCTTCGTTGCTGCGCGCCGACTTTCTGTAGTTGCAGAGAGTGGGGCTACTCTTTGTTGCGGTGCACGGTCTTCTCATTGTGGTGACTTCTCTCGTCGCGGAGCATGGGCTCTAGGCGTGCAGGCTTCAGTAGTTGTGGCTTGCAGGCCCTAGAGCACAGGCTCAGTAGTTGCAGATGGATCAAAGATTTAAATGTAAAAATTGAAAATATCTAAGTACTAGAACAGACTATCAGTCTGGGTCCAATCAGGATATGGAAACCACATAGTGATTTAAACAAGGAAAAAGTATATAGAGTATTTTAACAGTTTAACATATTAAGCTGTGGTAATATAGCAATTATAAGATATAAGAGAGCTTTTTGTGGTACGCTAGGGCTGAGGGAGAGATCTCAAAGAATGACAAACTTGGAAAGGGGACCCCTTTCCCAAGGCTGGGGTTTAGACCCAGTTGGAGAATATATGGTTGCAGCTCACTGGATGCAAAGAAGTTCACTGGTTCGCTCAAGCCAGAGCTGATCCATGGCTACTGAGAAAGCAGGAAGCAACCCTCCAGGTGTAGGCACAGTGGCTGATGCGTAGGCATGCAGAGAGTGGAGAAGCCAATGTGGGCAGGAGGCCTGGAGTAAGCAGTGTCTGTATTGGAAGAACAGCAGCATTCGGAGGACTACAGGAGACAAAAACAGGTGAGCAAAGGGAATCAGGCATCAGTGCAGGCAAGAGGCCTGAAGCATGCAGTGTCCATGCTGAGTGGACAGCTGACAGGTGATCAGGTTAGGGCTGAGAAGTTCCCAGTGTCTTGGTCAGCTCGGGCTATGATTGGCTGGTTTAAACAATAGACATTTATTTTCTCAAGGTTTAGAAGGCTGAAAGTCCAAGATCAGGGTGCCAGCCTGGTCAGGCTCTGGTAAGAGTCCTCTTCCATCTTGCAGACAGTGGCTTTCTTGCTATGTGCTCACATGGCCTTTCCTCAGTGCATGTACATGAAGAGAGAGCTCTGGTGTCTATTCCTCTTCTAAGAGCATCAGTCCCATCATGGAGGCCCCACTCTCATGACCTCATCTAAACTTAATTACGTCCCAGAGGCCTTGCCTCTAAGTACCATCACATTGGGAGTTAGGGCTTCAATTTATGAATTTTAAGGGGACACAAACATTCAGTCCATAACACCAAGGGCCAGCAAGTTCTGGGCATGTGGGTGGAGCACTACCAGGTAACTTCATACCCCACTGGTTTCAGCAGGAGTGCACCTTCCTCCTGCAATGTCCCTCCAGTACACTCTACTCAGAAAACTTAACATCATGATTACTGTAAAGGAGAAAGGCTTAAAGTAGAATTCTGTCCATTATTGCAGAGATATACTGAAGGGTGAATTTTGAGCTGAGAGGCAATAAATCAACAATTAACATACAGACCATGGGGGAAAATGTAACAGTAAGAAAGGCCTTTCTAATCATAACACAAAACCCAAAATTCCAAAAATAAAAGATTAATAAATTCAGCTGAATAAATATAGAAAATAGAAAATATACACTTGGCCAAAAAAAAAAATACTGTGTGTAAAATCTAAAGACAACTGACAGGGCTTCCCTGGTGGCGCAGTGGTTGAGAGTCCACCTGCCGATGCAGGGGACACGGGTTCGTGCCCCGGTCCGGGAAGATCCCACATGCCGCGGAGCGGCTAGGCCCGTGAGCCATGGCCGCTGAGCCTGCGCGTCTGGAGCCTGTGCTCCACAACGGGAGGGGCCACAACAGTGAGAGGCCCGGGTACCACAAAAATAAAATAAAATAAAATAAAGACAACTGACAATATGAGGAAAAATATTTGCTTCTATATCACATAGGGTTAATTTCCCTAACCGCATAAAGATTTCCTTGAAATCAATAGTGACCAACAATCAATAGTGAGAAATTATGTACACAGTTTTCATTAAAGGAAATACACATGATGCTGAAACATTGAATATGTTCAGTCTCACTTATAAAAGAAATGCAAGTTAAAACTACATTGAGATGCTATTATTTTTCACTTATTTGGCTGGCAAAGATTTTTTTTTAAGTTTAATGACATACTGTTTATGAGGATATAAAGAAGCAGACACCCTTATATGCCATTTATGGGCATATATTTTAACACAATTTCTATAGTGGGCAATTTGGTATCACAATTTACATACCCTTTAACCTAGCAAGTCTGTTTTTAATAGGTTTGGTTTTGTTTTGGCTGCACTGGATCTTCATTGCTGCACGTGGGCTTCTCGAGTTGTGGCGCATGGGCGCTAGAGTGCATGGGCTTAGTTGCAGTATGTGGGATCTTAGTTCCCCAACCAGGGATCGAACCCGGGCCCCCTGCATTGGGAGCACAGAGTCTTAACTACTGGACCACCAGGGAAGTCTCACAAGTCTGTTTTTAGAAACTTATTCTACAGATATGTTTTCATATGTGCAAAAATGATTTGAGTATAAGATTATTCATTTCAGCATTGTTTGAAGTAGCAAAAGATTGGAAACAACCTAATGTTAATTAATAGGGAATTGGTTAAATAAAGTTATGGTCCATCCATTAATGGAATACTATGTAGCCATAAAAATTAAGACACTTTTTATATATTGAATGTAACGATTACCCAGATTTACTCTGCAACAAAATCAAGATACGAAAGAGTATCATAATCTGGTCTATTTTGGTAAGAAGAAAGATCAAGTTTATCATTTATATTTTCTTCCATGTAAAGAAATATCTCTGGAAAGATACCCAATAAGCTAGTAATATTGATTGCCTCCAGTAAAGTACTGGTTAGCTAAAGAACAAGAGTAGGAAGGTGACTTTTTCTACATATTTTTTTGTAACCTTTGAATCTTGAATGCTTGTTGAATGTGAGAAGAGAAATCTCAACAAAATTTTGGAAACGATAATACAGGTGAAAAGTGACAATTGACTTAGCAGTCCCAAGAGAGCTAAATCTTAAGCCAGTAGTGGGAAACCCAAGGAAGAAAGCATTTTAAACCACCAAGTTCTCAAAAGCCTTGGGAATTGGTAAAATCAAGTACTTCTGGAGGTAAGAATGAAGGTAGAGCTAAAAGTAGAAAGATGTTGAACATCTGTATAAAAAGCAGTTTGACCTTTAGATGCTCTCTTCTACTCCAAAAGCAACAAACTTATTCATCACCTTAGATGGGGCATCACAACATGCCCCATACCAATGGACCCCTAGGAATTTCACTGAGGTAGAAGGCCCCTGAATTTTAGTCAAATTTATTTCCTACCCTCTGGCATACAAATGTCTTACCAATAAGTTACTTCTTGCTCACTAGGTCCACTCAGCATAATGTCATTAATGTAATGGGCCAGTGTGATAGCTTGTGGAAGGGAATAGCAGTCAAAAATCTCTGTGAGGGCTTCCCTGGTGGCGCAGTGGTTGAGAGTCTGCCTGCTGATGCAGGGGACACGGGTTCGTGCCCCGCTCCGGGAAGATCCCACATGCCGCGGAGCGGCTGGGCCCGCGAGCCATGGCCGCTGAGCCTGTGCGTCCAGAGCCTGTGCTCCGCAACGGGAGAGGCCACAACAGCGAGAGGCCCGCGTACCGCAAAAAAAAAAAAAAAAAAAAAAAAAAAAAAAAAAAAAAAATCTCTGTGAGCTAAATTATGACATAGGGCTGGAGAATTGATATACCCCTGAGGTAGGACAGTGAAGGTGTATTGCTGGCCTTGTCAGCTGAAAGCAAACTGCTTCTGTGGGACCTTATAGACAGACGTGGAGAAAAGGCATTTGCCAAATCAATAGCTGCATACCAGGTACCAGGAGATGTGTTAATTTGCTCGAGCAATGAAACCATATCTAGCACAGCAGCTGCTGTTGGAGTCACCACCTGGTTAAGTTTATGATAATGCACTATCATTCTCCAAGACCCGTCTGTCTTCCGTACAGGCCAGATGGGCAAGTTGAATGGGGATGTGGTAGAAATCACCACCCCGGCATCTTTCAAGTCCTTGATGGTGGCACTAATTTCTGCAATTCCTCCAGAAATTCAGTATTACTTTTATTATTTTCGTAAGTAGAGGCAGTTCTAGAGGCTCCCACTTGGCCTTTCCCACCATAATTGCCCTCACTCCACAAGTCAGGGAACTAATGTGGGGATTCTGCCAGATGTTAGGCATGTCTATTCCAATTATGCTTTCTAAAACTGAGGAAATAGCCACAGGCTGCATTTGGGGACCCACTGGACCTGATATAAAATTTCGTTGATCACCTGACCTCCACAAGCCCCTACTCTGACTAGTGGGCAACAATGATGTTTGGGATCTCCTAGAATTAGTGTCAGTTCATAGCCAGTGTCCAGTAGACCCTGAAATGTCTGATTATCCCCTTTACTTCAGTGTACAGTTACCCTGGTAATGTTCAAATCTTTCTGGTCCTTTTTTCATAGTTTTTTAATTCTTTGTTCATGGTGTTGAATCCCTCTTTTATTTCATTAAACATCTTAAAGGTACTTAAATATATTTGATAATTCTAATATCTGAAATTGTTGGTATTCTAATTCTCCTGTTTGTTGTTTCTGCAGACTCTCTCTCATAATGTTTGGTTTCCTCACTGATTTTGTAATTTTGGATTATGAGCTTACCTTAAGCTGATCTTAATGTGTGAGAATTCTGTGGGGCCTGAGTTTAGGGTGTATACCTCTAGAAAGGATTTATGTTTGCTTGAGTCAGGTGCCCTGAGGTGCTATCAACCCAGGACCACTTTAAGTTATGTTTTAAAATTAGGGTTTCCTGGACCCTGCAGATAAAGACAAATCCCAAACCCACATGAGGGGAGATATATGGTTTCTAGGTCCCAGCAGTGATTTCTTTCTCATTTCTACTTAGAGTTCACATAACTTAACAAGTTTCATTGTCGCCTCCCTTGACCAGTGAGTAGATTCTTTCTAGCCCACCTTTTCACTGAGAAAATAACCTTTTGAATGGTCTTAACTTTGAGCCAGGATGGCAGTTCCAATTCTACTCCTTATGAGGGCCTAAGGCCTTGTCTCCTTCTCCTTTACAACACAAAGCCCTAGGTTCCCAAGATCAACAAGTAAAGCCAAGGCTTTTATACCTATCTCACACTGTAGTTTCCTGTTGTCCCCACTTTGGTTCCTGGGGATTTCCCTTAATTTCTTATGAATTCAACTATGCATATAAAAGATATTTGTGTTTTATCTAGTATGTATACTGTTAGGTGGTAGAAGAGTGTGTTTCAGATATCTAGTTTATTTGTAGGTGCTTTTTACATATTAAGAATATTAATGTCATGCTAATCTCATACATTGCAAATATTTACCCAGTTTGTTTTTTGTCTTTAACTTTATTCATATTCTCCTTTACTTAACAGAAAATTTTAATGTGGTCAGATCTCATTTTTCCCTTTATGGTTTCCTACCTTTGTTGTCATGTTTCCAAAGGCCTTCCCTACCAGAAGATAGTATCCTTTTTTTCCTACTATTTTCCTAGTTTATTTTTTCAATAAATTTATCATTATTGAATAATTTTAGATTCATCAAAAAGTTGCAAAGGCAGTACAGAGAATGCCTATATTTTCTAACTTATATTTTTCTTCCCCCTAAAACTTATTATATGTGCATCCATTTACCATTTATTCAAAAATAATTTGTTTAATAAAACTGTGTTCCAGGTACTGTCCTAGGCCCTGCAGACCTGGCAATGAAGAGATAGATCAGATTCCTCCTTTAGTATATTATTATATTGAGCTTATATTCTAGTGAGATAGACAATAACTTGTCAACATACTTTGGAAAATGTCATTCTAGTGTGACTCTTATCCCTTTCTATTCTGAGGCTATTTATCTCACTTGTTTGTAAGTTAGTAGAAAGTGGGAATTATGTCTTTTTTTAGGTACCTAGTACATCATAAGCACATAATAATAAATGTTTTTTAAAATGGATGACTGAATGGACCTATGTCATTTACATAGATACTATTTTTTTTCCACTTATTTTTGTCAGTTGTAGAATAGGGCCATTAAGTCAATACAAACCCCTTCTGTTTAATCAGCAATGATTTAAGTGCTTTTAGGGTTTGATAGTGATAAAAAATAATAACCACAGCTAACACTGAGTACATACTGTGTGACATGAACTAAGTCATTTAATAGTTAGTCTGTAAGATAAGTATTTCCATTGTCCCCAGTTTCTAATTGAAGACATTTTAGCTTAAGGACTCATAGTCAGTAAGAGGAAGAGATAGGTTTGGAACTCAAGTCTATTTGGATCTAAAACCTTAACCAAGACTAGTACTTCTTTAACTAAAATGCCCACTACTCTTCAACAAGCATCCTCTACTCTTGTCAGGCACATTTCCTCTTCCTCTCTGACACATTATATTCACTTTCAACCTGCATAGATGCTTGTATTGAACTTTCAGCCTCTCTACCAATCCCCCAACACACACACATAAACACATAAAATATTGTATTCTTTTTACAAATCTTACCCTTTCAATTCTCAGCCCCATCTCACCCCCTTTCCACCAACACTTACCTTTCTTTTTCTAAATCTCTAAAGTATCAATAGTCTATAACAGTCTCTTTCAACCGGGATACACATACCACTAGGGCTATAAGACTTCCCAGAGTACACAGAATATATAATTTTAAAGAATTGATATATAGATCCTCAATTTCCACTAGTATTCTTTTCTAAAATTTCTCTGACTAATTATGCCTATGATGAGAGTGTCAGACTACTTCATCATTCCCACCATCCCTTTCACAATTACCCTTCTTCCACTTCACAAAGAAAATCCAAAATAAAAAGGAAGAGGTGAGAGGTACAAATCTTTCACCCACTATGAATTTTACTGTGATGAATTGCCATGTGGTTTTAAAACTTGCAGGGGCACCAAACAAGGAATAATTCAAAATATTGGCATCAATGTAAGAAAGTAAAGGACTTATGATTGGGTTAAAAATCTTTTGCAGGGCTTCCCTGGTGGCACAGTGGTTGAGAGTCCCCCTGCCGATGCAGGGGACACGGGTTCGTGCCTTGGTCCGGGAAGATCCCACATGCCGCGGAGCGGCTGGGCCCGTGAGCCATGGCCGCTGAGCCTGCGCGTCCGGAGCCTGTGCTCCGCAATGGGAGAGGCCACAACAGTGAGAGGCACGTGTACAGCAAAAAAAAAAAAAAAAAATCTTTTGCAACCAGGTGATGTCCAATTTTAACAAAATTGAAGGAAGACTAAATTGAGGGACTTCCCTGGTGGTCCAGTGGTTAAGACTTCGCCTTCCAGTGCAGGGGGTGCAGGTTTGATCCCTGGTCGGGGAGCTAAGATCCCACATGCCTCGTGGCCAAAAAACAACAACAAAAAAAAACAGAACCAATATTGTAACAAATTCAATAAAGACTTTAAAAAATGATCCATATCAAAAAAAATCTTAAAAAACAAACAACTGAGTAGCAGCTGATCATTAAAATAATTTTTATTAGTATTTATATCCCTATATAATTTTTGGCATATAGCTCAGAATGAGTTTGACAATTTGATTGACTTCTATATTTATCAGGACAATGGTTCTCAGCACTAGAAACCTCCTAGAAAATAGGAATAGGATTAATACGGAATGTTGGTGCCATTCAATCAGTAATTTATTCACACATACCTTAACTAATTGAAAAAAGAACGCAACATGCTCATGCCATTGAGATGCATTTTTAATTAAAGTTTATGCTTAATGCCAATAATTATCAAAATAGGTAATATATATGTTGTTTTGATCAATTGTATATGAGCAATAATTTTAATAATAGCTCAATCTAGATTATTAATTAGAGCCTATAGTCATAGGAAATTTTAAAATCTTACAACATGTAAATATTTTTGACACAGAGAAGTATGATAAGATGATCAATAAAAAACTGCCAGCCGGGGCTTCCCTGGTGGCACAGTGGTTGAGAGTCCGCCTGCCGATGCAGGGGACTCGGGTTCGTGCCCCGGTCCGGGAAGATCCCATGTGCCGCGGAGCGGCGGGGCCCGTGAGCCATGGCCGCTGGGCCTGCGCATCCGGAGCCTGTGCTCCGCAACGGGAGAAGCCACAACAGTGAGAGGCCTGCGTACCGAAAAAAAAAACAAACTGCCAACCAAAAAATTCTATTACATTATGATAAAACTCTATGAGAAAAGTGAAATGGAAATATGAATTCAAGGAGAAAAATGAATAATATTCATTTCCATCTGTTAAAAAGAAAAAAGAGCTTGCTCATGTACTTTTTAAATTGAATAATGCAAGTATCAAATCCCTATGATATTTAGATTCTATTGGATTATGTTTTAAAGAGTAGTGGTATAGTTTTATTTTGAAATATTGATATTTAAATATGCTGGAAGTTATATCCTTAACAACTACGTACTTACTTAAAATCTAGATGTCAACTTAAAAACGTATAAAGGAGTATATCATTTTTCATATTCTTTTAGGGAGTACATGAAAAGAAATGCTCAAAGGCTACTAGTCTGTACTTGAGTAGGTTTCTTATCTTCCTATCTAGATTACAAGTTTTCTTTGTGTAAGAATTATATACTATTTCTTGTGTTTTTCCCAGAGATTCATGGAGAGGAGCATGTAAGCAAAGTAACACGCTCATGAATTTTATGTGCATTTTGCAAATATTGCTCAATTCTGCTCTTTGATCAGCAAAGTTTCCTTATCCCAAATATAATTCCTCCCCACTCCACCCCCACCTGCTATTGATGCTTGGAATTCCTTCAAATAGTGTCACAAATTTTAATTCCACATTTATTCAAAATGCATATATTCTTAGAAGACGTAACATCGATCTAGAGTCAGATTAGATTAGATTACTTCCTGAGAACAAGTTTTTGTGAAGGAAAGTGAGGAGAGCCAGGAGATTTACGTGTTGGCTCCTTGACCTGACTGCAGACTAAGCCAAGCATCTCTGCTCAAAGTGATCCTGAGGGGAAGATTAGGTAGGACCTTATCATTTCTAAAATGATCAAAATCCTCATTTCTGATAAAACATCACTCTTGAATAGAGAAGCTCACTGTGCCTAGACTGACTGAGAAATGAAGATAATGTCTAAGAGTGACGCTGCTAGGCCTCCAATTTGCAGACCACCCCAAAGTAAAACTAAGCAGTCACAACTGAACCTTCCTTTGGGTGAGTGAATGAGTTAAAACACATTCTTTCCTGTTTCTAGTAATTCCACATAATCAAAGTCCTTTGGCTAAAAATTTTCCTTCCTCTGGTCTAGGGAATATTTTAGTGCAGTGCCTAGAACATAATAGGCATTCCATAGATCTTGGTCAAATAAACAGATTTTCAAGAAGGGAAAAGTACTCTTGAGGAGTAATTGATAATGAAATTAGACTGCCAGTTAATCTGAAACGTGAGTCACTAAAGATTTGCATCTTTGATTCATTTTTCTCTGCAGCAAGTGAAAGGGAACTTTGCTAGGCTGCAGGCCTGCATCTCAGAACTCCGCATATTGCAAAGAGAAGGTTGTTTCAGACCACAAGCCACTTCTCTGCAGCTGGCAATAAAGGATGGGCTCCAGCAGTTCAAACAGTACAGCGGACACATGACCACAAGTGCAGCTCTGACCTACACTTCCCTGGAGGTAAAAGATGGCTTAGGACACTAACTCATCTTCCCATTTCAGTCCATCTAGATCCTTCATTGTTTGTCATCCTTCTGTTGTTCTCTGTTTCATTCACATTGAAAGTCATGACTAGATACTCCATTGGGTACATGAGTGACTGTGAGTTAAAACACATTCAGTCTCTAGTAACATCAGGCATCAGACAAATGAATTTAAAAATAATTATGCTTTCATCTGCATGCTTATTCATCAATTAAAAATGTCTAAGTACAAAAGAGAATTGCATGTATTTAATACTTGCCTTCCAGAGTTTCAAGTTCAACCCAGATTCAGATTGAGCAAGGAGAGAAATCTACATGGAAGTACCACTGTGAGAAAAGAGCATATAAGCTCTCTGATCTTTAGTACACATTTAATGAGTGGAATTTAAGGATTCTATTTCCTTTGTATCCTCAAGAAATCAAAGCACTTTGAGCAAGAGGGATACTGTCAATGATTCAAGCAGTCTTAAAAACTGAAACACAGTGGGCGACTTCCCTGGCAGTCCAGTGGTTGAGACTCCACGCTCCCAATACAGGGTGTGCGGGTTCAATCCCTAATCGGGGAACCCTAGTTGGGGAACTAAGATCCCATATGCTGCATGCGGTACGACCAAAAGAAAAACTAAAACTAAAACACAGGGATGGCTTCTCATTGGTCACTTTCTGGGGTAGGTTCAGCCTGTTTGGCAGGGTCTTGTGATGATCTGTCCCACCAGACCTCTCGCACCAGAATATGTCAAATGAAATTTGATTTGCAAATTACATATAAATCTTTTTCTTTGCCCTAAAGACAATAGCCACTACCACAGATTTCTGGGGTGTTTAATTCTCCAGATCTAACCTGTTACATTCTAACCTCTGTACATCAGGGAAAGTAGACACGTTGATTCTTCTATTTATTTCCAGATTACTGTTCTGACTTCACAGCCTGGAAAAGAGGTGGTCAAACAATTGGAGGAAGGATTGAAAGATACAGACATAGTCAGGGTCAGGAGACTTCAGGTGGTTGAGATCACAAAGGGAGTCCTAGAATGTATGGACTCAGCATCCCCTGTTGAAGAGGCCAGCAACGACGGTAAGAATTAAAAGAAAAGGTAAAAAGAATGGTAAGATTTTAATGAGTAGTCTTTTACAGATCAGGAAGATTATTTTCCATGGACTTTTTTTTTAAAAAAAGATTTTTTGATGTGGACCATTTTTAAAGTCTTTATTGAATTTGTTACAATATTGCTTCTGTTTTATGTTTCGGTTTTTTGGCCGCAAGGCATGTGGAGTCTTAGCTCCCCTACCAGGGATCGAACCACCTGCTTTGCAAAGGGAACTCTTAACCACTGGACCACCAGGGAAATCTCTTCCATGGTCTTTTATGTTCTCAAATGAAATGAAACCAACAGATTTCACTGTGGTTCAGACAGGTGTTTCTACATGTTAGAGTTTAATTTTTTAATCATATTTTTAATTTATGTTAATAAATATATATATTTTTAATATATGTTAATGTAAAACCTGAAATATAGGTATAAAAAGTAAAAATTCCTTCCTCCTCAAGAGATTGGGGTATCACTCTTAATGCTCCATTAGATAGATAGATAATAGGAAGAAATATTTTATATTGTAATGGGATCATGACATACATAATATTCTGTAATCCTCTTCGCATGTTGTACAGCTATCTATGTTAGTATCTATAGACATTCCTCGTTTTTTACTGGATACATGATTTTTTTTACTTTGTGGTTGGACCATAGTTTGTTTAATCGCTTATTAATGAATAATTTGGTTTATTACATTTTGCTATCATAACCAATGGTGTATGAAGAGACTTATATGTACAGCTGGCTTCATTGGCCTATGACCAGTGCGGTCACACAAGGCCCTGCATTCAGAAAGCCCCTATGCTTAGGATTTAATGCTTTTGGGTTGCAGTCTTGAAATTCTTAATCAGTGTTTTGTAAGTGAAGTTTGATGGAACAATGGAACATGTGCCAGGGGATTATAGTCTCGGTTCATATGTGCCCTGCCTACCTCCTACCTCCCCAGAATGGGTTTTGAGTCACTGGATTCCCAGCCCTGATGTCCCCAGCCCGCCTACCCCAACCCAGTAACTACTGGCACTCAGATCTCTGCTAATAAATCCCCCATAAATCACCAGTAATCATACACTTCCTAGAAGAGAAAATATTCAAACTGAGTCTTAAAGGACAAATAGGAATTAACCAAGCAGAGGAAGAGGAAAGGGGGACTCAAAAAGGAGACCCAGGGACATGAGAAATCAAGATAAATCAACTTTCAGAGATGAGCCCATGGTTCCTTATGTCAGGAGCCTATCAGGCAGAGGCAGGAGTAAGGCTCTAAAGGTAGGCAAGGGTTAGATCAAGAAAGTCCATATATGCCCTAAACCCATTCTAAGACATTTAGATTTCATGCTAAAGCAATGGAAATTTATGAGAAGATTTTTGTCAGGAGATCAAGTAGAGATTCTCAAATTACAGCATTTAAAAGGTTTTTGACTGGTTTTAATTTATCCAACACTCAAGTTACAGTTCACCCTCTGTCAGTTCTTTCTGGTTATATTGGTCTTCTCCAAGGTTATACACACCTGGAGGTGTCCACTGTTCTGATACCATTGATCTCTTCCTGGTTCCATATAAATAACCTCACTCTTCCCTTCATGCCCTAATTAGGTTAGGGGGTTGGTAACTAAGGATGTGTTTCCCATCAAATTCTGACACATGTGGATCCTTCCAGCATCATGGACCACTGACATTGTTCTGGTTGGGGCGGGAGGGTAACTAGCCTTGCTGTGTGGTATATGAGCTCTCAGCTACTACACACCCTCTGCTTTTCTCAAGGCAGTCTCCTCACTGACTGTGCTTCTATTTCCATCCCTCCACTTGTAGTAATCTTTTCCTCTGAATTCCTCCCCTTATCCTCTTCCAACCAAATCCTCCCCATCCTTTAAGGCCTAATTGAGGTTCATGACTACTGAATTGATTTTCCTCTCCTTAGAACAACCACGTAGCCTGTGGTCTACACAACACAATTTAGCATTTAATTATATACCACATAGAATTGTTTACCATTGCTTTATTTGTTTTTAACGCCTTTTTATTGGAGTATAATTGCTTTACAATGGTGTGTTAGTTTCTGCTGTATAACAAAGTATATCAGCTATACGTATACATATATCCCCATATCCCCTCTCTCTTGCGGCTCCCTCCCACCCTCCCTATCCCACCCCTCTAGGTGGTCACACAGCACCGAGCTGATCTCTCCATGCAATGCAGCTGCTTCCCACTATCTATTTTACATTTGGTGATGTATATATGTCAGTGCTACTCTCTCACTTCATCCCAGCTTACCCTTCCCCCCCCCGATGTCCTCAAGTCCATTCTCTACGTCTGCATCTTTATTCCTGTCCTGCCCCTAAGTTCATCAGAACCATTTTTTTTTTAGATTTCACATACATGTGTTAGCATACAGTATTTGTTTTTCTCTTTCTGACTTACTTCACTCTGTATGACAGTCTCTAGGTTCATCCACCTCACTACAAGTAATTCAATTTCGTTTCTTTTTATGGCTGAGCAACATTCCATTGTATATATGTGTCACATCTTCTTTATCCATTCACCTGTCAATGGACATTTAGGTTGCTTCCACTTCCTGGCTATTGTAAATAGTGCTGCAGTGAACATGGTGGTACATGACTCTTTTTGAATTATGGTTTTCTCAGGGTATATGCCCAGTAGTGGGATTGCTGGGTCATATGGTAATTCTATTTTTAGTTTTTTAAGGAACCTCCATACTGTTCTCCATAGTGGCTGCATCAATTTACGTTCCCGCCAACAGTGTAAGAAGGTTCCCTTTTCTCCACACCCTCTCCAGCGTTTATTGTTTGTAGATTTTTTGATGATACCATTGCTTTATTGTGTGATAATTTTGTCTTCTCACCTAAACTGTAAACTACTTGATATCTTTTCTATCTGTATTAACTCTTAAGCATTAAGCCTTGGCATTACAAATTTGTCTTACTCATTTCTGCGCCCCACTCTGTAGTATATCCTAGATTATCAGTATATATTTGTTGAATGAATTGATGACAGTGATACCTGTGGAGTCTGTTCTTGGTCTGCCCAGCATCCCCTGCATCCCCCTTCTTTGGTAACACCTCTACTTTCATGGTCACAGGGTGGGCTATGACCCAGGGGAGGCAATCATAGCTCTCCAGGCTACTAATCAGAGTCTTTCCCAGTGGGTTCTCAAACTGAATCTGTGAGAGAGAAGCTCTTTTTATTTCTCTTTGATCATGGACAGATCAGGCATGGACTATGTCCTTTTCTCCCTTCAGTGACTGTACCCAGAAAGTACTGAATCTCTAATGGCACAAAACTCAGAGTACTCTGAGGGTACCTGATGGCTTTATTTAAAATGGTTAGAGGCTAGCACTGTACAGAAGAGCTTTTAAATGCAGGAAGGCAGCTTTCTACCTTGTGTCACTGCTAACGATTCTTCCAGTAACTTCCTATTTGCTTATAAATAATACATTATCCCATAAATTGCTTGTAATTCCTCTTTGTGAGTTAAGTGTACATATGGTTCATGGCTTGAAATCTTCCCAGTTTGCCTGTACTTTCCTCAAAGTTAATTCCTTTATTCCATTAATGTTTTGCTATATCTGATGTTCTTGTCAAGAGATTAACAACAGCAACTAG
Source organism: Tursiops truncatus (assembly GCF_011762595.2). Taxonomy (NCBI): domain Eukaryota; kingdom Metazoa; phylum Chordata; class Mammalia; order Artiodactyla; family Delphinidae; genus Tursiops; species Tursiops truncatus. Next base: position 25,138,828 of record NC_047047.1, read on the forward strand.
TCTTATTCTCAGAAGGATGAGTGCTCTAGAATTAGGATGCCTGAGTCTAAATCCCAGTTCTATTACTTACTAGCTGTGTGGCTTTGGAGAAGGTACTTAGCCTGTGTAAGCCTTTAATTCCTGCCCCATCCAGTAGTTATGGGAGTTAAATGAGATCATACATGTTAATTACTTAGTATACAGTAAATGCTAAATGAAAGTTAGCTACTCTTAGTATTTTTGAAAATTTTTGTATATGGATGGTTTAATATTTCTGAGATTTGTTTTTGTTTTTTATTTATTTATTTTTGGCTGTGTTGGGTCTTCGCTGCTGCACGCAGGCTTTCTCTAGTTGTGGTGAACAGGGGCTGCTCTTCATTGCGGCGTGCAGGCTTCTCATTGCGGTGGCTTCTCTTGTTGCGGAACATGGGCTCAGTAGTTGTGGCAGCGCAGGCTTCAGTAGTTGTGGCGCACGGGCTTAGTTGCTCCGCAGCATGTGGGATCTTCCTGGACCAGGGTTCGAACCTGTGTCCCCTGCATTGGCAGGCGGATTCGTAACCACTGCGCCACCATGGAAGTCCTGAGATTTGTTTTTAATGGCCAGGCCTCAAGTGGACTGTGAGTTACCTGAGGATAAGACTGTGTCTTATACATCTTTGTATCACCAGCATATATCATTCTGCCTGGCACATAGTAGAGTCTCAATAAATGTTTCTTGAATAAATAAATAATGATTGGGAAAAAACAATTTGTGAGAGGTGGTGGTCACACTCTCTGACATCAACTCAAATATTTAGGGACATATGCCAAACACCTGTAGCTTCCCTTCGTAGCCCATGAATATCATGAATTGATTCAAACCCTTTTTGAATCTATTTATAATTTTTTAACTGTGGTAACCATGATCATCAATTAAATAAAAATTGTCTACACGCTACCTTTTGAAGAAAGAAACAGGTTACCATACAAGGAAATGATATTACAGATCAGTTTTAAAAGGAGCTATGAGACTATGTCCTTCGATTGGTCTAATTTCTGCCTTCTTTAGTGCAGCCCTGCATAGTGAGATCTAATTATTACAAAGATGACTTGGAGACTGCAAGATCCAGAATTGTTGAAGAAAAAGCGAACTTTGAAATTAAGAAGGTAGACTCACCTTTTAGAGAGTTCTTTAGCAAGATAATTTCATTTTAATGAAAAGGTTAACTTTAAATCACATTCATATCAGTTAAGGTTTTCTATACATTTTCAGGCTTATGGCTTATTATATGTTTTCTTTCAAGTGTATAAATGACACTTTCTTCCATCTGTTCTTGATTAGCCTAACTTGTTCATTTTTTCTTTATTTAAAATTTAGCTGATATTAAGAACATCAGAAGTTCACCAGATGTATTTGACAGAGATATGTTTACAAAGTTTTATGGAGCTGAAAATGAATTTGACTGATCTTAAAATTTTTTAGGTGGTCATCCAACAGGAAATACAATAATTAAATTAAATTAAATCCACCCCTATTCTTTTTTTTTTTTCCTTTTTTTTCTTTTTTTTGCGGTACGGGGGCCTCTCACTGTTGTGGCCTCTCCCGTTGCGGAGCACAGGCTCCGGACGCGCAGGCTCAGCGGCCATGGCTCACGGGCCTAGCCGCTCCGCGGCATGTGGGATCTTCCCAGACCGGGGCACGAACCCGTGTCCCCTGCATCGGCAGGCGGACTCTCAACCACTGCGCCACCAGGGAAGCCCCCCCCCCCATTCTTAGCTGAATGCAAAGACAGTATAAAATCTATGAAGTTATCATCAGTGTTATTATTACTATATGTGTGGTCACTATAATAAAAGCCTCAAATAAATCCCCAGTTTAAATACACATTCTTTACACACATTCAATAAACTCGGAGTTGTAAGCAATGTTGAATCTTTAATAAAATGTTTTTCTTTAATTTAGAAAAGCTTATTTAGTTATATGTTAAGGCTTGTAAGAATGGTCTTAGATTGTATTCTCCATCCTGTAACCCCATAGGAATTGTTTTAAAATTTGCTCAAGTAAATGCTTGCTTTAAAGAACCATTTCTTACCCTTGCAAGTGTGGAAATAAGTCATTTGTATAAACTTGAAAAAAAATTTAGCTGAAATATCCCGCCTAGCTGTCTCTGTGGTAGCTTTTGTCCAGTTATTCTTTAATTTTTTATTACAAGTAAACACTCCCTATACAGAAGTATAATATAAACAGTTCAAAATGACCCAAAATTCTACCCTCCAGAGATAATTGCTATCAGCTGTGTAGGACACATTCTACTGGATTGCTTTCCTTACACATATATTGGACATGAACATACATGTAATGTTATTAGGGTTTTTGATACCATCCACTTTTACAAAAATGGAACTATATAATACCCACTGATCTGCATTTTTTTATTTAGCTATTTATCCAATAATTCTTTTCATATTGGAATATAGGGCTCTAACCCATTCCTTTTAGTAGCTGTGAGATATTCTATTGTATAAATTCATCACCATTTATTTAACCATCCAGCTGAATTTTTATTTGAACTCTGTGGCCTTGAACAAGTTACTTAAACGCTTCATCCCACAATTTTCTCATTTATAAAATAAGGCTAATAATAGTAGCTATTCTATAGAGTTTTTACAAGGATTAAATATAACTTGCATGTAAAGTACTTAAAACAGTACCTGGCACATGTGAGCAATGCATAAATGTTTTCTGTTGATATTAATAGTAATAGTAAGAGTTTGTGAGAGATGGTGTCCTCGCACAAACTTTTTACTGAGAAAATTTATACATACCTTTTTACTGAGAAAATTTCAGGCTCTAATAATTTTTTATTGAAAAGAAAATGTGACTATAAAATAATTTTTAATTCAAAATCATTCACAATTCCACTACTCCATTACACTGATTTTGTTTTTGCACATTACCTCTCAGTTGTCCACAATCATTTTTAGGTTTCAGAGTTATAATTTATGTATGTAATTTTTTTGTTTTCATGTAACATAATATTATAGAACTTTTTCCATAGTTTTTTAGCCTTCTTTTCTGTTATTTATCCATTTTGTTCCTGTTTTGCTCTTAAAAGAGGACTAGAAATGTTGGTCTGTGTAATAGAGATGTGAAGAGATATACTTCTCACAGGGGAAGATGGAATACTTCTTTATCTTTATATGCCCTCTTTATATGTAAGCCAACCTGACACCTTTAGAGCAGATCTCTAATACTGGATTTTGATCATAAATTTAAGATCTGGGAGAGCCTTCCAATTCCAGCAGCCAAAATTAAGCACATAGGACAGCCATCAATGGAGAGAATAATGCTGCTAGCTGGTTTTATTTTTAAGTAAGTTCTGAGCCTCAAGGAAAAGATATGTGAACTAAAAGCCATAGTCTCTTAAATACTCTACAGTTGTCTATAGATTATAATAACAGCAACATTTTATTGAACACCTTCTGTCCAAATACTTTCTGTTTTAAATAGTTTCCACTATTATTTAATCTCATATATCTAGATGAAGAAATTAAGGCATAGTTTCTTGTCCAAATTAGCTTTCGCAAAGTTTCTTAGTTAAGATACAGAACAGGGATTCTAAGCAGTCTGACTCTAAAACTCACATACTTAACCATTCTCTATACTTCCTCAGTTGAAAAGAGCAATAAAGATAATCAAAAATTCAAAAGTTGGTTCTTTGAAAAAAACTGATAAAATAGAGAATTTTTTGGTGAAATCAATGAAGAAAAGACAAAGAAAGAGGACACAATAAACTATGTTAGGGTTGTGAAAAAGGAGCATAACTGCAGAATCAAAACATTGGAATCAAACATTTAGACAAAAACCAATATATTACTTAAAAGATACAAATTTTGACTCAGAAATAAAAATCTAAATGGTTCCCCTAACCAATTATCAATCCTAGATGGTTTTATAGTCAAATTCCATCAAACTTTCAAGGGACAGATCACTCCAATCTTATACAAACTCTTCTAGAAATTAAAAAAGAAAGAAAGAAAAAGAAAATACCCCCCCACCGCCAAGTCATGATAGAAAACCAGACAAGAACAATGTGAGAAAAGAAAATTGCAGGCCAGTCTGCTCATGAAAATAGATAAAACCATCTTAAATTATCTTATCATGTATAAAAAGAGACTATATAACTGATCAAGTTGGATTTATCCCTGTAATACAAGGTGATTTTGCATTAGAAATATATAAATATAAATTTAACCAAGGAGGAAAAGACCTATACTCTGAAAACTATAAGACATCGATGAAGGAGATTAAAGATTGTACAAATAAATGGAAAGATATCCTGTGTTCATGAATTGCAAGAATTAATATTGTTAAAATGTCCATATTACCCAAAGCAATCTACAGATTTAATGCAATCTGTATAAAATACCCATGACATTTGTCACAGAACTAGAACAAATAATCCTAAAATTTGCATAGGACCACAAAAGACACTAAAGAGCCAAAGCAATCTTGAGAAAAAAGAAAAAATTTGGGGGTATCATGCTCCCTTACTTCAGACTATGCTACCAAGCTACAGTAATCAAAAAAGTATGGTACCACCACAAAAACAGACACATAGATCAATGGAACAGAATAGAGATACCAGAAATAAACCCACATACTTATGGCCAATTAATCTACGACAAAGGAGGCAAAAATACACAATGGAGAAAAGACAGTCTCTTCAATAAAGTGGTGTTGGGAAAACAGCACAGCTATGTATAAAATAATTAAATTAGAATATTATCTCACACCATATACAAAAATAAACTCAAAATGGATTAAAGACCTAACTGTAAGACTAGAAACCATAAAACTCCTAGAAGAAAATATAGGCAAAACACTCTTTGACATAAATCATAGCAATATTTTTTTAGCTCTGTCTCTTAAGTCAATGGAAACAAAAGCAAAAATAAATAAATGGGGCCTAATTAAACTTAAAAGCTTTTGCACAGTGAAAGAAATCATTGACAATATGAAAAGACAACCTAGTTAATGGGAGAAGATATTTGCAAGTGATATCATTTGATAAGGGATTAATATCCAAAATATATAAAGAGATCATACAACTGAATATCAGAAAATCAAACAACCCAATTAAAATGGGCAGAAGACCTGAATAGACATTTTTTCCAAAGAAGACATATATATGACCAACAGGTACATGAAAGGATGCTCAACATCACTAATCGTCAGAAATGCAAATCAAAACCATGATGAGCTATCACCTCACACCTGTCAGAATAGCTATCATCAAAAAGACAACAAATAATAAATGTTGGCAAGGATGTGGAGAAAAGGGAACCCTAGTACACTGTTAGTAGGAATGTAAATTGGTGTAGCCACTATGGAAAACAGTATAGAGGTTCCTCAAAAAATTAAGAATAGAATTACCATATGATCCAGCAATTCCACTCCTGTGTGTATATCTGAAGAAAACAAAAATGGGGGCTTCCCTGGTGGCGCAGTGGTTGAGAGTCCGCCTGCTGATGCAGGGGACACAGGTTTGTGCCCCAGTCCGGGAAGATCCCACATGCCGCAGAGCGGCTGGGCCCGTGAGCCATGGCCGCTGGGCCTGCGTGTCCGGAGCCTGTGCTCCGCAACGGGAGAGGCCACAACAGTGAGAGGCCCATGTACTGCAAAAAAAAAAAAAAAGAAAACAAAAACACTAATTTGAAAAGACATATGCACCCCAATGTTCATAGCAGCATTATTTACAAAACCACGATATGGAAGCAACTTATGTCCATCACCAGATGCGTGGATAAAGGAGATGTGGTATATATATATACAATGGAATATTACTCAGCCATAAAAAGGATTGAAATTTTGCCATTTGCACAACATGGATGGATCCAGAAGGTATTATACTTAGTGAAGTAAGTCAGACAGAGAAAGATAAATACTGTACATTATCATTATATGTGGAATCTAAAAAATAAATGAATGAATATAATAAAACAGAAACAGACTTATAGATACAGAGAACAAATTAGTGGTTACCAGTGGGGAGAGGGCTTAGAGGGAGGGGCAAGATAGGGGAAAGCAATTAAGAGGTACAAACTACTATGTATAAAGGTACAAGGATGTAATGTAGAGCACAGGGAAATAGCCAATATTTTATAATAACTTTAAATGGAGTATAATCTGTAAAAAGATTGAATTACTATGTTGTACACCTGAAACTAATATAACATTGTAAATCAACGATACTTCAATAAAAAAGAAAGAAATGTATAAATATAATTTACATCAACAGATAAAGGTAAAAATTATGTTATCTTAATAGATACAGAAAAACATATGATAAAATTAACATCCATTCATTATTTAAGAAAAAAATCTTGGTAAACTAGGGATAGAAAATAACTTCTGTAACTTGGCAAAATGTTTCTATCAAAAATCTATAATACGGTTCTTTACTGGTGAAAGATTACCTTCAGGCCTTTACATGCAGCACCATATGAGCAAGTGAAACCAGACTAAGCACAAAGGAGAAAAAAAAAGGAGAGTGGCCAAGATGGCAGAGTAGAAAGACCCTGAGCTCACCTCCTCTTGCGAGCACACCAGAATCACAACTATCTGTAGAATAGCCATCAATGAAAAAGACCAGAACCTACCAGAAAAGATCTTCTATGACTAAAGACATAAAGAAGGGACCACAACAAGATTGGTAGGAGGGGCAGACTCACAATATAATCAAGTCCCATACGCCCTGGGTGGGCAACCCTCAAAACAGAGAATAATTATATTGTAGAGGTTCTCCCACTGTAGTGAGAGTTCTGAGTCCCATATTGGGCTCCCCAGCCCAGGGTCCTGCACCAGAAAGATGAGGCCCAGAGCATTTGGCTTTGCAGGCTTAATTTCAGGAATCCCAAAGGTCTGGGGGAAATAGAGACTTCATTCTTAAAGGACACACACAAAATCTCACACACACTGGGACCCAGGGCAAAAGCAGTAATTTGATAGGAGCCTGGGCCAGACCTAGCTGCTTGTCTTGGAGAGTCTCCCAGAGAGATGGGGGGCAGCTGCAGCTCACCCTGGGGACATAGGCACTGGCAGCAGCCATATTTGGGAGCTTTCTATCATATGGACACTGGTGCAGGCAGGCACCATCATGGGATCTTCCCTCTGGCTCATTAGCACCAAGACTTGGCCCCACCCAACAACCTGTAGGCACCAATGCTGGGACACCTCAGACCAAACAACTAACTAAGCAGAGACGTAGCCCCACCCATCAGCAGTCAGGCTGCCTAAAGACTACCTGAGCCCACAGCCACCTCCAGATATGCCTTTAGACACAACCCTGCTCACCAGAGGGCCAAAACCCAGCTCCCGCCCTGCCCTCTGGGAAGCTTGCAGTAACCTCTAGACCAGCCTCACCCACCAGGGGGCAGACACTAAACGCAAGAAAACCACAATCCTGTAGCCTGCAGACCCAGCCCACTGACAACAGGCCAGACCCTACCCTAGGATCAGCTGGGCCCCAGCCCTGCCTACTAGCAGGCCAACACAAGCTTTGTGACACCCCAGACCCCATACCCAACTGTGACAGGAATCGCCCTCCCCACCCACTCCCCAGCAATATGATACCAGCTCTGGGATCCCTGGGCCCCGCAGCTAGACTCCAGGACCTGGATCTGCTTGCCAATAGACTTGCACTAACCTCAGGACCTGGCTTCACCCACCAGTGGGCAGGCAACAGACCTAGGGTCTTCTGGACCCTGACTCTGTCCACCAGTGAGCCAGCACTAGCCCCGGGGCCACCTGAGGTTCTATAATTAGCCACCTTGTGACCAGAACCCACTAACCAGCAGCTAGTAGCATCCACACAAGGCAGGGCCTGGCAACCAACCTGGCTAGGGACCAACAAAGCCTACCAGACTGCCCACATAGCCCACCACAACAGAAGCACCCACACAGCCCTCGTGGGGGGAACCCGTAGAGCATATAACATGGGTGACAACAGGAATGTATGCTGAGGGGATGCATAGGACATCTCCTACAGAAGGCCACTTCTCCAAGGTCAAGAAAAGTAACCTAACACATACATAAAAATACAAATAGCAACTTAGACAAAATGAGGCAACAGGGGAACATGTTCCAGACAAAGTGACAAGATAAAACCCCAGAAGAACTAAGCGAAGTGAAGATAGGCAATCTACCCAAGAGAGTTCAGAGTAATGATTGTAAAGATGATCAGAGAACTTGGGAGAAGAATGGATGTACAAGTGAGAAGTAAGAAGTTTTTAACAAAGAGTTAGAAAACATAAAGAACAACCAAACAGAGATGAAGAATACAATAACTGAAATGAAAAATACACTAGAAGGAATCAACAGTAAACTAAATGCTACAGAAGAATGAACCAGTGATCTGGAAGACAGGGTAGTGGAAATCACTGCCGCTGAATAGAAAAAAGAAAAAGAATGAAAAGAAATGAGGACAGTTTGAGAGACCTCTGGGACAACATCAAGTGCACTAGTATTCGCATTATAGGGGTCCCAGAAGGAGAAGAGAGGGAAAGGGGCGGAGAACATATTTGAAAACATAATAGCTGAAAACTTCCCTAACCTGGGAAAGGAACAGTCACCCAAGTCCAGGAAGTGCAGAGAGTCCCATACAGGATTAACCCAAAGAGGAACACACCAAGACACATTGTAATTAAAATGAAAAAAATTAAAGATAAAGAGAGAATATTAAAAAGCAGCAAGGGAAAGGCAACAAATACCATACAAGGAAACTCCCATAAGGCTATCAGCTGATTTTTCAGCAGAAACTCTTCAGGCCAGAAGGGAGTGGCACAATATATTTAAAGTGGTGAAAGGGAATAACCTATAACCAAGAATACCCAGAAGGATTGCCTTCAAAAATCAGGAATAATACATGGATGCCCCATCACCACTTTGATTCAGCATAGTTGTCCTAGCCTAGTAAGATAAGAAAAATACTAAAGGGTGTGAAGATTGAATAGAAAGAAACAAAACTGTTTTTATTTGAAACATATTTAATTGACTACATTAATAACCAAATTAGTAAGAGTTTAACAAGTTGGCTGGATATAAGATAAACATACAAAAGTCAATAGCATTTCCTGGAAATTGAGTTATTTGTAGTGAGGTAGATGGACCTAGGGTCTGTCATACAGAGTGAAGTAAGTCAGAAAGAGAAAAACAAATACTGTATGCTAACACATATATATGGAATCTAAAAAGCAAACAAAAAAATGGTTCTGAAGAACCTAAGGGCAGGACAGGAATAAAGACACAGATGTAGATAATGGACTTGAGGATGTGGGAGGGGGAAGGGTAAGCTGGGACGAAGAGAGAGAGTGGCATGGACACATACACTACCAAATGTAAAATAGATAACTAGTGGGAAGCAGCCACACAGCACAGGGAGATCAGCTCCGTGCTTTGTGACCACCTTGAGGGATGGGATAGGGAGTGTGGGAGGGAGACACAAGAGGGAGGGGATATATGTATATGTATAGCTGATTCACTTTGTTACACAGCAGAAACTAACACAACATTGTAAAGCAATTATACTCCAATAAAAATGTTTTTAAAAAAAGTCAATAGCATTTCTATAATTAGAAACAAACTCTTAGAAACTTCAATTTTTAAAGAAATACCTTTTACAGTAATAAAAAAGTAAAGTATTTAGAAATGAATTTTAACAAAAGATGCATAGAATAGTTATTGGGAATAGTTTAAAGCTTTACTGATGCACCTTAAAGAAGATATAATTAAGTGGAGCATGTTAATGGATAGAAACATTCAATATCATAAGGATTCAGTTCTCCCCAAATTGATCTATCAATGCAATTCCAATCAAAATGCTATCAGTTTTTTAATGAACCTGACAAGCTGATCCTAATATATATATTAGATGCGAAGATATATATTAAGGCTAAAGGTTTACCTTGCCTGATATTAAGATGATTAAAAGGCTGTTCTAATTAAGACAGTGTTATATTGACACAGGGAAAGGCAAATTGTCCAGTCTAGAACAGATGAGAGAGCCCAGAAACAGACAGCCATATTATATGAAAACTTGATATGTGGCTGAGTTGACATGGCAAAGCATGGAAAGGATGGATCTAGTCATTAAATCATACTGGAACTATCAGTATTCCGTATGGGAAAAATGAAATTTGATCCCTCTGCATGCCATTTACAATACTATATTTTAAATGTATTAAAGATTTAAATATGAAAGTTAAAACTTTTGCAGGAAAATATAGGAGAAAATTTTATCACCAAAGGTAGGAAAGAAGAGGAATAAAGTTTGCTAACCATAAAGTAAAAGATTGGTAAGTATGGTTACTTCAAAATTAAGAATGTCTGTCCATCAGAGACACCATGAAGAAAGTGATGACAAGTCATAACTATATTTACAACTCATATGACCAATAATGAGTTGGTATCCAGAATAAGGAATGCCTGAAACCCAATTTTTTTTAAAAAGGCAATCTAATTTTTAAATAAACAAAAAATCTGAACAGGTATTTCACAGAAGAGGAAATCTCAAAATAAACATAAGAAAAATTCTCACCCTCATTAGTAATCAGGGAAACACAAAACAATGATATCCCATTTTATGCCCACTAGTTTGCAAAAAATTAAGAAGTCTCACTATAGTGTTGGCAATAGCAGAGCATGGAAACTCTTATAGACTGACAGAAAGAATGTAATTGGTTCACAACTTGTCATTTTATTGTAAAGTAACAGTCACAATACCCTAGAAGAATTCCTAGAAGAATATCTCTAGAAAAACTTTTACAAATGTGCACTTGGAGACATGTACAAGAATGTGAATAGTGACATTATTTAAAAGGCCAGAAATTAGACTACTCAAATGTCCATTGAATGAGGCATGAATAAGTATTACAAGGTTTATTCACAAAGTGGAAATGAGTGAACCACAGCTACCTACAACAATGTAGATAAATCTTTTCAATATTGAGGAAAAAAAGCAGATAACCAAGGATATAGACAATAAGATATCTCTTTATAAAGCTCAAGCAAAACAAAATACTAACGTGTTTGTTTAAAATAAAAAAACTAGTTTTAAAAGGAAAAGAATGATTTTTAAAAATTCAGTGTAGCAAGGTTTCCCTTAGAGAAGATCAGGGCAAAGCATATAGATATCTTAGTAGCGTCAATGATCTACATCTTAAGTTGAATAAAGGCTTCATGAGTGTTCATTTTGCTGTTATGCTTCATAGCTTAAATATATGTTGCATGTATTCATTTTCATATAAAAAATTTTATAATGGCTTTCCAAAGAATGACTAAGTAATACATATGACAAAACTAAAACGGCCACTGTGATCAATGCATTTTGGCATCCACAGGGCATCTGTCCAGGTTGACAGCAGTCTGCACTCATTGGGTATGTAAGTCTTTCAACCATTTACAAATCATCTTAATGATGCTGTCAACCAGCCTCCATTTCTCAGCCTTGGTACACAAGGATATCAGGTTCCCTTTCTAAGTGCTCACAAACCATCTGTTTAATATTTCCTCCCAGTCTTTGCTAGGGATTGATGTCAAGCTCTTTTGGAAAGGTATTTTATCCATATGTGTTCTCAGGAAACACCAAATGTTAACAACCCAAACATAGAAGATAAAGATTCATTGCTTCCTAAAGTGTTCCAGAAAAAAAAAAAAACTTTTTCTATGATTCATGCTTCAGTACAGTTGTCAGACTCCACTTATTGATTTTTTCTCCTTTCATTGTCTTCAAAAATAGACCAGAAAATGCAGCTGTTTATTGAGCTTGTCTTTGAAAACTACATTAAAGTCATGTCCCTATGGCTTTAAGACTAAATTAGAACCACTGTTTTATTTAATACCTAAAGATTTTTAACACAGAGAGACGTTTATTAACAGAAACCATGGTCTCAGAAAAATGGCAAAAATTGAATTGAAGAATATTTTTTAGAGTTCCATAGAAAATCTAAAGTTATTTGAAAATTAGGTCTTTTAAATTTTTTCCTCACCTCTTTTGAGGAATAATTTGCATACTGTAAGTTGCATCCACAGTGTACAATTCAATGAGTTTTGACAGTTGAATATGCCCATCACCACAATCAAGATACAGAACACTTCCATCAATCCCAAAAGATTCCTCTTGCCCCTTTACACTCAATCCCTCTCTCCATCCTTGGCATACACCACTGATCTGTTTTTTGTCTGTAAATTAGTTTGTATTTTATATAAATGGGATCATATAAATGGTATATACTTCTTCTGTGTCTGGCTTTTTTCATTTAGATTTTGAGATTCATCCATGTTGTTTATATCAACAAGTAGTTGTTAGCTTTTTTTTTATTTCTGAGTAGTAGTATATTGTATGACTATGCCACGTATTGTTTACCCATTCTGCTGTTAATGGATGTTTCAGTTGTTTCTAGTTTTTGACTGTAGTGTCTAAAGTTCCTACAAATGTCTGTACACAAATCTCTGTATGGACATACGTTTTTGCTTTTTTTTTTTTTTTTGCGGTACGCAGGCCTCTCACTGCTGTGGCCTCTCCCGTTGTGGAGCACAGGCTCCGGACGCGCAGGCTCAGCGGCCATGGCTCACGGGCCCAGCCGCTCCGCGGCATGTGGGATCTTCCCGGACCGGGGCACAAACCTGTGTCCCCTGCATCGGCAGGCGGACTCTCAACCACTGTGCCACCAGGGAAGCCCTGGACATACGTTTTTATTTTTCATGGGTCTTACCGTGTTTATGGTTAATCTTCTTCCATCCACTTACTTTCAACGCATTTGTGTCTTTATACTTAAAGTGTATCTCTTATAGACAGCATAAAATTGGGTCTTGCTTTTTATCCATTATGCTCTTCTCTGCTTTTTTTTGGAGTGTATACTCCATTAACATTTACCATAAGTATTGATATGGTTGGATTTAGGTCAGTCATTTTATTTTATTTTTTTGTCCTCTCTGATTTTTCTTCGTCTTTTCCCTGCTTTCTTTGGATTATTAAACATTTTCAGAATTCTATTTTATCTATTGTCATTAGCTAATTTTCTTGCATTATTTTTAGTGGTTTCTATAGGGATTACATTATACAATCTTAACTTTTCAAAGTCTACTTAGAGTCAATATAGTAAACTTCACATAAAATGTAGAAACCTCAAGATTACAGTACTTCACATAAAATATAGAAACCTTGTAGGGATTAAAATATATTTTTAAACTTGTTTATAGCCTACTTAGACTTAACATAGTACCATGTCATGGAAAATATACAAACTTTGCAACTATGTAGGTCCATTTATCCCCTACACACACACACACACACACACACACACACACACACACACACACACATTGTCTTTTTGTTGCATTTGTTGTGCGTATTACATACACATTATAAACTTCACAAAGCAATATTATAAATTTTTGCTTTAAACAATCATGTGTATTTTAAAGAAACTAAGAGAAAAATAGTTTTTATATTTACTGTTTCCAGTGTTCTTCATTCATTCCTAAAGATCCAGCTTTCCCTTCAGTATCATTTCCTTCAGCTCAAAGAACTTTAGTATTTCTTGTAGTTTGGTTCTGGTAACGACAAATTTCTTAGCTGTTATTTTCTGAAAATGTATATTTCACTTTCATTCTTGAAGGAGGTTTTTCTTATATATAGACTTATGGGTTGACAGGATTCTCTTTTCTTTCAGCACATTAAAGATGTTGCTCCACTGTCTTCTGGCCTTCCATGGTTGCTCAATAAAAGTCATAGTCCTTAAATCACTTTCCCCTTTGTGTAAAGGATCGGTTTTCTGGCTGCTTTCAAGAATTTTCTCTTTATGTTTGTTTTTAAGCAGGTTTACAATGCTGTGACTAGGCACAGATTTCTTGTTTGGGTTCACTGAGCTTTTTTAGTCTGTAAATTTATATTCTCAACCCAATTTGGGAAATTTGCTGCCATTATTTAGTCAAATTTTTTTCTGTCTCATTCCCTCTCTTCACTCCTTTGGGACTCCAATTACCACATGTTAAACCTTTTTAAATTTTTCCACAGTTCCCCAAGGCTCTGTGGTATTCTGCTTGTTTGTTTTGTCCAAACTTTTTTCTCTCTCTTCTTCAGATCAGATGATCTCAATTGATCTACCTTTAAATTCACTGACTCTCATCTCTCATCTCCAGTCTGCTGTTAAGCTCATGTGGTGAATTTTTTGTTCAGATATTGTACTTTTCAGTTCTAAAATTTCCATTTGGTACTTTTTTATATTTTCTATTTCTCTGTTGATATTTCCTATCTTTTCATTCATTATGAACATATTTTCCGTTCCTTATGACCATAATTTTAATTACGCTGCTTTAAAGTTCTTGTCTGTTAACTCTAACATCTTTGTCATCTTGGGGTTTGCATCTGTGGACTGTATTTTTCCTCTGAAATTGGGCCATATTTTCTGACTCTGTATGCCAAAAACATTTGGATTGTATTTTCTGAATATTATATTGTATAGACTCTGGAATCTATTGTATTACTCTGAAAATTATTTGTTTTAGCAGACAATTAACTTCGTTAGACTCAAACTGCAACATTTCATGGCCTGTAGTAGGCCCCTCACTCAAATCTCAGTTCCATTCTTTAAGCCTAAACTATGAACTGCTTTCAGTTTGTCCCACCTAGGTTCAGCTAGGTGCCTGGACTGAGTTTAAATACATAATTTCAGGCTCTCTGGCTCTGGCTTTCTCCTTCCTTGGATTTATTCCTCGCTCTCCAGGGGCTCTGGTTGCCCCAGGCTGCTTCCCCTGGTAATGCCAGTGAAAGACAGAGGGGTTTCTGTTGAAGCTTTTGTTGCCCCTGCACAGCTGTGATCGAGGCTACCCTCAGGGCAAAGGTGCAAAAAATGGGGAACTCATTCCTTGCTGATCACTTACTCCAAGTTTCAGCTCCCCTCACAAACCTATCTTTGTTCAGTCTCAAGAGCCCTCGGGTAATTATTTTGTTTTGTTTTGTTTTTTAATACTATCCAGAGTTTGTCTGTTATTTACAGGAAGATCAGTTTGTTAGGTACTGGAACCTAACCAGATTGGAAGGCCCTTATTCACTCTTGATCAGTTTGGTTCTTTCTTTTTACCTCTTCTTCCATCTTCTGTTCAGGTTAATAAGGTCAAGTTTTTCATCATTTCTCTCTGTGTCTTTAGGAGATTATGACTTAAAAGAAGTTCTTCTAATTAAATCCCAACTCTTCATTCCTCCTCTTCTTTCCCCCTCATCCCCTGACACTCAGAAACAAACACACCCCTGCTTTACTAGGCAGATGACTTATATTGCTCCCCACCCAACCTTAGGACAATCTGGCTGCTTCTCTATCTGAAATCATGCCTATCTTATACCTAGCACTAGAGCACTAGTTAGCACAGTACAAATATTGATTGTAGCCAAAAATAGACATAAGTACATATATAAATTTAGTGTAGAATGAAGGTGACAAATCACTAGAGCAAAGATGGTTCACAAATTGTCTGGGTCAAGTGGTTAGCCATCTAGAAAATATTCTAAATGGATCAGGGACATAAATGTAAAGAATGACATTTTTAAAGTAGTTAAAGAAAACCTTGGTGAAGTTTTTTATAATCTCAGCATAGGGAAAGGTTTTCTACCTATGACTCAAAATCCAGGTGCAATAATTTATTTAACTACAAAAAATTCATTATGTAAAAGTAAAAATCTTAGGCATGGCAAAGATCACCATAAACAAAGTCAAAAGACAACTGCAAAACTAGGAGAAAGTGTTTGCAATTTATATCTCAGGGGGAAAAAAGACAAATATATATATAGAAAATCCTAAAGATGCCACCAGAAAACTACTAGAGCTAATCAATGAATTTGGTAAAGTTGCAGGATACAAAATTAATGCACAGAAATCTCTTGCATTCCTATACACTAACAATGAAAAATCAGAAAGAGAAATTAAGGAAACAATCCCATTTACCATTGCAACTAAAAGAATAAAATACCTAGGAATAAACCTGCCTAAAGAGGTAAAAGACTTGTACTCAGAAAACTATAAAACACTGATGAAAGAAATCAAAGATGACATAAACAGATGGAGAAATATACCATGTTCTTGGATTGGAAGAATAAATATTGTGAAAAAGACTGTACTACCCAAAGCAATCTACAGATTCAATGCAATCCCTATCAAACTACCAATGGCATTCTTCACAGAATTAGAACAAAAAATTTTACAATTCATATGGAAACACAAAAGACCCCGAGTAGCCAAACAATCTTGAGAAAGAAAAACAGAGCTGGAGGAATCAGACTCCTGACTTCAAACTATACCACAAAGCTACAGTAATCAAGACAGTATGGTACTGGCACAAAAACAGAAATACAGATCAATGGTAGAGGATAGAATGCCCAGACATAAACCCACGCACATATCACCTAATTTATAACAAAGGAGGCAAGAACATACAATGGAGAAAAGACAGCCTCTTCAATAAGTGGTGCTGGGAAAGCTGGACAGCTACATGTAAATGAATGAAATTAGAACACTACCTAACACCATACACAAAAATAAACTCCAAATGGATTAAAGTCCTAAATATAAGACCAGACACTATAAAACTCTTAGAGGAAAACATAGGAAAAGCACACTTTGACATAAACCGCAGCAAGATCTTTTTTCACCCACCTCCTAGAGTAATGGAAATTAAAAGAAAAATAATCAAAATGGGACTTAATTAAACTTAAAAGCTTTTGCACAGCAAGGGAAACAATAAACAAGACAAAAAGAGAACCCTCAGAATGGGAGAAAATATTTGCAAATGAAACAATGAACAAAGGATTTATCTCCAAAATATACAAACATCACATGGAGCTCAATATCAAAAAAACAAACAATCCAATTAAAAATTGGGTGGAAGACCTAAATAGATATTTCACCAAGGAAGACATACAGGTGGCCAATAGGCACATGAAAATATTCTCAACATTACTAATTATTAGAGAAATGCAAATCAAAACTACGATGAGGTATCACCTCACACTGGTCAGAATGGCCATTATCAAAAAAATCTAGAAACAGTAAATGCTGGAAAGGGTGTGGTGAAAAGGGAACCCTCCTGCTAACGCATATATATGGAATCTAAAAGAAAAAAAAATGGTACTGATGAACCTAGTTCCAGGGCAGGAATAAAGACATAGGCATAGAGAATGGACTTGAGGACACGGGGTGGGAGGGGGAAGCTGGGGCGAAGTGAGAGTAGCATCGACATATATACACTACCGAATGTAAAATAGTTAACTAGTGGGAAGCAGCAGCATAGCACAGGGAGATCAGTTCCATGCTTTGCAATGACCTAGAGGGGTGGGATAGGGAGGATGGGAGGGAGGCTCAAGAGGGAGGGGATATTGGGACATATGTATGCATATGGCTGATTCACTTTGGTGTACAACAGAAACTAACACAGTATTGTGAAGCAGTTATACTCCAGTAAAGATCTATTTTTTAAAAAATTCAAGGGGAAAAAAAAGACCAAAAACCCTATAGAAAAATGGACAAAAGACATAAACAGATAATTCAAAACATATTTTAAATGGTCCTTAAACATATAAAAATATGCTCAACTTCACTCATAATTAGAAAAATGAAAACTAAGACTACACCAACATCTCCCACCTTTAGATCAACAAAAGTTAAAAAGTATGACAACACATTCTGTTGGTGAGGCTACATTTCCATTTATTGCCGGTAGAAGGCACAGTGGTACAACACATTTGGAGGTGAATTTGGCAGTATCTAACAAAGCTACTTAGGCATTTACTTTTGACTCACCATTCCCACTTCTAAAACTCCAATACCCTGAAGATATACCTCTAACAATATAAAAATGCATACATATATACAGGATTACAAAGCTGTTATACAGTCTTTCTAGATTTTTATTTTTGTTGTTTAGGATATGCTTTAGGACTTTCTTCAGTTTCTGTGCCTTTTTTTTTTTTTAACATTTCCTTACTCTACCTAACTCCCCTGTAAGTGTTATATTCTTTCTTGGTTCCTCCTACTTTTGTTTTCATCTCAGAGTAGATCTCTCAGCTCATTTGGGCATTAAAGAGGCAAAATTCCTTGGTCTAGTTCTCAGGCCCTCACCAACAGATTTAATGCCTTCCTAGCCCCACTTCCTCCTTTTCCTAAATAACCATTTCCCTACTCTCCTTCCCCACCTCAGTGCCTATCAAAACACTTCTTCCCAGTCCACTTTTCTAATTTGCATTGCAATTTACATTAAATGCTTTTTGTTTATAGAATATGTAAATTAGTTTGTGCAGGAAAAGGCTTTTAAAATACCTTCTATGTATAGTGTTTCCCAGGTCAAACTATGCTTTAGATTTTGGTAAATCTCAATCAGTAGTGATCAACCCCTTTCGCAGGTGGGTTGCATTTTTTCCTCAGTAAAATGAAAATAGAGCTAATTGAGACCCATAAATAAAATATTTTTTCTTACACCTTGAATCATATACTTTTTTTTTTTTTTTTTTTTTTGCGGTATGCGGGCCTCTCACGGTTGTGGCCTCTCCCGTTGCGGAGCACAGGCTCCGGGCGCGCAGGCTCAGTGGCCATGGCTCACGGGCCCAGCCGCTCCGCGGCATGTGGGATCTTCCCCGACCGGGGCACGAACCCGTATCCCCTGCATCGGCAGGCGGACTCTCAACCACTGCGCCACCAGGGAAGCCCCATATACGTTATTTAAGAGAAAAATGTCACCAAAAAAAGAAGAAAGAAAGAAATGGCACTGGCATTTAGTAACTAAAATGTTCATGTGTAGACAGCTGGGAGGCAGCTTTCTAATCTTTCATCCATTATAGTTGCATGATGCTTTAAAGTCTACAAAGTGCTTTCAGGTGCCATCATTTCCTACTCAAATGAACACTAAGCCTAGGTATTATTATCATTCCCACTTCACAGATGAAGAAATTGAGCTTAGAGAGATGAAGTGACTGGTCTAAGGTCACAGAGCAAGTTAGGAGCAGAATGGCTAAGATTAGTTCATTCTGTGCAGTGCAGCATTTACTGAGCTCCTGTTGTATTCCAGACACTGTGCTAGTGCTGAGGGTGCAGAGGTGGATAAGGTGCTACATCTGGTATCCACAGGCATAGAGACACCCTTCCATAACCAAGACCCTCTTTACTGCACCTGCAGGATCTCCTTTCTATTTGGGCTAGCCAGGGCAGGGCAAGTCAGGCACCTCAAAGCAGGATTGGATGGGAATTCCCTGGTGGTCCAGTGGTTAGGACTCTGCACTTCCACTGCAGGGGGCCCGGGTTGAATCACTGGTCAGGAACTAAGAAGCCATGCAGCTCGGCCAAAAAAAAAAAGCAAGATTGGATGGCAGGGAATATTGTCAACTCCTTGTCACAGGATGTTGCTCCCACAGCTCCAGATGTGTGGGGATGCAGTGCAGCTTCTCCCTTAGAGAAGTCCCTACCACCAATCACAGGCTTCTTCACCCTTAGAAACACACAGGCCTGAGAAAAAGCAATTCTGAGAAGATTACTTTCCCAGCCAAAGTAATTGCTCTGGAAACATTTTCTTTCCTAATTCATCTTCTTACTGAGGGCCGAAATATTTGGAATTAGGTTAGGACATGTCTCAGAGCTAGAGGTGCCCACAGGTCCCTATTTTGTCTCCAATAATGTAAATCATCCATCGTGAATCATTAGTATTTCATTCTTTAGTTAACAGTCAAGCCTTTTTTTTTTTTAGCCCACCTTAGCCTGCACCGCCTTGACCCTCCATCATAAAACTCTCTGGGTAGCTGACTAGGGCTGGAAAAGAGGCATGTCCACTACAAGCTGAGGGATCTCTGCTTGTGTTCTGCTCATGGGACTCCCAGATTACTCTCCCGTCTTTCCACCACTGCCCACTACCACCACAGAACAGGAAAGCATGTGTGGGAGGCCTGGGCTGAGACGTGGGCATCCCGCACAAGCTAATAGTTCGGCACACCTTCAAACAAATATTTTTAAAATACTAATTCAACAATTGTTTAGGAGCCAAAGGCTACAAAGAGGAAGAGAAAGGAAAGGAGTACTGGCTCTGTTCTGCCCAGTCTTGCACACTTCCCTAAGCAGAGCCAAAGCCCACCCTTCTTAGAAATAGGTGTAGTGACTACCTGTTGTTACATGAGTGTGTTCCTTTGTGGGGGTCTCATCCTTCACCCCAGCAGTTTGTGTCAGTCCTCACTTCCTCCCTTCTGCTTTAGCCTTCTTGCTATTCCTCCAGTATACCAACCTCATTCTCACTTCAAGACCTTTGACCTTGCTGATTCCTTTATAAGGAACAGTCTTCCCACAGATGTTTTCATGATTCAGTCGTTCACTTGGTTCAAGTCTCTGCTCAACTATTACCTTCTTAGAGCATACTTCTTCCCTGGCCAGCCAAGGTAAAGGTTCACACACACACACACACACACACACACACACACACACACACACACTTATCCTGATTTATTTTTCTTCATTATTATTATCTGTAATTTTTTTCTGTTTTGTTTACTTTCTGTTCTCCCACTAGAATGGTGAACCATGAAAGCAGAGAATTTGTCTTTTTCTTTGTTGACACCAAGCAGTGCCTAGCTCATAGAAGGCACTAAATAAATAATTATTTGAATGACAAATTAAATGAATGAATAAGTGAATGAATGAATGAATGGCAGCAGTAGTCTCCCTGGGAGGGTATAGTTCTGGGAAATAAATTTTCTCTATCTCATTACACTTCTACTTATAGACTGGGGCCCTAGGAAGATGATCACCACTTGGTCAGTCCTGTGCTCACTTCTCTGCAGAGGACACGCTGCCTTAACCCCCACTACCCCTGCCACCTCCTTTCAAGGGGCTTCTCCTTTTTCCCAGGGTCCAATCATTACCACCACAAATGAGGCAAATGAGCTCAGAAAGACAAGCTAGACTGCCCCTAACATTTTGAGCTGTCAGAGACTATCCCCTTGCAGTTATTGATTTTAAGACAGTGGTTGAATGCCTCTGCACAGTTGTTCCTGAGCCAACTTTGTCTGCTCTGATTACTTATCCTAGTTGTTAACATCCTGAAGCCACTCCTGTATTCACAGGGTACACAGCACTGATTGTAAACTGACCCAGGAAGGCTAAGGTACCATGATTATACAGTTTCTGTAGTGGTTCTTGACATTTTTGGGGTCACAGAGCTCTTCTGAGAATCTGATAAAAGCTAAGGTCCTATCCCCCTCCTCCACCCCTCCAAAATACACCTATACACATATAGACAAAATTGTATACAATTTCAGGGGTTCCCAGAACCCCTGAAGCCCATCCATAACACCCAAGGACGGGTGACATGATGGTCATTTAGAAAGAAATAGGGGGCTTCCCTGGTGGCGCAGTGGTTGAGAGTCTGCCTGCCGATGCAGGGGATACGGGTTCGTGCCCCGGTCCGGGAAGATCCCACATGCCGCGGAGCGGCTGGGCCTGTGAGCCATGGCCGCTGAGCCTGCGCGTCCAGAGCCTGTGCTCTGCAACGGGAGAGGCCACAACAGCGAGAGGCCCGCGTACCGCAAAAAAAATAAAAAATAGAAAGAAATAGGTTTGGCCTATAGGTCAAGACCTTTGTGGGACTGGGGAGGATGTGCAGGAGCATCATTTTCCTGGGCTTCTACTTTAGACATTCTATGTCAAGAGAGAAATATAGCCATTATATATGTAAGTATGTGTTAAAGTGTTAAATTCTCCCATTTTAAACACATTTCAATTTTGTAACACTATTTTAGGGTTGACTTCTGAAAAGGATTGCTTTAGGCATTACCTTACTACCTTTAGGCTTTCTTAGTCTTTCCCATTATTGTGCCTCTTCCAGAAAAGCTTAGCCCAGTGAAGGATGTCACTGCTTATGGCCACAGGGAGGCAGGGTAGGTCCAAAAACTGAATGTGAATGCCAGCTGCAGCTAGACTGCAACAGACTAGGCCTTCTTTTGTCAGGAACACCCAGACACTCAGAGCCGCCACCTTCACTCCAGTAACCTTTCTAGTTCATAACAGTGTGACCAGTCCCTGCTAGACAGTCAATATGGAAGCTGTTCTTCAACGTCTGAGAAGTCTCCTTCCCATTCCCCAGGTTTAGTACATTTAGTTATATTTGTGAAGAACACAGGACCAGGTGTTGATGTTCTTACGTATGTTGGTGGCAGGGAGAAAGTCACCGAGATAAGTGATTGGAAAAAAAGAATTTTAAAAAAGGAAAGCACATTCTTTTCCTATAAGAGCAAATCATTTTGTTGATGAGAGAAAAGGAAGAAAATGCCATTTGTTAGACCTACTGCATGCCATTCATGCAGGTAATCATCTCACTTCTTATGCCTCCTATAACTATGAAATATGTTGTGCTATCCCCACTTTGCCCAAAGTCACATAGCTAACAACTTTCAAGCCACAATTCAAACCCTGGTCTTTCCACTACATTCCACCACCTTTCATAAACTCAAAAAAAATTAAGAAAACCCTTCAGGAGAAACAAAGTAACAAGTATAATTAGTATTGCCTGTATGGAGTCCACAGATACCCAGGAGGTACTGATTAAAACCAATAGGGAGGATATAATTAAGCATAACTTCTTGGACAAAGTCAGTTCTGAGTTGGAACCTGGAGGAGCTGCAGGCCATGGATTGACAAGAGTAATAAAAGCACTAAGGAAGGAAGTCACGTGGCAGGGAGACTAGCTCAGTTGAAGCCCAAGAGTTACAGGAAAAAGTAATGAGAGCTGAGGAGGAGGGAGCAATTGTTTAACTCAACAGGCACTTGCTAATCTTCAGCTCTCTGCAAGCTGCTGAGCTGAGGGATGGAGGGGTGGGGGTGTTGATAGGTTCTCAACAGGCAGAGAAGAGGAGGAATGTATTGATATGAGCCATACAGAGTAAGGGAAGAATGGGGGTATTTGAGGAATAATGAGTAGCAGCAAGTGGTACAAAATGAGTGAAGGGAATAAAGATGACAGCAGGAAGGCAGTATGTGCTCTTTAGGAAAGGAAGGATCTGATGAAACTATGTTTTAGAAAAATTAACTGGTAGTAAGAAGTACCAGAGGGGAAAGAATGGAGTTTGATGGGACAGCTAAGAGGCTACTGCCATAATCCAGGCACAAGGAAATGGCTGCCTGGACCAGTGGCAGAGAATACGGAAAAGAAGTTCTCTCTCTAAAGTGTTCTGGTTTACACATTAGTCTTTAGCTTGGATGATGTGAGAAGGTCCCCTCAAATCTGAAGCAAAGCGCCTCTATGGCGATTACCTGAGAACTTTTTCAAAGGAAGAAGCTCCGCTCTGTGGCTCTTCCAAGAACCTGTAGGTTAAGAAGTTGGAAAGAACTCTCATACCATATACAAAAATAAACTCAAAATGGATTAAAGGCTTAAATGTAAGACCTGAGACCACAAAACTTCCAGAAGAAAATACAGGCAGTAAGCTCTTTGGCATCAATCTTAGCAATATTTTTTTGAACATGTCTCCTAAGGCAAGGGAAACAAAGCAAAAATAAACAAACGGGACTACGACAAACTGAAAAGCTTTTGCACAGTGAAGGGAACTATCGACAAAATGGAAAGCCAGCCCACTGAATGGGAGAAGATATTTGCAAACGATGTATCTGAAAAAGGGTTAATATCCAAAATATACAATGAACCTATACAACTCAACATCAAAAAACGAACAACCCGGGGCTTCCCTGGTGGCGCAGTGGTTAAGAATCCGTCTGCCAATGCAGGGCACATGGGCTCGAACCCTCGTCCGGGAAGATCCCACATGCCATAGAGCAACTAACCACGTGCACCAAAACTGAGCCTCCACTCTAGAGCCCACGAGCCACAACTACTGAAGCCCGTGTGCCTAGAGCCCATGCTCCACAACAAGAGAAGCCACCTAGATGAGAAGCCCGTGCACCGCAACAAAGAGTAGCCCCCACTCGCCACAACTAGAGAAAGCCCGCGCACAGCAATGAAGACCCAACACAGCCAAAAATAAATAAATAAAATAAATAATTTTTTTTAAATGAACAACCCAATTTAAAAATGGGTAAGGGACCTAGATAGACATTTTTCCAAAGAAGACATACAGAAGGTCAACAGGCACATGAAAAGATGCTCAGCATCACTAATCATCAGGGAAATGCGAATCAACATCACAATCACTTCACACCTGTCCGAATGGCTATTATCAAAAAGACAGCAAATAATAAATGTTGACAAGGATGTGGCGAAAAGGGAACCCTCATGCACTGTTAGTGGGAATGTAAATTTGTGTAGCTACTATGAAAAACAGTATGGAGTTTCCTCAAAAAATTAAAAATAGAGCTACCATATGATCCATCAGTTCCACTCCTGAGTGCTTATTCAAAGAAAAAACACTAATTTGAAAAGATATATGCACCCCTATGTTCATTGTAGCACTATTTACAGTAGCCTAGATACGGAAGAAACCTAAGTGCCCATCAATAGATGAATGGATAAAGAAGATGTGGTATATATACACAATGGAATATTACTCAGCCATAGAAAAAAAAAAGAATGATATCTTGCCATTTGCAACAGCATGGATGGACCCAGAGGGTATTATTCTAAGTGAAATAAGTCAGACAGAGAAAGACAAATACTGTCAGATTTCACGTATATGTGAAATCTAAAAAACAAAACAAATGAACAAACCTAACTAAACAGAAACAAAGTCATAGATATAGAGAACAAACAGGTGGTTGCTAGAGGGGAGGAGAGTAGGGAGAGCAGAGAAATAGCTGAGGGAGGGTAAGAGGTACAAACTTTCAATTACAAAATAAATGAGTCACAGGTATCAAATGTACAGTATGGGGAATATAGTCAATAATTATGTAGTATCTTTGTATGATGACAGATGGTAACTAGACTTACCATAATGTTCATTTGGGGATGTATAGAAATATCAAATCACTATGTTGTGTACCAGGAACTAACATAGTGTTGTAAGTCAATTTCACTTCAAAAACCAACAAACTCATAGAAAAAGAGATCAGATTTGTGGTTACCAGAGGCAGGGAGTGGGGGAGGGTGAATTGAATTAAGGTGGTCAAAAGGTACAAAATTCCAATTATAAGATAAATAAGTACTAGGGATGTAAGGTACAACATAATAAATATAATTAACACTGCTGTACATTATATATAGAAGTTGTTATAGAGTAAATCCTGAGTTCTCATTACAAGAAAAAATTTTTTTGTATTTCTTTAATTTTATATCTATGAGATGATAGATGTTCACTAAACTTATTGTGGTAATCATCTCATGATGTGCATAAGCCAAGTCATTATACTGCACACTTTAAACTTACACAGTGCTCTATGTCGATTATATCCCAATAAAACTGGAAGAGAAAAAAGAAGTTGGAACGAACTTTAGCAACATTGATGGAGTGTCTGTAGGGAAGACTGGCATTTTCCTTCACAGAGGCAACATGTTTCAGGCCTGGTTCTTCAGCTTTACAGAATCAGAAAGTTGATTTTATCAACATCCTCTCGGAGATAGAGTCACCTTATCAAGCTCAAGACTAAAGTATTAGCCAGAATATTTTAGAGGAAGAACCATAACCACTATAATCATCAAGAAGAACAGAAACTTGACAAACACATCCTGCCATCAGGATGCCTCACTGAGCCAGCACTCCCTCTCCTCTGAGCCACACTTGGATGATGGCTGCCAGCATCTGCCACTGTTGCTCCCTTCCTCTGTGCTCCATTTCTGGCCAACCCCTTCTAATGGACACATTCATTCTTTAGATAAGCCAGTACCATCCATAGGCTCTAGTCAAATCTTGCTCTGGTCTGTAAGCCATTCTCCTTTTCTTTAAATTTATTTAATCTTTATATGTTTTGTTTTATTTAATTAATTTATTTTTGGCTGCGTTGGGTCTTCGTTGCTGTGCTCAGGCTTTCTCTCCAGTTGTGGCGAGTGGGGACTACTCCTCCTTGCAGTACGTGAGCTTTAGGCACGTGGGCTTCAGTAGTTGTGGCGCACGGGCTTAGCTGCTCCACAGCATGTGGGATCTTCCCAGACCAGGGCTCGAACCTGTGTCCCCAGCATTGGCAGCCGGATTCTTAACCACTGTGCCACCAGGGAAATCCCCATTCTCCTTTTTTAAGGTGACTGTTTTTCATAGACCTCATCACTCTGTATTGATTTTATTGTTTAATTATTTGAGGAAACACCTATTGTTCTTATTTCCAGATTCTCAACTTTGCTATTGTCCCCATGTACTGCCCATGGTAGGAATTTCTAATCTTCAACCCTTTCCCTGGGGAGAAAAAAAACACTTATTTGTCTTATCCAAAATTCTGTTGTTTCAACTTGGGGCAATATTATCCTCTCTACTTTTTGAGATCCTTTGTTCAATTTCATTTATTTAGTTCTTTATCTGCCTCCTTATGCTTTAATAACCATTTTGCCTCTCTGAAGAGAAGCTGTTCAGTCATTTCCGTACTTCTTACTCAAGTTGAAGTCCAGGCTCAGAAAAATTACTTCTTGTTTTTCCTATGACACAATAAGTTTCACATTATTAAAAAGAACATTTCTCTTCACTCATGAGGAACGTTTCTTTGACAATGACTTCACATTTATCACTGTAGTACCTGAAAACATAGTAGAGCAGATGAGATTTTAAGGAGAAATGGTCAAGAATAATGTTGCTTTATAAACTCCTTAAGGCAAAGAATATCATATACCTTTGTATATTATTTCATCTTCCATGTAGTACATAATTAATATTATTGCTTGATGCAATGAATGAAATAGCTAGTAAGCTAATGAACCCTCATAACTATCCACAGAAGATGGTAGAGTTTTTTTTTTTTTAAGTGAAAGCGAGTTTATTTAGAGAGATACACATTCCATAGGCAGAATGTGGTCCGTCACAGAGGGCGAGAGCAGCTGATGGTACAGTTTTAATTATACTGGTCGAAGAGAAATGCATTTGGTGCCCCTTTTCAGCCACAGAATAAGTCGTTAAATATAATATGAAGTCACTTAAGTCTCACCACACTTTCCCTGCTTGGGTGCCAATACGTTGGACTGAAGCCCTTTGTTTCCTGTGGAGAGTCTGCCACCTCTGCAGACTTGTCCTCAGGAATGTTGTTCTAGAAATAAACCAGCTTTCTCCTTGGGGTCCATGAGTCATACATAGAAGTTAATTCATTGGAGCAACTGGCTTTTCTTAGGCCCTTTGTAAAAGTATTTCAGAGAGTCCCTCATGGTGAGGCAAAAAAAGTCATGCTCCTCTTCAGTTTCTTTCCAGCTCTTGTCTCATTTCCTCTCTCAGTGCTTCCTCCATCACCTTATACTTGGCTTTTACTGACAAACTTTACCTCCAGACCTAGATCCCAATTCCTGAGCTAGTGTTGCCTAAAGAAGGAAGTAGACCATCAAAGCCTCATTACCCCACCTACCTACTCTCATTTGGAGATTCAGATTTGGAGTCAAACCACACTCCACCAGACCATCCCTGTCTTCTTGGCTGCTAATCACACTTGTGAGATATAGTATGTCAATAGCAAACTTGTATAATCTGTGTCAGAAGGTGGAGGTCAGGAATTCATCTTTTTTTCTTTTAGTCTTTTTTAAATTTATTTTTTTTATAACAGAGATAATAACTGAATACATTTTCACTGTGAAACAACAACATAAAACTGAAGTCCCCCTTGTTAACTAAGTATTTAACTTGCATTGCTATATTATTTTTGGCTGTTCTTGTATTCTAGAGTTTTTAAAAATATTCAATACAAGAAATACATGAATACAATAAAATACAAACACTATAGAAGTATGAATAATAAAAAGTGAATGTATCTCAGAACTCTACCCTATTTCCTGTCCGCTATTAAGAGTTTGATAATAGCCTTCCAGAGCTTTGTAAGAGGCATTTCCATACATATGTATGCACTTAGGCTAACAGTTTTATTTTTATATAAATGGGTCCATACCATACATCTGTTCTAGAACTTTCTTTATTCACTTACTATCTCCTAGCTTTCCATGTCAGTACATTTAGCTTTACTTTGTTAACAGCTGTATAATACTCCACAGTCTGTGCCATAATTTATTTAAACATTCCCCTATTGATGGGCATTTGAATTGCTTCCTGTTTGGGGTTTTGATTATTTGTTATCACAACAGTGCTGTACTGAACATCTTCACATATGTTTCTTTGTGTACTGTCCAAGAACGTCTCTAGGCTAGATATCTAGAGGTGGAATTGATGGATCCAAAAATGGGTGCATTTAATATTTTATATTTTTCAAAATTTGTAATTAAAGAATTAAACACTTTAACCACTGTTTCCCTTTCTTCTGCAGAGAGTTCTATCCTGGGAACTGATATTGACCTTCAGACTATAGACAATGATATTGTCAGCATGGAGATTTTCTTCAAAGCCTGGCTGCATAACAATGGAACAGACCAAGAACATGTCCACCTTCTTCTTCCTTCACGGAGTTTCAGCGACATTTCCAGAGCCAGAGATAATCCAAGTACACACCCCCCAAAAGACATATTATATAGATAATAATTATCCTAGTCTAGGATTAGGACTCTAGATTGGAAACTCATCAGAATACAGAGTAGCTGAGGTTTAGGGATTGGAGGAGGATTGGATGAGGCTCTCCATGTAAGCATGAGGAGTAAGAAAAGAATTTCTAAAAAGTAACCACCACAGTTAGAAAATTGAGCCTGATTAAGCCCAGACAGCAAGGGCCAGTTAGTTTCAGTGTAAAGACTTAAACACCTCAATAATAGGGCATCAGCTACACTACATAAGAGCACAGTGAATCATATGTTTTCTCAAGTTTTCATTTTTGATGCAGCAGATATCATTGACATTATAATTTCAGGTAAGCTGGTACCTTGACAATATCAATAGGGCCTGTGAGGAGAGGAAAAGAACCAAAATTAAATGATTAAATAGAGGTCTTCTCAATAGGGAGACACCAAACTGAGGGGAACTAAAGCAACTACAGAGGCAAGCCCCAGGGAGTACAACTAGTGGCCCTATACCATGTTCACAAAGTATGTTCTGGCAATTGTAGAAACCAAGAGGTCAAACCAGTGTTCCAGGCATGTCAGCAAGGTCCTGGATATTGTTATGGCTGACAGTGTTACTTAATTCAGGTCCCACTAGATTGTAGGGATAAAGCCATTTCTAGTCTCCATCCCCTTTGAAACTTGGCCTAGGACCTGGGTGGCAGGGCCCGCAAATGGACCCATCAGTATAGTCAGCCACAGCTCCAAAGGGAACAGACTAAATTTTGTCTTCCCCTTTAGGGATGGGAACTCAATGAGAAAAATGGGTATAGACTTCCTTCCATCCCCAAAGGGGAGGACACACATTGGTCCTTTCTTTCTGGGGATAGCCACTGGGTACTTAATCTCCCTCCCCCTCCCCCACATTTCAATCTAGGGCCTGGGATGCCTTTAACAACTTAACTTGATTTTACTGTCTTTCTTTTGTGTGTAAAATTTTCTTCCCAGGACCTCCATTCCACGCACTTTGTCCGAGACTAACAGTACCAATTACTCACTTCTTATCTATTTTCCCCAAGCACTATGTTAACTCCTTTTATTGCATCATCCCCTTTCACCTTCATAACAACAACATGGTGCAGGTACTATTATCATATGTCATTGAATCTAAGATGCTGTCCATTATAAGATACACCATTATTTTATATACCACTGAGAAAGAAAAACAATGCCAATTAAATGTGACACATTGCTTTTTTATCACTTAGAAATATTATTTTATTCTTACTGAGAGAGTTCTTTTAGGTTAGAGTAGTAAGTAAGGGTTAAGAGTACCTGTCTGGTCGATGGTGATTGCAAGACATACATAGAGCTGTTAGTAAGTGAAAAAAAATGTGTCTTAAAATGAATAAATATAATATTATCCCTGTTTTACAGATGAGAAAACTGAGACAGAGAAATTAAACATTTCTGCACAGAAAATTAATATTCAAGCCAGAATTTGAAGCCAGGCAACTCCATATCCCATTCTTAACCCTTAGGATTAGAAATCTATATTTTATACATTTGACTACTCTCAGCCTAGAGGACATTCATCAAACTCAAGTCTATCACTTCCAGAGCCTGGGCCCTTACCTACTGTGCAACCTGCCTCATGTTGGGCAATTTTGAGCAAAGGGGCTGCCTCATGCTGGGCACATCTCTCATTAGGAGGGCTGGGGCCATCCAAAGCCAGGAGCTCCTACAGCCAGCCTTTCTTCTACTGTTGCATGGCATTTGCCCATGGTAGTGTTGAGAATTTCTCTGCTTTGCCCTCCCTTGTTCCATGGCTTTCAGCACCAGGGTCAGAGCCAGAATGTTTATCTCCATCTGCAATTATTTTTTGGAAACCACAGGTCTTAAGGATGGGTGGTAGAACTTAGATCCAGACTCTTGTGCTGAAGAGGTCTTCACTGGAATCCAGATGCTCAGGCATAAGTTGGAATGAGGTCCAGAGAAAGTAGGCCTCCTCTGGGGTGGGCGTGACCCACATGAGAGTTTAAACAAGCACAATAAAGACCATATCATAGTTATCCATTATTTACAAAACTGATGCATTGCCCCATATGTAGATTTCTGGAAATGTGGTTCCCCACAAAAAAATAAAACAAAACAAAAACACTGAGCTCTCCTACTATAGAATCTTTTGAGGACTGCTCCTCAGCTATCCACTTTGACTGCTCCTTACAAGGTTCTCCACCCAACACCACCTGCTTCTGTAGCTGCCTCGGGCCCTTCACCCACTCTCTAGGTGCTTCCCTCAGAGGCATCTTTCTCACAGTGCATAGTCTACCTCAGCTGAGTGTCTTTTCCCATATCTTGGATTTGGGGGTCTGCCACCTCTGCACCTGAGTCTGAGTGGTGAGAAGCATACCTGGTTCTAGACTCTAGCCCTGGTAAAACGTTTTTCCCAGCTTTGGAACATTGCTGAGACTACAACTCCAGTAGTTCTCATCCCTGGCTACAGTAAGAATCACATGAGGGGCATGTGGGATCTTCCTGGACTGGGGCACGAACCCGCGTCCCCTCCATCGGCAGGCGGACTCTCAACCACTGCGCCACCAGGGAAGCCTGAGGAACTTTTTAAAATACCAATATCAGCTCCATCCCCAGAGATCCCAATTTCATTGGTGTGAGGTAGGGGCCAGACATCAGTACCATTTGCGAGTTCACTAGGTGATTCTTACTACAACCAGAGTTGAGAACCTAAGCCAGATGAGCACAGCCATCTAGTCCTAAAGCCCAGGGACCCAATAATGGAGCAGTCAGGCACAGAGGAAAGGAGGGGAAGCTGAAGTCCTAGGCAAAGTCCCTCCTGCACTTCCTGGGCTCTAGGACACACCTGGCCAAGAGCTGTCTCACCCAGAACTGATGTCTAGGTCTGATTGCTAGGCCCAGGAGGGCCAGCTAGATCTGACATCTATTCTGGCATCCTATTTTTTCTACATTATTTCTACTTTCATTTTTACCTCATGTTGCAGTTACTACAGTCATTTCATAAATCACTGACATCAACTACTAGCCTTCTCACAAGTATGCAGCACTCATACATTCATAGTTTGTTAACAGTATTTAAACCCAATATACATTTTATTTAAAACCTTCATAATACCAAGGATTCAAATCTAGTGCAACAGGACATTGTACACTGTGACATGTGAATGTACGTGCTGGAGCAAAAGCTTAATACAGAAGCAGATGAATAACCCATACACAGTTAGTTGAAGCCCCCTCAGAACTGTTGTCTGGCACTGCAATCATGTTCCAAGGCCCAGAAGATTCTATTCACTTGGGGAATTAAAAAATAAACTATTTCAGGAAGTTATTCCTCTCCCTCCCTCGAATGTCCCTAGAAGAGCTCACAGAGAAGCAGTAGCTGTCAGCTGACTGCCTGACTTCTGCTTTCCTGTTCTTCCTTCATCTGACCTGCAGTCTTGCCAAAGCTTAGCCACAGGGAAGCAGGAGGGGCAAAATTTCCTTCTGTGATTGCCAAAAGGCCCTGCATATTTCAGTGTTAGCCGCCTCCTCCGCAGAGGACACACGTTCCTCTCAGACTCGATCACAAGCCAGATCTCTCACTATGAGACAACTGCTCAGCCAGCCCAGAAGTAAAATAAGAAAAAGATCATGCCACAACCAGAAAATAAGTTACCTGTTGTGTAGAGCAATACTGTTCCAGACTTGCTCTCCCTTCCCAAACCAACTGTACTTTCCTCTGTCACTCCCTGGCCTCCTCCCAGCCCTACTTGCTGGGTGGAGGTGGAATTGGGTGGCAGATGTTCTCTCTTAACCGTATAACCTGAAGTAAACTGTGAAAAACAATCCCTCCCCCAATGCCGTTTTTATCGTAGTGTGCCTGAAATGTGATCTCCAAGAGCGACTTCTCAGCCCATCCCTGCTCCCTGGAACAGCTGATGGCTCCTTGAGAATGGATGACCCCAAAGGAGACTTCAGCACCCTCTACCAGATGGTTTCCCAGTCATCAGCCTCTCGTTACAAGCTCCGGGTGATCAAGTATGGCCCAAGAGAACCTCTCCCATCCATGCAAATATTTATTCTTATTGGTTCCACAGCTAGGAAGAACAGAGGTAAAGGGCATCCCCAAGTGTCAGGCAGCAGGGAGTCAGTTCCAAAGCAGCAACTACAGGTATGAGCATAAAAGAGTAAGGTCAGGCTACTCAGTATGTGGAGATGAATGAGGAGATTGTGGAAGATGTGCCTCAGTAGGGTATTCTGAAGTCTGGATGAGGACTGGATATCCATATAGTCTCTGAGAATGCAGAGGAAAAAAAAAAGATCAGCAGAATGATGTTTATCCATTCAGTAAATGTTTATTGAATACCATCGTGACAGAGATCTGACCTTCAAGGAGCAAGTGACACAGAGGATCTACCCCACCTTCCCATTTCTTTAAGTACTAGAATTCCTGTTTCCAGAAGAATCAGTTCCAGGGTGGAATTAGCAATGATGGCAAAGACCATTTTTACTGCTTCCTAGTTCCTATCACAGTAGCCATGTACAGTTATCTGAGTAAGCTTGTCCATGGATTTGTGACCATGGATACTGCTGGGGAACCTTCTTAAACGTACCCTCTTCTTAAATGTGTCTTCTGTCAGCACCTTGCCACAGAAGAACTAGGCCTGGGATGCAGATTTTTAGCGTACTCTTGTGTAATGTGGTCGCTGCAGCAGGAATGAATGGGACAGAATGAGCTCAGGAGAGGAAATATCCATCAGTCTTGAGGCCTCATGATGGCTGCTCCATTCATTGATTAACAGGCTTTGAGACTCTGCTGTGTGCAACATACCCTGATAGGTGCTAGCCATACTAAGGTGAATAATTCACAGGCCCTAACCTAAAGGATTTCACAATAGGGTCTTATACTTAAGCTAAATTTAAGTGGATCTGCGTCAAGGCTCTGGATATCTCTGAGGGGATTTTCACTGCCATTGTCTCTTCCCAGGGCTCTAAAATCCAGTGGGGTCTGTGAATCATTGACATATGGACTCCCCTTCATCCTCAGACCCACAAGCTGTTGGCAGCTGGAATGGGATGAGCTGGAAACAAATCAGCAGCATTTCCATGCTTTGTGTCACAGCCTACTGGTGAGTACCCATGTCACCCAGTGAAGAAGAGGAAGAGTGTTAAAGTACCCAACACAGAGAAGCAGCTAATTAATCCTACCCTGATCCCAAACCTGTCCCCGTCTTCCAGAGCACAGGGGAAAACTGGACATACTCTGAAATGTGGATTAAATATGACTTGCCTTTGTTGGTTTCACACTATAGAGAATAATTCCTGAACTCAGTTATATGACACTAAACCTGAAAATCCCTGATTTTGTACATTTAAATGGCAACAGGGAATTTTCCTTAAGTAACTATATTTTAAACCCTATTTTCTTCCTGTCACTGTGCTGGACATTATGGTTTATTTCAATGAAGAGCACTTAGTCTGTGCCAGACATTGTGCTAAACCCTAGATATTCAGTCTATTATGATAGACATTATCTATGGTCTCAAGAAACTTTCTAATGAAAGAGACAGAATTAAATATGTATATTCTTAATTGTGAGAATTTTATGAGGGAAAATAAGAGGTTGCTGTAAGAGAGCCTCTCTGGGAAAGCGACAATTAAACTGAGATCTGCCACGTGAATGGGAATTAGCTAGGTGAAGGGTGGCAGGAAGAGCATTCCAGGTGCAGGGAAAGGCATGTGCAAAGACCCAAAGGCCGGAAAGAGCTGATCCTCAAATCAAGAGTGGAATGACCATTGTGACTGAAACAAAAAGAGCAAGGACCAAGAGAGCCAAAAGGTGAGGAGCCAAACGTGAGCAGGGGTCAAATCATACAAAGATTTGTAGTCCAAAAACGACGTGGGACTTTACATACAAAAAGAAATCATTAGAAATGACATCATCTATTTAAGTTTTTAAACAATTAATTGTGCCAAAATTTGGAAATGAACTTTCAGAAGAAAAATGAAAACAAGAAAATGAGGTAGGAGGGCACTGCAGTAGTCTAGGCAAGAGATGATTGTGGCTTGGACTTGGATGTTGGAAGTCAAGATGAGAAAAGTAAACCAATTAAAGAAGTATTTTAGAGAAAGAGAGCATGTGAAGGATTGGATGTAGGGAGTGAGGAATAGCGAAGTATCAAATAACTGCCTGGTTTCTGATTTACCATTTCCTGAAATGAAAAAACTAAAAGAGCATATACATGAAACAGTAATACAACACCTAGAAAGCAAAATAAAACAATTGCAAATACAATTCAAGGATGTGTATAACTGCTAAGTGGATATAGAATAGCAGTTTGACCCAGTAGGATATGAGAGATCAAGACAGCACAGTAATGTGTCCCTTTCACTATCAGAAGCAGACTTCTTTTTTCCTGTTTCAAAGCCCACACTCCCCTTTAGGTCCACCCACTGAGTTCCTGTTTTCTATCTGAAGAACACCCATCTCCTGTCTTTGCAGAGCAGAGACAACAGATACCTCCTAACTGTTAAAGCCCAAGAGCTCCATTTACTATACTCTACCCAATTCCTCAGGATCTTGGAGACCTACTCGGGAGAAATTGCTCTCATGGGGCTTCAGTACATTCTTTTTTTTTTTTTTTTTTTTTTGCGGTACACGGGCCTCTCATCCCATTGCGGAGCACAGGCTCCGGAAGCGCAGGCTCAGCGGCCATGGCCCACGGGCCCAGCTGCTCCGTGGCATGCGGGATCCTCCCGGACTGAGGCACGAATCCGCGTCCCCTGCATCGGCAGGCAGACTCTCAACCACTGCGCCACCAGGGAAGCCCAGTGCATTCTTATAGTACATGATATTTTAAACAGACAGTTGCATTTTAATACACTGCTAGAGGGAGTGTAAGTTTTCTGGAAAGTGGTACCCTTCAACACTTCAATTCCACTACTGGGAATATAGCCCAAGAAAACAATGAGAAAAGGGAGCAAAGATATAGGCACCAGCATGTTTATCTCAGTGTTATTTACAATGGTAAGAAACTGGAAACAATTTAAATGTCCTAAATAGAGGAATGGTTAAATTGAAATAGGGGGAAAGTTAGAGGAACAATAATTCAGCCAAACAATGAACCATAATAGTTTACAGTATGTACTATATACTATTATGGCTATATATTATGTAGCCATAATAGTTTATAGTAAGGATGGGAAAGAGTATTCTTTTCCATCCTGGCTTGTATTATATGAGATCAGAGTCTCTCTGTCTCTGAACTTGGGGTTTGAGAATCTGTATTTATTTATTTATTCAACAAAAATTTATTGAGCACTACAGGCCAGGTACAGCTGTAGGGGCCAAAGAGACCTCTTCTTTACCACTCCTCTCTCATGGAAACTCACGAGTATGTGGTTGACCCATGTCTAATAAGATACCCATTTTCAGTAGCACTTACTAAGAGCTGGTCACTTAACCAAGTGCTTTGCATACTTTACCTCATTTAATTCTCACAATAATTCTGTGAGATAGATTGTTGTCCCCATTTTTACAGATGGAGAAGACTGAAGTCTAAAGAGATCAAGTGACTTACCAGTGGTCACACAGCCACTGAAGTGGCCAAGTCAGAATGTAGTTGAATGTAGTTCTGTTGACTGTGTATCTCATACTTTTAACTCCTTGGCTAAATTCCTACTCCAGGTGTAGCCAGATAAACACAGATCACAGCACTGAGGCTAATTCTTCTCCCTTAGCACCCCAAGCTTCTGTACACCACTGGACTTGAATTCACTTAAACTAG
The DNA here is from genome assembly GCF_011762595.2 of Tursiops truncatus. Lineage (NCBI taxonomy): Eukaryota > Metazoa > Chordata > Mammalia > Artiodactyla > Delphinidae > Tursiops > Tursiops truncatus. The sequence goes on from NC_047047.1 coordinate 25,175,161, forward strand.
TACTAGGTACTTGTAGTAGCTCCTTACCCATCTTGTGCTTCTTGTGTTTCACCTCAACCAGATCAAAGACCACTCTCCTTTCCTAGAAAAGGAAGAAGCAAAATCGTGTTTGAATGGCTCTTCCTTCTTGCTTCCCACTTGACATCTCCAAGCAGCAAAAAGCCTGAAAGGTGGTGTCTTATGGAGGGAAGAATTCTTCACAAGCTTCAGTTCATTCATTCAACAACAAATATTTTTGGAGTCCCTACTATGTGACAAGACTTATTTAGTGTTTTAACCTTCCAGATCCTATTTTTACAAGTTTTCAGCACTTCTTTAAGTCCATCCTTGGTTTTATATTCTTTCTTACACCTCTTTCACATGTTCTGTGAAAATCTGATGTAATCAGTTGACTCTTGACTTCTGTTTCTCATTGTCCTGTTTCCCCTCCAGCTAACTTCTCATTCTAACTTCTGTCTTTCTGTTAATAGCAGCACCACCATTGTCTACTCACCCAGGCTTGTAACCTCAGTCACTTTCAGCCTTCTCTCCTTTTACACCCACTTCGTTACTAAGTCATATCAAATTTTTTCTCATAAGTTGTAACTGTCCTTTCCTTCCCATTCCTGCTGCTTGCTCTCACCAAGACTTCTTCAGAAACTCCTAATTAGCTTCCCTACCTCCAATCTCTCCCTCTTCTAATTTGCCCTGTTCATTAGACCAGATTAATCTTCTTGAAGCATTACCCTATCACATGTTGTTCACCCAGTGACTTAAGTCTTGCCCGCTCTAACCCCATAGCATCTACTGTATGTATTTTTTCCGCTCTTTCCTTTAATTTATATTTCCCTCATTTTCCCTCTTTCCTTTAATATCGCAATAATCTCTTAACTTGTCTCAATGCTTTTAGTGTTTCCCCTTCCCAATCCAGTTTCCAATCTGCAACCAGATTAATATTCTTGAAACACAGCACTCTTCAGCTTAAAGCTATTTTGTGGCTTACTATTAATCATACTTAAAGTGGATATTCCTTAGGCAGGTATTCAAACTCCATCCTTGTCTCCCATTATTCCCCTTCCTGTATCATACAGTGCAACCAAATTAATACACAAACTTTAAATTGCCCTACCTTTGAACTTTTTTTCATGTTGTCCCTTCTCCTATCTCCATCTGTTCAAATCCTACCTCATTCTGAAGGACCCAGCTCACATGGTGCTTCTGCAATGAGGCCTTTCTGGATGCCTATATTTATCACTAGAGCTTTGTGTGTTCTGTTTCTTTTTGGAGACAAGCATATTTCAATTAGTTTTTAAATATATGATCCTATGATTTTGGTTAAAGTCTATGATATAAATTTGCCTACACAGAATCCAGGAAAACGTGGTTGCCTTTTCCTGAAATTTCTACCACTTCCCCATTTTACCAACTAATTCCTCAGGCTTAGTCAAATTTAGGTTTAGAGTAGAAACTGTCCCTTTGTTATCTCTCTTTGTTGGGAGTCAAGGCCAGGCAGTTTTCTAATCTGTTGTGGTAAAGTATAATTCGTATTGTCTGAGAAAAGCATGGGCTTTGGGCTCAGATGGTCCTAGGTTCCTGACAGCTTCATTATTTCCCAATTGTGTGAAGTTAGGCCATATACTTAACCTCTCTAAGCCTCAGTGTCTTTATCTATTTGTAACCCTAACAAATCTAGTGGTCCCATGTGGTTTTGTCTCTATATAAATGGCATGTAAAGAAGCACTGCCCAGAGGACAAAAAGCAATTTTAAAATTAACTTATGTGTGCTTTCCAAGAACGCCAAAGAGGAAATAGTTCATTACCCACAATGACATTTTTCAAATTTTCTTCCTCTACTCCTCGATCATATCTAACCTGGAGATGTTCCAAGAGCCTTTCACACACACGCACACCCAAAAACTAAAACTCCGTCTGTATCCCCAGTCCTTGTTCCTCTATCTTCTTCCTCTCTCAGCTATATATATATATATATATATATATATATATATATATATATATATATATATTCTATAGATTGACTTAGCCTCTCTGACATACTCCCCTCCCTCTTAGGTCCTGTCTCTCTCCACCTATTTAAAATATCCAGCAATAGAACCCACACAGCTTCTCCTTTCATGAGTAGAAGTGGAGTGGGAGAGAAGGAAAAAAAGGGAGAAGGTGCATGACAAACATATTAGTGACCCTTGTCCCTTTCACAGATAAAACAGATATACCTCACGTAAAATATACCTCACGTTGTCTTTAAGATGATTAAGTAATATTACATGTGTAAAGCACGTAGCATACATCTGGCATATGATTTGTACATAATGGTTGGTTAGTAGTTCTACAAATTCCATTTGTTTATTTTTTATGGATTCTAATTCTCTGGAGAAATTCTCCGTATTTTCACCTATTTTCGTGAACAAACTAATCATAGTTATTTTAAGGTACTTTGCTAACCTCAGGACTTGGATCACCTGTGGCCTTGTTTCTATTGTCTCTGTCTTCATTTGCTTTTCAGACATGTGGTCCTGTCTTTTGATGAACCCAGTAATATTTTGGTGAAAGATACTCATTGTGTCTAAATAAATTGTAGAGGCTCCAGTTGGTGTTGGTCTCTTCTGAGAGGGTTCATCCTGCCCTGCACTAAGCAGATAGAGTGTTGGCAAATCATCCTTTTCCACTCAGGAGCTATGCTGAGTCGAGGTTGGACTGCAGTCCTGCTAAGGCTCAATCTACCCCTGGTTTGCTCTTTGCCCTCTAGGATTTTCCACTGAAAACCTGGTCTATAATGTGTATCCCCTCCCCTTGGACGATCCCAACTCTAATCACTCTTTCCCAAGTCTGCTAAAATGCTCTACTTCTAGAGGTTTTCTCCTTGGGTGTTTTTGTCCTCTGCTCCATGCAGCCCCAGTATTTGGCAAATGTGCTGAGTGAGAAGTTGGCTTGAGCACCTATCTTACCCCATCCAAGTCTCCACCAGAAAGTTCTGGTAGTTTCTCTGTTCCCTTACAAGTGCCTCAGGAGGTACAAATCCTAGATTCTCAGCTCCCACCCCCACTCCCTCCAACTCAGAATAAACATATGCCCTCAGGATAAAAGCAATTGCAAGCCCTCCCTCACCTCTCTGAATTCTTCCTTCTCCAGAGACGGAGCCATCTCTCAGTTTTATTGTTTCAGCACCTTCTCACTGCCTTCAGACAAATGGTTTCTGTATATTTTTCAGCTTTGCTAGTTATTCTAGGCAGGAAAACCAGTCTGCCTCTGGCCATTCCAACCCACTCAAATGTAGAGGTTGATGGTTATTAAATGTTCATTTATTCCCTTTTGCATCCTTTATCTGGCTAGACGGCCTATAATACATTTTTCTGGTTTACCCTCAGTTAGTTGGCTGGTTCCACCATGTTCTCATTTTCAGGTTCCTGGGTTTTCTTACAAGTATGTATAAGCATAGCTTCTGGCAAAAATGGGTGGTTTGCATTTTTATGATCTTATCTAATCTTGGCTCTATTATCACCCTACCCTTATTTTTCCTTTGCCTAATCCCCCTAATTGTTTATTTTATATTTTTTGTTGTTGCCTTTTTCTAAACTTGGATAACTACTTTGTGGAATGTGGTAGGGAATTATATCTATAATTTTTCTAAGTATTTATTAGATGAATTTATTCATCACCAGGAAAACATCATTTCAATTACCAAATCCTACTACATAGTCCCAGTTATGTAGCTAGTGACTCACTTTTCACATCCTCATTTCTCTTACAAAGTCATGTCTGTCTGAACTAGGAAAAGAAATGAAAATACCACCTAGATCTTTCAGTTTCATACTTAAAATGTCAGAGTTTCTGGAGACACGTTCCAGAGTTTTACGGGCCATGTCTGCCCTAATTGGACACAGAAGTGACAGGATTCAAGCCAAGATATGCCCAGCAGGAGTCTAAGTACATAGGCAATGACCTGGTTGGGCTGTAAATGGGTGGGGAAATGGAAATTCCTTGGTTATATTAGGCGAAGAGTCAAGAGCAAGAATCCAAGCTGAGAGTGGGGTGATGGCAGGTCAGGAGCCATTTTTTAAAAATAAATTTATTTATTTATTTATTTATGGCTGCATTGGGTCTTAGTTGCATGCGGGCTTTCTCTAGTTGCGGTGAGTGGGGGCTACTCTTCGTTGCGGTGCGTAGGCTTCTCATTGCAGTTGCTTCTCTTTGCAGTTGCTTCTCTTGTTGCGGAGCACAGGCTCTAGGCATGTGGGCTTCAGTAGTTGCAGCATGCAGGCTCAGTAGTTGTGGCTCACAGGCTCTAGAGCACAGGCTCAGTAGTTGTGGAGCACAGGCTTAGTTGCTCTGCAGCATGTGATATCTTCCTAGACCAGGGGTTGAACCCGTGTCCCCTGCATTGGCAGGCGGATTCTTAACCACTGTGCTACCAGGGAAGTCCCAGGAGCTATTTTTTAAAAAGTGATCAGAATGAAGTTAGCATATACAGCCTCCAGGGGATACAGACAGGGGCTAGAATAGCAGGATAGCACGACGTCAGTGGGCTTCTTGTGACCCAGCCTTGTCTGTTTCTCTTGCTTCATCTTTCACCATGCCCCTTCTATGATTCACTCCAGCCACACTAATAAATTACTAAATGTTCCTCAAAGATGCTAAACTGCTTCACACAGCCACACCCTTTTTCATGCTGAGCCCTTCCCCTTGCCTCTTTGAACCTGACAAATTTTTAATTTTTTTTCCAGATTCTGCTTAAATACTTTCACTCTGAAGCTTTTCCTGCCCCCCACCATAGCCTGCCCCCACTCATCCTTTTTGACCCTTCCCCACCCATGTACCTATTGCCACATCTATTTTGAACTTCACAGAACTGATAAATGGTAGGAATATGCACCTTGGCTCTCTGATGTGAGAAATGTCACATTACTATATTTTTCTAAATCAAATTTTAAAAATATTAGTCCCCAAGTGCTAGGATGCTGACACACTCAATATCTTTATGAGTGCCTCTCCCCTTCCCTACGGTCATCCTCATAATCCTAGGGGGGCTAACAGTCCAGAAAATGTGGAAAATGCCCCTTTGGTCTTCAATACACCTCCAGTATTGTTGAATAGAAGTGACAAGGGCAGACATCTTTGTCTTGCTCCTAATCTTAGGGACAAGGCACCCAGTCTTTCACCACTACTTATGATGTTAGCTGTAGGTTTTTTGTAGAGGCCTTTGTTAGGGTGAAGAAGTTCCATCCTGTTGAACGTTTTTATCATGAATTTTATCAAATGCTTTTTCTGCATCTATTGAGATGATTATGTAGTTTTGTCCATTAGTCTATTAACATGATATATTATTACATTGTTTGATTTTTGGATATGAAGCTAACCTTGTATTCCTAGAATAAATCCCTCTTGTTATGTATAATCCTTTTTATATATTACTGGATTTGGTTGGCTGGTATGTTGTTGAGGATTTTTGCATCTATATTCATAAGGGAGATTTGTCTGTAATTTTCTTGTGATGTCTTTTTCTAGTTTTAGTATCAGGGTAATACTAGCCTTATAGATGAGTTGCAAAGTGTTCCTTTATCTTCTGTTTTTTGGGAAGAATTTCTGAAGGATTAGTGTTATTTCTTTAAAGGTTTGGTACAATTCACCAGTGAAGCCATCTGGGCCTTGACATTTTTGTGGGAAATTTTCTGATTGCTAATTCTATGTCTTTACTTGTTATAGGTTGTACAAAAAAGTTAATATAGCAGACCTGAAATTCCTTTCCTTAGAAAGTCCTGCTTGCAAGATTGACCCTTGGCTGGCATCTGGGAACTTGGATTTAGGGAGTGTTTCCACCATCCCCTAAATAATAAGAGTGGCTTACTGTGCCTAAACTGTGCAAAAGTATATGCTGACATCTGCTTTCCTTCTAGGAGTCTAGAATTTTGGTATGTGCTAGGTACAGAGTGCCTATGTGACCAGCCTCCAAAAAAATGTTGGACACTGACTCTCTAATGACTTCTCCTGGTAGGCAACATTTTACACATGTTGTCACAATTCAACACTAGAGGAATTAAGTACATTCTGTGTGACTCCATAGGTAGAGGACTTTTAAAAGCTTGCACCTTGTTTCCTCTGGACTTCATACCATGAGATTTTCTCCATGCTGATTTTCCTTTGTATTCTCTGGATGTAATAAGTAATATTTATGAATATGACTATATGCTAAGTCCTGTGAGTCTTCTTAATGAATCACTGAACCTGGAAGTGGTCTTGGGGACCCCTGACACAGATTTATTCAGATTTTCTATTTCCTTTTGAGTCAATCTCAGCAGTTTGTGTCTTTCTAGGAATCTCCTTTTCATCTAGGTTATCTAATTTGTTGTCATATAATTGTTTACAATATTGTCTTGTAATCCTTTTCATTTCTGTAAGGTGAGTAGTGATGCCACCTCTTTTTTTTATTTTAGTAACTAAGATATTTTCTCTTTTTTCCATTGATCAATCTAGCTAACAAATTTTGTTTGTTTGTTTTTGTTTTGTTTTGTTTTGATCTTTTCAAAGAATCAACTTTGGTTCCATGATTTTCTCTATTGTTTTTATATTCTCTATTTCATTTCTTTCTACTCCCGTATTTTTTAATTTCCTTCCTTCTACTTGCTTTAGGTTTGGTTTGGTCTTCTCTTTCTAGTTTCTTAAGGTGGAAGGTTAAGTTATTGATTTGAGATCTGTCTTCTTTTTATTTTAATAGAGGAGTTTTCAGCTATAAATGTCCCTCTAAGCACTGCTTTAGCTGTATTTCATAAGTTTTGGTATGTTGTGTTTTTACCTAAACTCATATCAAATTATTTTCTAATTTCCCCGGTGATTTCTTCTTTGATCCACTGATTACTTAGGAGTATGTTATTTAATTTTCACATACTTATGAATTCCCCAAATTTCTTTTTATTATTGATTTCTAATTGCATTCCACCGTGGTCAGAGAAGATACTTTGGATGATATGATTTTTTTTAAAGTTCTTCAGATACAATCCAGTATCTTTTTTTTTTAATTTTATTTAGTTAGTTAGTTTGGGCTGTGTTGGGTCTTCGTTGTGGTACTTGGGCTTCTCATTAAGGTGGCTTCTCTTGGTGCGGAGCTCGGGCTCTAGGTGCACGAGCTCAGTTAGTTGTGGCACGTGGGCTCAGTAGTTGTGGCTCAGGGGCTTAGTTTCTCCATGGCATGTGGGATCTTCCCAGACCAGGGCTCGAACCCATGTCCCCTGCATTGGCAGGTGGATTCCCAACCACTGCACCACCAGGGAAGCCCTGGATGATTTTAATCTTTTAAAATGTATTGTAGTTTGTTTTATGGCCTATCACATGGCCTATTCTGGAGAATGTTCCATGTTCACTTGAGAAGAATGTATAATCTGCTGTTTGGGGGTTTGAAATCTCTTTTACCATCTTCCCTTGGTCTCCTTTGTGGAAGCCAGTGTGAGAGTAGCGGAGTAGTGGATATTGTCGCTTCTTTTTCTTCCCCTCCTGGGTCCTGCCTTCTGGAGTGAGAGAATAAGCAAATAATGCCAAATTAACAACTTCTTCCTGATGTCCTTCCAGATCCCCAAAACCCCCAGGTATGCATGGCTTTTCTGTAACTAGCTGTGATTTCTCTTCCTAGATGCATTATGACAATGAAGTGTTTCTCTTCCCACAAGCAATGCAAAATGAGTGCTCTTGCCCTTCCCCACTCTCAGCGGCTGCCTCAGGAACACTCCCACTCAGGAGTTGGTCAACGCTTCTTTAATGGATGGATTTGGTCCCACATCATCATATTGATGGCAAACCAAGGGAGTGCTGGTTTGGTGAGATTAGAGCTTTTACCTGATATAATAAACTCCCATCTGCCCTTCTGACAGTGCCATTAAGATTGTCCCTTCTACTCCTGTTTCCCCATATACCCGGAAGTCAGTAACCACATCCTCTTCATTTTCTTTGAAATCTGTAAAGGATCCATTTGTCTGTAACTAACAGAAAACCAACCCAACTCTACTTTGAGTAATTAAGAGTTTATTTTTCTCATGTAACAAGAAGTGCAGGGACAGACAATTCTGGGGCTGACGCAGTTGATCAACACCATCAAGGACCCAGACTCTTTCCATTTTCCCACTGCAGCATCCACAGCAGGTGTACTTTTCATCCTTATGCCTGCTGCCTCATGGCCACAAGATGGCTGCTGCACCTTAAGACCAAGTCTTGTCCTAGGGAGAAAGAGGGGTAGGGTGCAGAGGCAAAAAGCCTGCCAGAGTATTACAAAGCTTTTCCAGAAGCCCCACCCAGCAACTTCTGATGATGTCTCATTATTTAAGTGTAGGTCACATATCACCCCACACCAATCACTGAAAGACTGAAAAATGGGTAAAGAGAAGGGAGAGGGCAAGGGAGAGAGGAGCAGTGGCCAGGAAACCAACAGTGGCTGCCACACCTTCCTTCACAGCTTTAGTAGTTAGAAGTGGGGGAGGATGACTTTAATCAGGCTGAGCTTGGAGTATGACATTGCATTCAATTCTGTCCCTGTCACACCTGTTCTAATAAGAATCTATCCCCACTTCCTAAAATCTAAACCTCCTGGCACCTTCTGTAGAAAAGTCCCTAAGCACAACATAAATATAGACACATTTTCACCTGCCTTCCAGTAATTTCAGCATCCAATTCATGCTCCTTTTTTTAGAATTAGAAAAAACATATTCTAAAGTACTCAGCAGTCATCCACAGTCATTAAGCATTGTTCAATTTGAGGACCCCAAAGGTTAGTCTTCTGGGGCATCACCATGCCACTGCCTTTTCTCAGCCTCAGATACCTGGTTTGTCAGTTAACCATTTCCATCACAGGTACAATGCCTGTACAAACAAGTCAACCCATGACCTCGTTCAAGCTTGGGTCCTGGACTTCAAGTTATCACTGTCCAGGAAGAGGTTAGAAATTCAGAGTCAAAATAGAAGCCGTAAAGTTCAATTTCCCTATCTCTCACTGTCTCAGAATGCTCCTGGAAACTGCAGATAAATTAATATCTTTATCAAACTCTAATAAGTACATTTGCCTGTCTTCCTTCCAGAGCCTTCCGTCAACCTCTCTGTAAATTATCCCAGAAGTTTTAAAGCATTCTGTAAAATCCTTTCAAATCAGCCTCTTTCCAGTCCTCTGATAGTTCCCACATCAGGAGTTACTTTTGAGAGACCTCACGTATTTCTGCATACCAGTTCTCTAACAGAATCTTAGCTATTGTCTCAAAGTCAATAGACTCAAATTCTAAAGATCATAATTTTTTTGTGTGCCACATTCAAAGTTTCTTAGTAATCCCAGGGTGTAGTGGTTTTGAATTTGTTTCATAACTCTGAGGTGCAAGAAATGTCATATTGCCATAGTTTTAGCCCCCAGGGACTTGCCACAGTGGCAAGATATTCTATTCTCCATGGAGTCTTGGAAAGGTAACCAACTGCCCCAGTTTGCCCAGGACTGAAGTGTTTTCTGGGACACAGGACTTTCAGTGCTAAAGATGGGCAAACTGAAACAGCTGGTCATCCTAAATCTTGGACAAACATTAATTTACAAACCTTCTGCTTACTGTATTACAAGCTCTAAGAGGGCAACGAACATGTCTAATGAATTTCTATATACCCATGCCTAGTGCTTGGGACATAATAGGCATTCAGTAAATTCTTAATAAATAAACAAACTAATCTACAAACAAATTCATGAAACAGCATGAAAAAAAGAAGATTAAAATAATGATAATAATTCAAAGCCTGAGCCACATTGGAAGTTACTTGAGCCAAATTAAATGGAGTGCCCTACAATTTCCTAATATCCCTTCCAGAGAACATCCCTTCCAGGCTTAAAAAGGCTATGTCCATATACCCTGAGAAAACCATAATTCAAAAAGAGTCATGTACCACAATGTTCATTGCAGCTCTATTTACAATAGCCAGGACATGGAAGCAACCTAAGTGTCCATCGACAGATGGATGGATAAAGAAGATGTGGCACATATATACAATGGAATGTTACTCAACCATAAAAAGAAGTGAAATTGAGTTATTAGTAGTGAGGTGGATGGACTAGAGACTGTCATACAGAGTGAAGTAAGTCAGAAAGAGAAAAACAAATACAGTATGCTAACACATATATATGGAATCTAAAAAAAAAAAAAATGATTCTGAAGAACCTAAGGGCAGGATAGGAATAAAGACGCAGATGTAGAGAATGGACTTGAGGACACGGGGAGGGGGAAGGGTAAGCTGGGACAAAGTGAGAGAGTGGCATGGACATATATACACTACCAAATGTAAAATAGATAGCTAGTGGGAAGCAGCCGCATAGCACGGGGAGATCAGCTCGGTGCTTTGTGTCCACCTAGAGGGGTGAGATAGGGAGGGTGGCAGGGAGACGCAAGAGGGAGGGGATATGGGGATATATGTATATGTATAGCTGATTCACTTTGTTATACAGCAGAAACTAACACACCATTGTAAAGCAAGTATACTCCAATAAAGATGTTAAAAAAAAAAGGCCATGTCCTCAGAGCAGGAGCAAATTCTCCCCATGCACACATACACCATGATTTCTATATCATTTATTTCCAATCTGATGGACTTGGGAAGCATCAGGTAGACTTTCCATACATTTTGTATCTGTTCTTCAGGAAGACAGCGCATCTCCAGATATAAGCAAAATGTTAAGCATGAACTTCTGAAGGCACCTACCACCTGCCTGGCTTACCAGACCCCCTCAGAGTTCTGTGCTGTACAAAATGATGACACTGCTTTAAAGTGTCTAGAACTGGGTGAGAGGAGGGCGAGCAAGCAGGCCAGCGACCGACTGGCCGGCGGGGCAGGGTTGCGGAGAATAACGTGATGCAGCCTCGACCACCAGAAGGGGCCCAGGATTGATGTGTTGTTCTAGAGAAGGAACTGGAAGCAATCAAAGCTTGAGTCGGGAGATGGAAGAAGCAGCTGAGAGGCTAAAGGGGCTGCAGAATGAAGTACAGAAGCAAATGAATATGAGTCCACCTCTAGCAATGCAGGCCCACTGATCATGTCCATTGAGGAGAAGATGGAGGCCGATGCCCACTCCACCTACGTTGGCAAAGTGGACTGTGGTGCAGCAGCGGAAGAGCTGGAAGCACACTTTCATGGCTGTGGTTCAGTCAACCACGTTACCATACTCTGTGACAAATTTAGTGGCCATCCCAAAGAGTTTGCTTATATAGAGTTCTCAGACAAACAGTCAGTGAGGGCTTCCCTGGCCTTAGATGACTCCCTATTTAGAGGAAGACAAATCAAGGTGATCCCAAAGCGAACCAACAGACCAGGCATGAGCACAGCAGACCAGGGTTTCCCACAAGTCCGATTCCGAGCCCGGACCCCCGACTACAACAGTTCCCCCTCTCAATTCTACAGTGGTTTTAACAGCAGGCCCTGGGGTCACGTCTACAGGGGCTGGGCTAAAGAGACATCATGGTATTCCCCTTACTTAAAAAAAGTGTGTATTAGGAGTGGGGGTGGGGAAGAGGAAAGAAGGGGACAAAAGAATTTAAAAAAAAAGAAAAACAGGAAAAAAGAAGTTTCTAGAATTCCAGCCCCACCCCCACCTCAGCACATTTGCTCTGGGGTATAATTCTAATGCCACAGCAGGTTTTTTCTGCTTCACTGTGTCACTTTCCACTTGTCTTCCACAAGACACTGATAATTCCTCTATCCCCTTAAAATCTTTTTTCTCCTTTTTGCCTTTCCTCTTGTATTATTTCTTCCAACTTTTCATATATGTTAGAGTGGGTAGAACTAGTGTGCTTTCTTTCATCTTATGTAGCAAGCAGACTGTTATGTACCTGTTATGATGATCACCTCAAGGAAGAGAACACAATTTAAAGATTTAAAGATGATTGTAACAGTCCTGACTCCATGGTTCCGGGAGTTGTGGTTTTCCTTGAAAAACTACCACAGAAAATTGTCTCATTTCCATTCCTGGTTTAAAAGGGTACATGCAGAAAATCTGCTAATATGTCTGCTTGTCTCTTCTTCTTACCCATATGCTAACTTATTTAATCTCCATGGCAGACGACAAAGTGTCACCCCTCTGTTCTGCAGTACCCTTCACTCAAAGAGTTGCCACCCCCAGAATTTTGACCCTTCTTTTTGTCCTGTGATGGGCTGAGTTGATATCAAGGGCCCTGTCCCCACCCACCTCCTTGTACCAACGCTTTCCTCTCCCTGATCTCTCCTCCTCCTCTCTCTTCCCAGGTGACTTTGACCACCTTCTTTTTAAGCCCTCTCTGGACTTTCCAGGGACATTCCCCAATCAGCCCACTCTATCCCCAGTTGTGCAACACAAGCAAAATTTATCACTCTCAAAATGAGACCTGAATTTTCACAGTGTCCCACAGAAGTCTCTGTTTTAAGGCTCTGTTTTTAAGGATTTCAGTTCTTGAAACTCCACATTTATCATTGAGTAATATATTAGCCCCCTCTAAGGTGAACACCTACTTCGTCTCTGAACTTGTCTCTGCATTGATAACCCTTTGTGTATGTCCCTAATCAGGGAAAAACAGTAGTACCTTGCGGCACTGGTGATTCAGGCAGAAAGTCCCTCTCTCCCCAGGGCCAGGGTGAAATGGCTCAGCCATCCCTGACACCCCCCGAGGAACTTGGGGAAGCCTCAATTGGGACTAATCCTCCAAACACGCCAAAGACTAAAGATAAACCAGCGTTTATGTATGTCTTTGTTTCAGAAAAGAGAATGGGTGCTATTGGCCAAAGGGGAGCCCCTGAGCCAAGGACACAGCCTGAGAAAGCCCGCCAGCACCTTCTACGTGATCCTGCCATCTCGCTCTCCCACTCTGCTGGTGAAGGCAGTGGCCACTCGGGAACTGATGCTGCCCAGCCCTTTCCCCCTGCTACCTGAGGACATGCCTGATGACAGCCGTAAGACTGTGGAGGCAAGTGAGCCCAGATCTCATGGAATAGATAGAGGGGAGAAAAGAGAAGAGAGTTGAAGAAAGGGATGAGGGAAAGGAGTGAGCCCCTGAAGGAAAGGACGGGAGCAGAGGCAGAAGTGGTTCCAAGGGTGTGGTAAGAGGAGCAGAGAAGAAAGCAAGGAACTGAGGCCAGACAAAAGGAAGTAAGCAAGCATCTGTGTGACGGTGTATTCTCATGGGTCTTTCTCTGCAATATGTGTATACATGTGTGTGTACCTGTGTTTGTGTGCATCTATTTCTGAGAAAAAGAGGGAAAGGCAGCCAATGTAGGCACCGAGAATAGGAAGAGCTTTAAAATAAGACTCTGATGAGAAGGAGGGAACAGTTCTGAAGGCCATTTTCTCCTCCCCCTCCTCTCTTCTTGGATCTGGATTCTGGATTTCCTCTGTCAGCCTCCCCAGGCTGAGGCGGGGGAGGGGGTCCTCTGGGTACAGAGAACTGGAACCACATCGTTGCTGCTAGGTTGCTGACTTATGTGCAGAGAGGACAGAGCCTGGGATTGTACTCTTGGCTTGGCAGCCACGGGGATGCAGAGAGGTGGGCACAAGTGGCCATGGCTCACTCAGTGTCTCACTTCAGGGCCAGTGGTTCCTGGCACAGGATGTTGTGGCCGGAAAACCTGACTGCTCAGGAATGCTCTGCTGGCATGTCCTCTGGTTATACTCACCTCAAAGGCCTCCGAGAACTCAGTGTACTTGCTTTGCAGACTGTGAGCACCCCAGCCGGGACACACCCTCCCTCACAGCTTCGCACACTGGATCCCTTGTAACCTTCATAGCGCTCTGGCCCCTCTCAGAATCCTGTGACATTGTTCTCAGGGCCAGAGTGTTCAGTGTCCCTAACCACTCAGTTGCTGCTACTTCTTGTACCCTTGCCTGACACTTACCTCACAAGCACTCAGACCTGGGGCAGAACACCCAGCAGGACACGCATCTATTTCACATCCTTCAGTGAAGCCCTGGGTCATCATACCTCCTCCAGCTTCTCACACTCAGGTCTCTGCCTGACATCTTGGGTTCTGTGACCTCAAGACCCCCAGGTGAGGCTCCTCCTCTCTCTTCCTCAGAGCATGCTGGATGACCTGGAGCTAGAACCCACCTACAACCCCTTGCAGGTTTGGAGCCACCTGTACTCACACCTGAGCAGCACCTTTGCCAAGCCTCAGGGCCCGCTCCACCCAAGGTGGGAGAGCCGGGCTCTGAGAAAGGTACTTCCCTCCCTCCCCTTTATGCCCAGAATCCCAGAGAGTCCTCTTCCCCTGTGCCCAACTCCCCCCCGTCCAAGGGAGTATCCTCCCTGGATCCCCTCTGGCAGAAAGAGGGCATACAGGGGAGGAAGAAAAAGAGCAGCCTTTTGCCCTAAACAAAGAAAATTACAACCCCTACCCGGTAAGGGGGCTTTTTTTTTTTTTTTTTTTTTTTTTTTGCTTGGGCATTTACATATGTTTAGGTATCTTAATTGCAGTGTTTGTGATAAATCATTAGTCATTTAACAGACCATTGTCCCACTAAGCAAACTGGCGGCACTGGAACTACAACCACAAGCCTCTGTTGAAAGAAAAGGCTTAAGGGAAGGTGGGAAAAGAAATGCCTAAGGGAAGGGGAATTAGCATTTACCGACCAGCAGTCATTTGCCAGGTTCTGTGACATGTGTTCTCACATATATTTTTCTCATTTAATCCTCACAGCATCCCCGCAAGGTAAGTGTTATGCTTATTTTACAGATGAGTAAAGGGAGGCTGATCAAGGTTAGTAGCTTAGAGACAGGGCTCTAGTGACAGGGGTTGAGAGAGAAGAGTAATTGAAGGGGGTATTTATCTTTTTATTTTTTTAAGATTTATCTTATTATTTATTTATTTTTGGCTGTGTTGGGTCTTAGTTGTGGCATGCGGGATCTTCACTGAGGCACGTGGGATCTTTCATTGTGGCGGACGGGCTTCTCTCTAGTTGTGGCATGTGGGTTTTCTCTCTCTAGTTGTGGCGCATGGGCTCCAGAGAACGTGGGCTCTGTAGTTTGCAGCACACAGGCTCTCTGGTTGAGGCGTGCGAGCTCAGTAATTGTGGCACGCGGGCTTAGTTGCCCTGCGGCATGTGGGATCTTAGTTCCCTGACCAGGGATCAAACCCATCCCCTGCATTGTAAGGCAGATTCTTTACCACTGGACCACCAGGGAAGTCCCAAGGGGTGTTTATTTTTATGAAATCCATGTTCTATAGTATTTGGGCTTCCTTTTGTGCCCTTATTAATCTTTTCCTTGTTTCTCAATAACAGAGCCTATAGGAAAACCCCCGCTTTGTCTTACCTGAAGTTACAAGAGAAAGATGTTTCCAAACTACAGTCAGTCTAGAGGTGGGAACAGAACCGACCATAAGTTAGCTGGTGGACAAGCAAACAGAGGAGGACACTTAGCCAGGAGACAGGCACTGTGGAGGCTGGAGCCTAGGGGACTCCACTGCCCTGGGCCTCGAGGCTGTCACTCACAGGACACATGAAGGAGTTAGGACAGAAGGCCCGGCAGGGAATTGGACAGATCGGGAACGGTCTGGTCTTCACAGGAAGCTCTTCTTGCTTTCTTTGCAGGCTGGGCCACTGCAAACAAACCGAGTTCGAGCCACAGTGGCCCCTTTGCCTATGACTCCAGCCCCTGGCAGAGCCCCCAAGATGCCAGCAGCCAGCAAAGCTTCCTCGGATGTCTTCTTCCAGCCTTCCATGGAGGAGGAGGAGGAGGAGGCAGACGAGGAGTATCCCTCAGGGCCCTAAGTCACCAGCACCACAGCCCAGCTGCCCTGTGCAAGCACATCCATGCCAAGGCTCACACAATGGCTTTCTGTGGACAGACTTGCCTCCTATCCACCTGAGCCTCTGTGAGCTCCGGGTGGCTGGGAAACACAGCCTTCCCCTCCGCAGTCCTCAGTGCTGCCACTGCCCCACTCTTCAGGCTGGGAAGAGACGCACCGACCCTTTTCCTTCGCCAAGCAGGGACTCATTTTTCTTTTGGATCATTTGATACTGTTAACACAAATGAAGATTAAATAACCAGTAAGTCTCCACCATTGTTAGGAGCATTCCCAGGCCTGATTTTCTCCTTGTAGCTGTGTAAGTAGGTGGGTGAAGTCAGGTCACCATCAGGAAACTGAACCTCAGGAGACAAGGATGAGGTTTTCAGAGCTCATGAAAAGCAAGTAGGATTGAAATTGAAATCGAAACCGCATTCCAAAGCCCATGCCCCTCCCACTACACCCACCACAGTGCAATTCCCTTCAGCCTCCAAACAGATAAGTGGTTGATGCTTGGTACCTACACGCAAAGTGTGCGCAGGCGCGTGAGTGTGCTTTTGTCTGTGTGTGTGTGTGTGTATGTGTGTGTGTCGGTGTGTGAGACAAGGGGGAGGGAAGGCATCCTAGAGCTGAGAACAGGGGAGAGGGTGGTGTGAAAAAGACCTATTCCCTTCCTATTCCCCTCTCCTCATACCTGCCCATCAGCTTTCTCCATCCACAGGATAACTACCATTTATACAATGCTTACTCTGCACTTGAAATCGTATTAAGTACTTGAGAAATTTAACTCCTTTCATAAAAACCCTGTGAGGTTGTATGTGTAATTAAGCTTTCCCATTTTGCACAGGGGCAGTGGGGGAAACTGAGCGTTACAGATGTTACACACAGGGTCACAGAGATAGGGTCAGGCCCAGGTGGGCCTGACTGGACCACCCAGGCTCTGAACGACCACACTGCTTGACCCCCCTGCCCGAGGCCCTTTCCTCCTTCAGTGGCCCCCAACACCTTCCTGGTTCTCCTGATTCCCTCCACATCTACCCAGCACAGCCTGCCACTCTGTCCCCTCTGTGACTATTCACACACATAGACCTCTTAAACCCAAACTGACTTTAATGAGGATAAAACTTTAAAAAAATATCTCTCTCTGGCAAAGAACGATGCCGGGGTAAAGATCAAGACACAGCCCAGTGTCTCCCTATAGCCTCCATACAGGCCCCTCAAACTGTACCTACTCTGACCAAACACCCCTTTCTTTAGTACTGCTCCAGCAGCTATCCCTTCCTTTGGTGGGGATGACTTAGAGGTGCTGGCCTCCCCCAGATCCAGCCCCTGAGCCCCTGCCAACTGTCCCACTTCCATGACTTCTTGGGACACATCATCCTTCCCTTGACTCCCCTTGTACCCTGGTCTCTACACACAGACCCCTCTGGTTCCTGCTGGTTCTAACAGGTTTCTTTGATCCCCAGTGCCACCTCCCCATGGTCCTCCTGTCAGCAACCCCAGCCTTGCCCTTCTTCTCATGTGGAGCCCTCTGACTTAGCCCCAGTCCTGTCAGTCCCTGCTCCAGAGAGCCCACAGTTCCAGCTACCTGAGGCCCCACTCTTCTGGACCTGGCTGTACAGGGCAGTGTCTGAGCTATGGCCTTTGCTGCCACTGCCAGCTGCAGCACCGGATTCAGAGAAGGCCAGGCCCTGGGGCTTGGGAGCTGGGAAGGGCTTTGTGCTCCGCGGGGGTGGCACGGCGTAGTCATCAGTAGCAGGGTTGTAGGGGAGCTCATAGCCCTCCTCCTTCACCCGAGCCTGGCACCACCAGGCATCCTTGGGCTCCTGAGGCAGATCATAAAGGCCCCGGAGAGCAGCTGGGGCCAGGCCCTCAGGTTCATCATAGATGGGGTCTTCTTTGGGGTCTGTCAACTTGGCCTTTATCAGCTGCTGCTGCAGATGCTCACACAAGTCCCAATAGAGAGGTTTCTTTAACTGCAACCCCTCCCCTGCCTGAGCAGGGGTGCTGTCCAGGGGGTCTGAGTATAGGGAATCTTGGGAAGGGCCTGGAAGAATGCGCAGGGAGTCTAAGGGTTCAGCATACAGGGCTGGAGGGCTGCCTGCGAGCTCCTGGGGGCCCCGCGGGGGAGCCAACTTCCCTTCTGCCACTTCTCCTTCATGGGAATCAGCTCTGAGAACATCCTGCCCCTGGCTGGCCTTTCCCTGGGTCTTCTGTCGGTGGATAGCAGTCTCAACTGCCTGAAAGATGTCATTTCCCTGCGCCGTCTGGAAGGTGAAGGTTCCAGGGCCAGAGGGGCAGCGGCGGCCAGCCTCAAAAGAGAACATGACCTGAAGAGAGTGTGGAGGGAAACACATAATCAGGAGCCATCAGAGGAGGTGAGTCACAGGGCTGGAACTAGTTAGGGGACCTACAAAGAAGAGACCACCTGGGAAGGGAGGTGGGGTCATGGGCTAGGCAAGAAAGCCCGGTCCTGCCCCACCCCTCCCACAGCTGCCCAACCCAGGGAGCCAGTCCTGCACCGCACCTTGTCTCGGCCATAGCGACGCAACAGAGTGTAAGGCCAGGAAAGGAGTGGCTCCTGTATCTGAGTCTGGGCCCCCACGCCCAGGAGAGTCAGCCTCTCAGCCTCCACTCTCAGCATATAGGAGCCATGCAGGCCACAACGCTCAGCGGCTTCAGTCCTTTGCACGGTTACCCAGAACTGGGATCCTGGAAGGAATACACAGTTAGACTGGCACCTGGCCAGGACTGGGGTGGGGGGAGGGAGCAGGTTGTCCAAGCATACACGTGAAAGCCAGCTCTCAGGAGCATTCTACTTCCCCTTGTAGGACACCCTTTCTTTCCATGCCATCCCTGCTGGGGCTTTTCAGGCATCTACCTTCCCAGGCGGGGCTATACAGTGAATTCTCCAGCATCTCCAGGGCAGAAAGCTTGGGTGGGTTCTCGGCAGGCGCCAGGGCCCAGCTGCCTTTCTGGGGTAAAGAGAAAGAGTATGAAGGAGACTGTGATTCCCTCACCGCGGTTCCCAGGGTCTGAGTCAGCCCAGTTCCTCTGCCGCTGTAACTGCTCCCACCCCGCATGGACTCTTGGGCCCAGTGCAGCTCGCCCCAGCCCCTCACCGGAAAGGCGTTTCGGCACAGCGTTTGCACCCAGGCGGCGCTGGACGGCGCGTCGGCCGCCAGCAGGTGGGAACGCTGTGCGGTGTCCAGGCGGAAAGCTGCGGCGCCAGGCTCAGGGGGGCTCTCCACGGCCACGGGGGCCACGCTCACACACTCAGCCAGACGGATCACCTTGCAGTCCAGGCGGCGCGTGCTCCCTCGGCCCCCTCCAGAGCTCGACCCCTTGTGGTCAAAGAACTCGAGCCGCGCGACACCGTGGGGGCTGGCCGGGTAAAGCACCGCCCAGGTCTTCCTCCACCTCTGGGGAAAGATCGGAGAGACACTGGGGAAGGAGAGCAGGCAAACACCGGCGGCCCGGGCCCCGACAGGGAGGGAGGGACCTGCGCGGGCCAATTTCAGGTCTGAGGCTTCCCGACGGCAGGCGAAGTTTCCCAAGGAGGATGCCGCTCCGCCTCCCCCAGGGCCAGAGAGGCGAGGCCGGAGGCAGGCAGACGCTTCTTCCGAATGTGTGCAAAGCAATTTAGCCGGAAATTCATAAGGCTCTCCGGCTCCGGGCGCCGCGCTCCAACCCGCTGCCGGTCCCCTCCCTCCATCTAGGCTCAGCTGCCCACCCCTAGCTCTGATGGGGTTCGGCAACCCCTACCCACACTACCTTGGTACCGAAACGCTGGCTCTGCAAAAACAGCGGCCCTTCCATCACGGCCCCGTCCATGGCCCCGTCCATGGCCCCTGGCGGTTCCTTCCGCCCTTCCTGGCCCTGTGGGCCGGAGGCGGGGCGAGGCGGGGAGGAGGGCGGGGCGGGGCTCGCGCAGGAGGCGTTCCCGCCCCCACAACCTCCCCGTACCGCGAAAGGGGAGGAAGGAGACAAGCCAGAAGAAAGGGGAGCGGGTACCCAGATAAGCTGGCTGGTGCACCACGTCCGGCCCACCCCCCCCGAACCCTGGGTCGCGCACAAGTGGCTCCACCGAAGGAAACCTCGTGGTTTCGGTCAGAGGACTCCGGCGCCTAGGCTTGGGGGCTGCGTACTACATCAGATGCTCAACGTGACGTCAGAGTGAAGGCCGTGACATCATCTCGAAAATGCCGACGGGCACCCTGGGGCATTGGAGGGACCATACGTGCCCTCGCGGCTTCAATTCCCCAGACACGACCCGACCCCTGCTCGGCCGGAGTTGGGCTGTTTTAAGATCCGCGGAGCAGGGGACGTGGGGGAAGGGCTAGGGACTGAAGACTTTCCGGAACTCGGAGCCGAGTCGCTGCACGGGACGCAGGACGGTCTGCGGCCCCGTGGCCTCTTCTGTGTCCAGCTCTCTGGCCGCAGCTACCCTGCACCCAACCCGCGAGAAAAGGAAGTTTTATTAAGCAGGCTTGGAGGCGGGGAGGGGGGCGGGAGGGAGGTGGAGCGGCGACTGCGGCCTGCTCCAAAGAGGAGGGGAGGAGAAGAGGAGGGAACTGGCCTGGGAGGGATCGTGGGAGAAGGCGGAATGTGGGAGGGCTCAAGGGGACGTGGGAGGAACGAAAGGGCTGGGGGAGAAAGGGGGGTAAGTCTCCCCTGGACAAGCACTTTTTTTGTAAGTCCTAGGACTGAACTCCAGGACCAGGACTCTTCTCCCAGCCGCTACGGCCCCCGCTCAGCCACAGGTAGGGGGAGTCACGCTGCCCGTGGGAGGAAGGAGAGTTGTGGATGGAGGATGGTGGAGGGACCTGGGAAAAGGGGTGATGTGGGATAAAGTCAAAGGGAAGTCAAGGTACTGAGGGTTTTATTATTGTCAAAGAAGAGTGAAACACAAGAAGAGTGGAGAAATGAAGCAGATATTGGGGGGCGGGGGCTGCAGGATGTTCCAAATAGGGCAGCCGGGAGGGCCCTAAGGCTGGGGGTTCCTCTGTGAGGCCCTCTCCCTGGGTCCCCAAGCCAAAATGTTCCCAAACAAAGCTGCCCTGTTGGGTTGTTTGAGTTGGGGGAAGCATGTGGGGGGGGGAGGGGGGAGCTCGCTGTAGAGGGGCTGTTCTCCGCCCCAGACAGAGGGAAGGCCTTGGCAGAGAAGCCGATTGGTGCTCTCGCCTCCGCTTGCCCGTGACAGAGATGGCGGTGTTGGCAGGAGGCTTGGAAAACCCCACCCCATTCCCCCCCCCACCTTGAGGCCTGGCCCTCCTGGGCCCCTTGACCCTGCAGGGCTTGTAGGATGTGCAAGAGTTCTCCAGTGCATTCTGGTTCTCTGCCTTCTCTGCCTGGAATCTGCCCAGAGAGGACTCGGCTTGGCTCCCATTCAGGGGACCTGAGATCTGAGGGTCTCCTAAGCCCCTCCTTGCCTGCCTGTCTCCACAATCAGTAGCTATCTGTCCTCTGTCTGACTGGCTGAATAGGATCATCTGGGTCCCTTCTGCCTCTGCTCCTTGGCTCTTGTCAGTTCCCCTCCTCCTCACCTATTGCCTGCCTTTCTCAGTTGCCCCCCAATTCTGTGTGCCAGGCTCTCTCCTGATCCCTCTCTATCCATCTTCAACATTGTGTCTCTCTCTACTGTCTCTGTTTGGTCCCCTTTCATTCCCACAGTTTCCCTTCCTCTCACATTCTCTCTGTCTGGGTCTCCCTCTCCGTGTCTCTTGCTCAGTCTCTTCCTATTTATCTGGACCATTCTCTGATCTTGGTCTCTAATCTCTGTCTTTTGATCACTGGGTCTCCTTGACCCACGAGTCGGGGTATGGAGGTGATGATAGCAGAACTAGGGAAAGGACATTGTGAGACATAACAACTAATAGTGAGAGTTTTATTCTTCACAAAAGGGAGGGAGAGCCTCTCTCTCTCCCTCCCCCGCCCCCCAATCTGGGTCTCTCAGTCTGTGTGCCTCTTTGACTCTGTGTTTCTGCTCTTATTTAGTATGTGTTCCTTTCTCACTGTCTCTCTTAGTCCGTGGGTCCCTCTCTTTCTCTCGCACTGTCTGTCTCTGGTCTTAACCAGTGTCTCTTTTCCTCTCATGACCTCTCTCAGACCTGGGCCTGGCTCAATTTCAGCTTCTCTCACATATTCTCTCTCTGGGGCACCCAGGCCTTCCTTGCCATGCGACCTGTCAGTGTCTGGCAGTGGAGCCTGTGGGGGCTGCTGCTGTGCCTGCTGTGCAGCTCGTGCCTGGGATCTCCATCCCCATCCACGGCCCCTGAGAAGAGGGCTGGGAGCCAGGGGCTACGGTTCCGGCTGGCCGGCTTCCCCAGGAAGCCCTTCGAGGGCCGCGTGGAGATCCAGCGGGCTGGCGAATGGGGCACCATCTGCGATGACGACTTCACACTGCAGGCTGCCCATGTCCTATGCCGGGAGCTGGGCTTCACAGAGGCCACAGGCTGGACCCACAGTGCCAAATACGGCCCTGGAACAGGTGAGCAATGCTCCAGGCACAGCCTAGGTATTGCCAAAGTGCAACCTAAATGTAGGGAGAGGGAACACCAGGATGGCACAGCCATAGGGACACAGAACACCAAGAAAAGCCAGTGTCAAGTACAACCATGGGGGACAAACCAACCAGCAGTCACTTCTCAGAGCTGTGTGAAATTAGGCTGGTCAGTGCCTTCTCTGAGCCTCAGATGCCCCATGTGCAAAATGACTAGGTGAACTCTTAAGTTCCTTTCTGCTGCAAAAGTATGAGTCTACAAAGCCACGTGCAAAGACAGCGCTGACACAGGTGAGCCCTGTATGATTAAAGTACAACTGGTTTCATGGGAAGCTGAAAGCAGGTAAATGATGTCTGGATGTCCCAAAGCCAGAAGGAATCACAGATACTGCAGCCAACAAAATCAGATTATAGACCAGAGCTGAAACCAACAAGCTGGAACTTACCAAAGACAAGTATAAACTCTAGGACAAGTATGAGTGTGGGTAGTAGGGGATTAGGAACAATTCTGAGACCTGGGGGTGCTTACACTGTATGAGCTCACAGTGAGATTGATAGACAGAAACTGGTGCAGTCTGAAGCTAATCCCCTAGTTTCCACTGGCTAGATCACTTCTGGAATGAAGTGTCACTTTAGATGCCACATTTCCAGAGAGACAGTAGAAAATGGAAGTACTGGGAATTCCCTGGTGATCCAGGATTAGGACTCCGCGCTTTCACTGCCAAGGGTGCAGGTTCAATCCCTGGTCAGGGAACTAAGATCCTAAAAATGGAAGTATATTCAGAGGAGAGCTGGCCAGATGTGAAAGATTGGAAGCCAATTTTCAAGGAATAGCTGAAGAAACCAGGGATATTTGGTATGAAAGGAAAAAGCTTTGGATAACAATTACATGATGGTTGTCTTCAAATGTGAGTACAGTCGTTTGGCTGAGGGATTTTTCTGGATGGCATCAAGGACTGAATCAGACCTGGAGTGGGGGAGTCATAAAAGAGTCTCAAGGACTTTGTGATGGTTCCAACAGCCTGCTGGGGCAGGAGGTAGGTATCCCAGCAGAAGCTGGGTAAGTCCTGTCAGGATATGCATGAGGGGTCCCTGCACATTAGCTGGGACCAACCTTTGAGGGGCCACCCAATTCTGAGAGAAAGTCGGTGATATTCATTTCAGTTTGGTCCAGGCAGAGAGAAGAACGCAGGGCAATGTGGCAATGCACATGGGGGGCACATGGGAGAATGTAAGGCTGAGGTGAAAGGATTTTACATTTCCAAATCTCACAAATGGCTCAAATCCCTAAGCCCCCATGTATTGGCTGTGGTCTTAGTCAAGTTACTTAACTCCTCAGAACTCCAATTTCTTTATACGAAATGGTGATAATACCTTCTGGCAACTCTGTTCTAAGGATGCTCACATATGTACATACCTCGGCAGATTGCCTCACATACAGTAGGTACTTGATTAATTGTAGCTGTCATTGAATGGGTAAGGGCTGATCAGAACTTCAGTGTTGACTCTTGGTTTTTTTTATTCACCCTACCAAATTCTTGGGTATCCCCAGATCACTATCAACCCTCCATCAATCCTATGCTCCCTTTCGTATTCCTTTCCAGGGTCCCCTGTCCCTTCCCCACTCATTACCTTACCAGGTATGAGGCTTCCATGCTCATTCTCACCAACATCCCCATACTACCTCTCCAAGCCCCTCTGTCCCCTTATCTCCCGCCCCTCCACAGGCCGCATCTGGCTGGACAACCTGAGCTGCAGTGGGACTGAGCGGAGTGTGACTGAATGTGCCTCCCGGGGCTGGGGGAACAGTGACTGTACCCACGATGAGGATGCCGGGGTCATCTGCAAGGACGAGCGCCTCCCCGGCTTCTCGGATTCCAATGTCATTGAGGTCTGTAGTTCATAAACACACACACACACTCACACACACACACCACCCAGGGTGGCGAGACACAGGGGGCTGTGGAGTGGTTATATGCGCAGATACTAGAAGGTAGAGGATCCCGTATGCCCAAGGGGATAATTTGGGTTGGTGGGGGACTTGGGGGGGCACAAAATTATAGGGCTCCGAGACACTGTATAGTCCCGGTTTTAGCATTAGCATTCAAGTTACTAAGCCTGGCATGAGCCTCTCCAACTTCATCCCTGGTCCTCAGGGCACTGTGCTCTCCTTCACGTCACATGTTCCTCCTCTCCGGGGACATCTCCCTTCTTACTTTCTCCTCCTCCTTCAATACCACTTCCTCTGTGAAGTGCTCCCTCAGGCTCCAGGCAGAGTTAGATGCTCCTTCCCCAGCTTCTTCTGGACCCTTAGTCATTTCTCAGAGCATAGCATGTCCTTGCACATCATGGCTGCAGGAGGGTCAACACACCCACACACCTCCTAGAGAGCAGGCCTGCCTCTCAGCCCCGTCTCGCCATTGGGTTTACAGCAAGCACACTCAATCAGGGTTCCTTGAGGGTGGCCGGACATACGAAAGGTGTCATTGGGATTCCTTCTTCTACTTGTGGTCCCATCCCCAGGTAGAGCATCACCTGCAAGTGGAGGAGGTACGAATTCGACCAGCCGTTGGGCGGGGCAGGCGGCCCCTGCCCGTGACTGAGGGACTGGTCGAAGTCAGGCTTCCGGACGGCTGGTCGCAAGTGTGTGATAAAGGATGGAGCGCCCATAACAGCCACGTGGTCTGCGGGATGCTGGGCTTCCCTAGCGAAAAGAGGGTCAACGTGGCCTTCTACAGGTGAAGGGACGAGGGCGCTTGTTAGGGAATGGTGTTGAGAGACCTCCGAGGGGGCTGCGGCACTGGGGGAACCTGGGCTCCGGAAGAGTGGGGAAATGTGGAGGCCTCTGCTAAACTGGAGAGTTGAGAAATATCGCGGGACCATGAAGCGGTCCCCGAGGCGAGTCTGCCACGGGACCGGCGAGGCTCGAGCTCTCTAGAGGCCCAAGCCGGCGCGGGGTGAGCGGCGGCTATGGCGTCGGTGCCCGTGACTCCATCGGTCGCCAGGCGGCGTCTCCGCGACCCGGGGCGAGCGCCGGGTCTCGCGAGGCCATGCCCAGCGGCCCGCAGGCCCGCGGGCGGTCGCGGTTACGGTGCCGGCGCTGGCGCGGCCCAGGAACCCGCGGGTCGAGTTGGGGGGGGTGGGGGCGCGGCCATGCCCTGCAGAGGCGGAACTGGGGCGGGGCCGGACGCCGGGAGTCTGAAGGTGACAGGCCCGGAGCATCCCCGGGGCGGTGGGTCCCCGCCAGAGCGCCAATCCCTGAAGGCCGGAGGGCGCCGGGAGGGGCCTGGCGCCTCCCTGGGTCCAGGCGGCCCACGAGGCGTCTGTGACCGCGCGAGCCCTCAGGACTCCTAGGCAAGTTTTCCAGAATATGCTTCGGCCCAGAAGCCGGCCCTCTTCACCTGCTTTGGAGCCCTGGTGTACGCGCCGGCCTCTAGGAAACGGATCACACTGGTGACCGGTTCTGTGCTTAACAGCGTCTCGCTTCCCTGGAGCATCTAATTTGGCATTTTGAGAAATTTAGAAATTTCTCTGTAATTTAAATGATTGTTTTCTTCATCTCTTCCTTAGATCAGTTTTGCAGGAAGACTTCTTAACATCTGGGTGACCTTCCACTGGGCACACTACTTCAGATGTGGTCTGATCAGGGCAGGGTACAGCAGAAATGCTCACTTTTAATTAAAGCATGTGTAGATTTTGCATTGCCTTTCTGTTGAGGCAGCATCCCACTGCTCATATTGACCCTGTAATCACCTAAATTGGGTCTTCTCTCATCCTTGATACTGATAGAGCAGCCTAAATCTGTTGAGTTTACCCTATTAGTTTATACATCATTTAAAAACCATTAAAAAGCCATGATGATCCCATGAGATTATCTTGAATCTTGACATTATTTTCCACTTGTCATCCCTCCCTGCCTCCTCTGTTCAATAGATATGATAGCTCTGCTTCCTGACTTCATCAAAGTGACTGTTAAAATTGTTGAAATCTTTAAAACCAAAGTCTAACTCTTCTTATGAATCCTCCAGATTTACATCAAACCTTTAATCATTAGTTGTAAAATGTTTTTTCAGCCAATTGGGAACAAACTGAACACTACAATGATGTAGCCAACATTATACCATCTTATCTGTAATGAAATCATGGGAGATGTTATTAGTCTTTGCTAAAATCCAGCTATATTATGTTCACAGCCATTCTGCAGCCTTCCAATTTAGTAATCTTACCAAGAAAGGAAATCTTGGTGGTTTGACTGGGCTAATTTTTACTGAAATCCTTTTAGATTTCTAAGGATCACCATATTTTTCCTCAATGCTCACAAACTTTCTATTTAATAACTTATTCTAGAATATTATCTGTAGATTGAAGAATCCTCTTCCTTCTCAAAAATCAGTACATTATCCAACCTCCAGTCTTTTCCATACTTGCTCAGATTTTCTTTGCCTTGGCTCTGAAACACATCTTTCAGCCCCAAGGAATATACTTTATCTGGCATAGGGACTCATATGGTTTAAAACATCTATGTGCTGTGCTCCTTTGTTATTATCTACCTTGGGGCTATATTTCTTTCCCTGTGCTTGTTCTTTACCTTTCCTAATCCAAACACCAGGTTCTGAAAGATTAGTACGATTTAAATAGCAGGCATTTCAGGTGAAGAGGGTAGCATGAACAAAAGTGTAGAAAGTCATTCATTCAACATTTATTTATTGAGTGCCTACTGTGTGCCAGGGACTGTTGTAGATACTAGGGATTCAATAATGAACAAAACAGACAAAAATCCCTGATCTCATGGACTAGGGAAATACCAGAAAACGAGTAACATTACAAAATGTAAGGATGGCAAAGGGCATAATAGATAAAAATAAAGCAGGGAAAGGGTTAGGAAGCGGGACTGGGATTGCA
This sequence comes from Tursiops truncatus, assembly GCF_011762595.2. NCBI lineage: Eukaryota > Metazoa > Chordata > Mammalia > Artiodactyla > Delphinidae > Tursiops > Tursiops truncatus. The sequence goes on from NC_047047.1 coordinate 25,202,309, forward strand.
GTTTTAAATAGGTCAGAGGAGGCATCATTTGAGAAAATATTTAAAGGAGGCGAAGGCACAAGCTATGCAAAAATCTAGATGAGCATCTCCAGGAAGAGGCATCATAAATGAGAAGATCCTGGGGAGTGTGGTGGTGTGTATCACGATGTGGGGGATGGGGGATTCTTGTCATGCTCCAGGAGACCCCTGGGGCTGGAGCTGAGTGAACAAGGGAGAAAATGATAGGACACGTGATGCAGGAGGAGATAGGGAAAGAATGGGGAGCCAGATCATGTAGGGCCATGTGAGAGTCTTTGGTTTTTACTCTGTGTGAGATAAGGTTTTGGGCAGAGGTGTGACATCTGACTTCCACTTTTTATGTATTATTTGGGCTGCTTTGTTAAGAATAGACTGTAAGGGATGTGGCAGAATCAAGCTCAGGGAGATAAGGCAAAGATAAGGCAAAGTGCAAAGAGGGGACTACCCTGGCAGTCCAGTGGTTAAGACTCTGTGCTCCCAATGCAGGGGGTACGGGTTCAATCCCTGGTCAGGAAGCTAAGATCCCGCGTGCTGCATGGCGTGGTGCGGCGTGGCCAAACAAAAAACAACAACAACAATAAAATGCAGGGCTTCCCTAGTGGCGCAGTGGTTGAGAGTCGGCCTGCCGATGCAGGGGACGCGGGTTCGTGCCCCGGTCCGGGAAGATCCCACATGCCGCGGAGCGGCTGGGCCCGTGAGCCATGGCCGCTGAGCCTGCGCGTCCGGAGCCTGCGCTCCGCATCGGGAGAGGCCGCAACAGTGAGAGGCCCACGTACCGCAAAAAAAAAAAAAAAAAATGCAAACGGAGGTGAGGTAGAAAAAGAAGCAGGTGAGTGTGGAGGCCTAGAAGCCAAGTAAAGTGCTTCAAGGAAGAGTGATCAAGTGTGTCAGTGCCGCTGATGGGTCTAAAAACATGAGGACTGAGAAATGAATACTGGATTTAGCAACATGAAGTTATTGCTGACCCCAACAAAGATGAAAATGAATAGGATATTTTGAAAGACAGTTGACAAGAGTAGAAGATTTATACTGAGAAATAGTGGAAGAAAGATCTGAATGGATAGAGTAAGGCTAGAAAATGGAACACTTTTAATGCCAGATTGGAGAGTTTTACCTTTATCTTATGGAAAATTAAAAAATAAAAGTACTTGTATGGGACAGTGACAAAATAAGGCCAATGTTTTTAAAAGTTTGATAGTAGTGAACTGGAAGAGGAAGTTCTAGATGCAGTAAGATTAGTCAGGAGTTATCAACATGAAGCTGATGGGGAGGATGACAACGAGGAGAGAGGGGAATGAATAGATGTAGGATGACTGATAGAATATAGAAAATAAGAGAAGAAAGAACTAAAATGATACTGAAGCTGCTCAAGAGAAGGATGGTATCCATCAGGCATCTCTGGGCTTCAAGTTAATATGAACTAACTTTAGATGTGGGCCGTCCCGGGGCATTTTGAGGCCCAGGAATTGTCCCCACGTATATACAGCCTCAAGTAAGTTTCGGAAATCAGGAATATTTGTGTACCTATTGGGATCTCTTACTGAGTCTGGGATATGAAGGCTGGAGAAGGAAATATACTTAGTACAGTGTTCATTCTTAGTGGGGAAAGAGATTACAGGGGTCCTGGGAGATTCTGTGATTTGGATATGGTATAGATACGCCGTCACAGGTCAAGTCGGACAGAGGGAGAATCCTCGTAGGTAATACAATTATAAAGCCTAGGCAAGATAGTTATAAACAACTCTACCTTCCTTAGAGAAAGAAGATGCATCTGCTAGCTTTTAGAGGAAGTCAGTAAGATTTAGAGAATAAGAAAATCAGAATGTGATATATTTATCATTTTTAAACTTGGTTTGTTAGTTCTACCCTAGAACATGTGAAAGTTGTAGAATCTTAGAAGAGGAAAATAATGTACAGATAATTGAACCATTTACTGCCCTTTTTCAGGCAAAGAAGTTGAAGTTCTAAGAGCTTAAGTGCTGTTTAAGAAGTCACTCTTCTAGTTCATTTCAGCTTGATAGATATTTATTGAACTCCTACTATTTGCCAAGCACTGTGCAAGGTGCTCAGAATACAGAGGTGACGAGAGAGTTAGTTAGGCACCAAATCATAGAAGACCTTGTAGGCTATGTTAAGGATTTGGATCTTTATGATAAAAGTAATGGAAAATCATTGAAGTTTTTTAATGAGGAGGGCTGTGAGAGGACATGATCAGGTTTGTGGCTCTGAGAGATTACTTTGACTGCATTTCTGAGAATGGTTTAGAGAAGGGCAAGAGCAAATGGATTAGAGAGTTGTTTAGGACAGAACATTAACAGGACTTCGTTACGGATTGAAGAGAGAAGAGTCAAGGTTGACTCCTAGGTTTCCGGCGTAGATTTTGCTGTAAGAGTTATGTTTATTTTTTAGACCCACATTAAATTTTAGATAACTTTGAGATATCTAAGTAGGAACATCAAGAAGGCAATGGAATATACAAGGTTAGGTGTGAACGAGAACATATAAAGAGAGGATGTGGAGTGAGAAGAATGCCTTAGAGCTCTAAAAATTTAAATGACTATATAGAGGAGGAGCCTGATAAGAAGACCAAGAAAGAGCAACCAGAATTAGGACTGAAACAAGGCCAGTAGTGTTGTGACAGCCAAGGAGGGAAAGAGAGAACAGCAGTGCCAGATGCTACCAAGAGTCAATGGGATGAAGACTAAAAAAGAAGAAAAAAAATCTTCTGGATTTATTATCGCAGTGATGCAGGGGGGCGGAAACCAGAAAGGGGTGGGTTAAGGAGTGAGTGGCAGGAAAGATGATGAGTATCGACAACCACTGAAAAGTTTTTCTATGAAGAGGGAGAAAGATGTGGGGTGGAGGGTGTGTGTGTGTGTGTGTGTGTGTGTGTGTGTGTGTGTGTGTAAGAGACAGAGAGAGAGCTGAACATGTTTAAAAGGATTCGATTGAGAAGGAGAGGTTATGTGCAACTTCTCAATTGAGGAGAGAAAGGAACATAGGGGAAGGAATTCAGAAACGTTTGGGGGCAGTGGCCTTAGAGAAGAAAGACAGTTGGAATGAGAAAAGGATGTGCAGATGCAGGTAGCTTTTTATGTTTGATGGTTGAAGGAACAAATGATAGGGAAAACAAGCACATTTGTGAATGAAGAAATATCAATGAAGACAAATATCAGTACTGGTCCTAAACAAGTACCAGGTCCTTAATGTAACCTGTATTTGCCTTATAATGTATATTATTATATATACCATATAATATATAATATAAAGACCTTACATAGTCCTTATATAACTTAGAGAAGAAGTACTTCTAAATTTCTAGGTAATACAACATTTTTCTGAATACAACGCTGGAGATCAGAATGATCTCTCTGGGTTACTGGTGAAAGAAAGTGCCAAGTATACTTCATTTCAGACATGTTTGAGAAAAACACATCTAGAGAAAAAGTTTCACACTATACATATATGATGAAACATTCTAAACTCTTAGTAGCGTCTCAGGAAAGTTTCTTAGTAGTCTTTCAGGAAAGGGACCCGAGAGTTATTGTAGACTCTTTGCTAGGAATGTTGGACATATTGAACGTTTTGGCAAAAAGACCAACTAAGTACATCCTCAGTAAGAAGCCAGGGCAGGAGGTACCAAGCAGATTCAGCCCTGTTAAAATCTATTTATTAAAATCCTAGCACATCTGCACATAGTATACCACATCCAAAGATGACTCCTCAAGAGAAACAGCAGAGCAGGAACATGTTCAAAGAGATGATAACTAAGAGGATGACAGGGAATTCCATAAATTTTGTAAGGACAGACAAGACCTGCATTCATTATACATAGTTGGGCAGGACAAAGGGGGCAAAGTGAAAGTCTTTGAAATCAAAGGGAGAATGAGTGGAGAAACAGACCTAGTTTCCATGCATTAGACTTAAGGCAACTTCTTGAAGAATAAAATAGGTCAAATATTTAGGCCAATTAAGAAGAAATAAGGTTTTAGAACTTAATCCCTGGAAGTAAGTTTGGGAAATGAGCTCAGTTTGTGAATGACTAAAGCAATGACTAAAGCATATGGGATTTAACTAAAGCAGGAAGGGTTCTGTCATCCTAAGCAGCCTGGCCTTATGCTCCGCAGTCAGACCAAGTTAATGTCCCTTACTATCCAGCCTTGGTCCGTGGTCCTGGTTCACTGGCCTCAGGCCTGGACATGCCAGAAGCCAGAGAGCATCCGAGAAAAGAATACATAGCCTCTCTAGGTGTGACCAAGCCAGTTCCCTCTCCTTGCCTAGTCAGTCTGGCAATCCTAACAATCCTAACACCCTTCTACTTACACCCGTTCCCCTAGCCCTCCCTCCAGGTTTAGATCAGCCCTAATATCAACCCAAGAGTCCTTATTCCCTGTCTGCCTTAACCTAATTTCTGTGGGTCCTGGTATAGGGTCTTTATCAGCCCCGAGTCCATGTCCTTCACTGCTGCTCACCTGTCTGGTTACGTGCTTATGAGGCCAAACAGCTGTGAAGGGTTGAACTTTGGAGGTATCTGATGTTATAAGATCCTGCCACCAGGAGCCCTCTAACTATTGGAAAAGAAATCTTGCCCCTGGTCCCAGTTGCACTAGCTTTTCCCACTTAGTTCTAGACTGATCCTGACTCTGCTGTTGTCTTATCCTCACAGAAAGTTGAGGAAGCGAGCGGCCAAAGCCTCGGCCCGACGCTCCAAGCCCCTTGGAAGGTAATGGGGCAAGAGCCCCGGGACCTCCTGCTCATCCCTGTGACCCCAGGAGGTGGATGGATGGAAGGCAGCCTATCCATGTCCATCCCAGAACCCAAGCTGATGAATCAGGCATATGACTGGAAAATGGCCATTCCAGGGGGGAGGGGAGGGGAGGCAGGCATGGGGATGGGTAAGCTTTGATCTTAGGAAGCCCAAGGAGGAAATAATGCAGGAATGGCTTAGGAAAAGCCTCTGCATCTTTATACTTCCCCCAAATAGCTTGGACTCCAGCCTCAGCCACCTGCACGCTTCCTCCCCTGCCCCAACTCCTAACCTCCCTTAATTCATCTGCATTCCCATTCTCTCTTCTCCCTTTACCATTCCTCTTATCTCCTCTCCCCTCACCACCTGGATTGACATAACTAGTTTTCTCATAACTGTTGCTGAACCCAGAGAGCAGCATGTATTCCAAAAATAGTTAAGTGGTATGCAGCAGTATATGTGGAAAATCTGACTGCCTTGGCTTTGCCCCTCCCCATACTCTGCATGAAGGGTCCTTCCTAGAAACAGAAAATAATAATAATCCTTTACTTTTCCCTGGCAACATACCTGACCACTACCTCCAATAACTTCTTTCTCCTTTTTTCAGACCAATCATCAAGCTTAAAGCCAAACCCAAACCCCGAGTGGGCAGGGGGCCAATCAAGAGGTAAATAAAGTTCAGGCTAAGTGGAGAGGAGAGGGAGTGCCGAGTGACGAGTCAGGGGCGTCGGGCTGTGGTCAGGAAGGGGTCCAAGAGAAGCCTCCACCAAGAGGTGGAAGAGCAGCAGCAACTGTTACAAGCCACCTTCCAGATGAGTCACCGAAATGTAAAGTAAGACTGGCCCTTATGTGGTTCTCTGAGGAATTATGCTTGTCACAGGATTTCTGAAAATCTCAGAAGTTCATCCACTGACTACCCTTGTTCCACATGCTTATTTATCTTCCCCCAGCAGATTTTAGTCGATACTCTGGCACTCTTGTCCTTCAGATGCCATGCTTGCCTCTCCCCCAAGAAGTTAAGTTTGCCTAAGGGATCAGTGTTCCCATCCTACCTTTATTTAATTGTTAAAAATAAGTGCTACCAGCTTGGAAGTGAGACTGAGGATCCCCTCTGGAAACTTTGTCAGGGATGGAGTCACATGGAAGTCCTGATCTCTGGCCCAGTTCACACAATTAGGCTCCCAGTCCCATCATTTTCCTCCTGGGTTCCTTCAGAAGCCCAGGGAATGGAAAGCTTCCAATCCCGATGATTGTGTCTCACTTGGTTTCTAAAGGCAATTTGTCCATGAAAAGTCTCTCTGATAGCTTCTTCAGCAGTAGTTGAGGCATAGAGAAGTCATCCCTTTCTATTCTTTCCTCCTCTCTTCACAGCATTCCGAGATCACCCAGTGGCCCCTGGTACCCCTCATTCCCCAGCTCCTCCCTCTGGTGCCTTCAAAGGGGCTTGGAATTTGGGGGTGTTCTTGTAGTGCCCTTCCAGCTTAGGGTCATCTTGCCCAACATGGCCATACTCTGGCCTTCCCTGACCCCCCACATTAAAATGCACACTGGTGTTTTTATTTTGTCAGTTATGGGGAAAAAAGGAGGAGAGAGTTTAGAAGAGAGATGTCTTTTTCCTCTGATGGCGTCTTTGACTTTTATTTTCAGCCAGACAGGACTTTGGGAGAATACCTGGTCTCTTTGAATCCACTTATCTTGAGCTCGCAAAGGTATTCTGTAAAGTCTCCAGGCTTCCTTTGTCTGATTTGTTTATAACTTGTCCATCTCTCTGTGTCTTCCCAGCCAATGGCTTCAAATCGTCATATTCCTTCCTTCCTCTGACATCAAGTAATGGAGCACATTACTGCAATAATTCACTGCCAAACCAGCCTCACAGACCCACTCCACCAACACCAGGCCTCATCTGGTTCCTTTCCTCTCTGGGTTCAAACCAGCTGTTCTGGGAAGAAAGTACTTCTCTCATCACATGGCTCACTGCAGTATCTCATTCCGTTGGTGTCAATAAGCAAGTCTCCTCATTCTCTCTAGCATCTCTCCGCTGTGTTTCCAAGTTTTAACATCTCTAATTTAGTCCCATTTTCCCACTTGAGGGGCTACGGAACATTCTTTCTGTTACATTTAAACTGCAGAAGCATGGACTACCTCATTAAAGACTCATACAGTTCAGCTCAGGTCTGGGGATATCTTCACCCTTCTGTTGTTCATATTCACTCTCCTTCTCTGGTCACGTGGGCCCTCTTTGTCTGTCTTGCATTTGTACATCTTCGTTCCTGTATATACCAGCTCCAGTCTTTCCTGTGTTCACCATCTGGTCTGTTCTTCCATAACTGCCCATCATCCTCTGGCCTGGAAACCCCTCTGGCCTCTAAGAAGCCATGTAGACGCAAGACTTACTCACTCCTTTGCATCCTGACTCATTTAGTTATTTCAGTCACAGCGTAATAGAAGGATCTGCTCACTCTGGCTATTCAGGCTTCCTGTTTGTGTCAGCTACTCCCTCCTACCCATCTCTTCCAGCTGGGCAGTCCTGGCTTCCTATTGTCTTTGCACAGTAGCGTCAGCCTCAGCCTCCATTAGGGCCAGCACCCTGAAACCGTACAGAACAAGGTTTCTGTCAGGCAAGTCAAGACGAGCCTTCCTTCCCATAGGGTTCTTCTGCTGCAGAAGGTCCCCAAGGACCAGCCCCCGTCCAGGTAATCTAGGCTCTTTCGGCCTAGAAACTCGCCATTACCTTTGTCTCTTTGTCTCTGTGTTTTTGCGGAGAAGAGGGGAAGAAGAAGGGCTAAAGTGGTCATGGGTGGAGGCACGGAGTTGGGGGAGGGATGTGGGCAAAGAGGCAGGAGCACTGCTTTACCCTACTGCTCCCACTCCTGTCCCCCCAGGCTGCTGGCCCAGCGGCAGCAACACTCCTTTGGTCTGCATGGGGTGGCGTGCGTGGGCACGGAGGCCCACCTCTCTCTCTGCTCCTTGGAGTTCTATCGTGCCAATGACACCACCAGGTGCCCTGGGGGGGGCCCTGCGGTGGTGAGCTGTGTGCCAAGCCCTCTCTACGCAGCGTCCAGTGGCCAGAAGAAGCAACAGTCGAAGCCTCAGGGGGAGGTGTGTGAGACAGTGACTATGACCTTCCCCACCCCAGGCGGAGAACCCCCTAGCCTGGCCAGCCCCTGATTAAGCACAGCCTTGACCTTTGAGGACAGAGAGGAACCTCCTACCTCCCATGCTCCCTCCCACCAGAATCTCATTCATCTCCCAGGTCTACTCAGCCCTCTCTGTGCTGATGTTTCCATTCACTGCTGGGCACCTCTCTCTCCTTTACAGGCCCGAGTGCGATTAAAGGGTGGAGCCCACCCAGGAGAGGGCCGGGTAGAAGTCCTGAAGGCTGGCACGTGGGGCACAGTCTGTGACCGCAAGTGGGACCTGCAGGCAGCCAGTGTGGTGTGTCGGGAGCTGGGCTTCGGGAGTGCTCGAGAGGCTCTGAGCGGTGCCCGCATGGGGCAGGGTGAGGGGGGTGCAGGTGGGAGGGAGAGGGAAGGAGGAGGTACACACTCCTGGGGGAGGGTACATTCCTTAGGAAGGAGACCCCTGGACAGATAAGGAAGTTAGAACCTCCTGATCTTTGACCTCTGACCTTAGGCATGGGTGCCATCCATTTGAGTGAAGTTCGATGCTCTGGCCAGGAACCCTCCCTCTGGAAGTGCCCCCACAGGAACATCACAGCTGAGGACTGTTCCCATAGCCAAGATGCTGGAGTCCGATGCAACCTGCCCTACACTGGGGTAGAGACCAAGGTCAGTCATTCTTTCCACCTTGATTCAGGTGTCTCACATCCTATCCAGTTCTGGTCATGATCTGCAGTCTGATGCCCACTGCCCCATGCCCCTGCCATCCTGCAGCTCCCACCTGATGCCACCACTTGCTAGCCCTTTAAGTGCCTCTGAATCACCATTCAGCCATAGGCCTGCTACAGACTCCCACTACTCCACCCCCAAAAGCTTCCCCAGTACTTCCATTGTGTCACTACAGATCCGACTCAGCGGGGGCCGCAGCCGACATGAAGGGCGAGTCGAGGTGCAAACAGGAGGACCTGGGTCCCTTCGCTGGGGCCTCATCTGTGGGGATGACTGGGGGACACTGGAGGCCATGGTTGCCTGCAGGCAACTCGGACTGGGCTATGCCAACCATGGCCTGCAGGTGAGTGGGAAGGAGAGAGGAACCAAGGCTATTGCCTCCAAAGGCTGTGTTTGGGGCAGAGGACTGTCAAAATGAGTCCCTTGGCCTGGGAGGCTGGATGGTGGCCTCACAAAAACACCTCTGTATGTCCCCAGGAGACCTGGTACTGGGACTCAGGGAATATAACAGAGGTGGTGATGAGTGGAGTGCACTGCACAGGGACTGAGCTGTCCCTGGACCAATGTGCTCATCATGGCACCCACGTCGCCTGCAAGAGGACAGGAAGCCATTTCACTGCTGGAGTCATTTGTTCTGAGAGTGAGTGAAGGGTCGGGTGACTCAAGCCAGGGAAGGGAGGCTGTGGCCTACCCCTTTGCAGGGAGAGAGAGAGCTGCAATCCGGAGGGGTCCACCTTCCCTGCAGAAAACCAGTCTCACCCAACTTTCTGGGGGTGGGGGGAAGGGGATGCGGGGCAGGGGGTGGGGGTGAGAATGGACGCACTCCCATCTGTCCCTGCCCCTCAGCAGTGAGTTCTAACCCTCTCCTTCCTTCCTTGGTGCAGCCGCGTCAGATCTGCTGCTGCACTCAGCACTGGTGCAGGAGACCGCGTACATCGAGGACAGGCCCCTGCACATGTTGTACTGTGCTGCTGAAGAGAACTGCCTCGCTAGCTCGGCCCGCTCAGCCAACTGGCCTTACGGCCACCGGCGTCTGCTCCGATTCTCCTCCCAGATCCACAACCTGGGACGCGCTGACTTCAGGCCCAAGGCTGGGCGCCACTCCTGGGTGTGGCATGAGTGTCATGGGTGAGAGGGTCAAGTAGAAGGGCAAGGCCACTGGGGACGGGGCAAGCCTGCTGTGGGCAGGGAAGGAAACAGGGGTTCCCTTGTCCCCACAGGCATTATCACAGTATGGACATCTTCACTCACTATGATATCCTGACCCCCAACGGCACCAAGGTGGCTGAGGGCCACAAAGCTAGTTTCTGTCTAGAAGACACCGAGTGTCAGGAGGGTGAGTTGGGGCCTAGAGTAGACTACAGTTTCCTCATCCCCACAGCCTTGCCTCACACTGACATACGCTTATCTCTTCAGATGTCTCCAAGAGGTATGAGTGTGCCAACTTTGGAGAGCAGGGCATTACTGTGGGTTGCTGGGATCTCTACCGGCATGACATCGACTGTCAATGGATTGACATCACAGATGTGAAGCCAGGAAACTACATTCTGCAGGTGCCTGGGATCTAAGATTTCCAGCTATTGAGTGGGAGGAGTGTTTATTAAAGACACATTTGGATTTGAGGACTGCAGCTGGTTAAGCTGGCATTTTCCCACTCACAGGTGGTCATCAACCCCAATTTTGAAGTAGCAGAAAGTGACTTCACCAACAATGCAATGAAATGTAACTGCAAATATGATGGACATCGCATCTGGGTGCACAACTGCCACATTGGTATTTGGTGGGAAGAGAAGCCAGAAAGACTGGGGGATGGGAGGGAAAGGCCTTCATTCTCTTCTCCCTAGGTTGTTTCTATGTCTTCCCACCCACTTCCGTATTTTCCAGTCTCCCCACTTCTACCCACCCTTCCCCACAACGGGTCAATCTTCCTGCCCAAACCACATGTTCACCTTGCAGGCGATGCCTTCAGTGAAGAGGCCAACAGGAGGTTTGAACGCTACCCTGGCCAGACCAGCAACCAGATCATCTAAGGTGCCACCACCCTCCTCTGCAGACCACAACTGGCCCCTAATGGCAGGGGTCTGAGGCTGCCATTACCTCAGGAGCTTACCAAGGAATCCTTGACGTCAGCAGGCCCACGGCACTCATCCATTGTGCACTGTGGGTGTAGAACTGTCAAGCAGAAGTTATTGCCCTCCTTTTACGCCGGCTGTCTGGATCTGTGGCCAGGCATGGGGAATTTTGCTCCCAGGCCCAGCACCAAACCAAGCACGCCACAAAGAGGCGCACCTGATTGACTGCCCAGGAAAAGACAGCAGCAGCTCGTTTTCTTAAATAGGGAGGTCAGAATGGTCAACTCCAATATCTCCTCTCAGTTCAGGGAGATACGGCTTTACCTCTAGCCTTTTTGTGGGGGGAAAGAGCAGTGCGCCACCCTTCCCCTCATTTTTGAGTATAACATGTTGCTAGGTATAATTTTATTTTATATAAAAAGTGTTTTTGTGATTCCTCAGGGCCCAGGGATTGGTGCTGGTAGTTGGAGGGACCTGCCCCCAACTGGTTCATTTAATCCTCCATCCGGGTGCCATAAGAACCCAAGCCAGGAAAGCAAGGTAGAAATCAGAGCAGAAGCCTCCTACTCTTGCTGATCCATTCATTCTGTGACTTCAGGGGTCACATATAAGGTCAATGTTTCCGGTCCCCGCCGGATCCGCACTGCCAGCTGGGATTGGGTTCGAACGGCTTCATAAATATCTTCAGCATTTTGTACCAGCCGCTCCCCAATGGCCAAGATCACATCACCAGGCCGTAGACCAGCCCTATGGCAAAAAGTGGACAGAGAGATAAAGGAGGGAATAGATGGCCCAGTTCAAGGGCACATAAACACCTCACCCATCTCCACCTCCCAGTGCAGTCTCTCCCTCACCGGTGTGCAGGGGAGTCCAGGATGACTTTATGGATGAGCACACCATGCTGAACATCAGGAAAGCTTGGTTCTCGAAGCTGTAGTTCAGCAAGGATGCTGAAAGGACACAGATCACTTTGTTAACCACACCACGGCACTCTCCCAATTCTGGGTTCGCCTCAAATCTCTCATCAACACACTGATAAGTTATGGATAGGGCATGCACTAGATCCTCTGGAGACAAAAACAATTCACTTTCTGCCTTCTAGGAGTTAGGAAGTGGGACATGTATATAAAAGGTAACTAATTCCAAATGACAGTATTAAATCAATAGCACTAATGTCATTCTAAAATCCTAAGAGAAGCTAGAAGGAGGTGGCATAACTTTAGCTAAACCTAGAAGGATTGGTCTTATATTTATATAAAATGAGAACAACATAAACAAAAACATGGGATTAGGAAATCAAGTTGGACGGAACAGAATATACTCATAGGGAAGCCATGTCCGGAAGGTTGAGTTGAAGACATGGAAAATGGCCCCTAAACACCAGGCTAATGGATTGGAGGTTGTAAATCAAAGCAATAACAGGATGAAATCAATCAGGTGGGAGGTATGCGAAGTGGAGTGGGGTGAGAAAATCAAGATGAGAGAGGACAGCTCTTCTGATAGTTCCAAGTATGAGGCAACTCATCTTAGATAAAGACAGAACTGAGAATGAAGCTCAACAGAAGTGCCAGGTGCCCACAACTGGTTACACTGATGGCCCTACCCCTATAGCTCATACCTGGGAGTCAGGGTTAGCATCATCACTCCAATGTAGCGGCGCTGGGACCCACTGCTTCCAAACCAGGAATCTGTGACAGAGGGACAAATAAGCCCCACCCAGCTACATCCTTCCTTCCCCCTCCTGCTCCTCCCAACAGACCCCTCTCCAACAAGCCCCCACCTCCACCCCCCACTACTTAAAGGAAACCGTTTACCCCCAAGCCAGGCTTACTCTTCTTTTCTCCACGATGTAGAAACTCTCGAAGGCGATCAGCAGGGATGGCAAAGGAGATTCCAGCTGTGACCTTCATGGTATTCACCCCAATCACCTCCCCATCCTGTTGGGACAGAGCCCACTATTCTCTAGCCCAAACAAATAGTAGGAGATGGGGGTACCTGAGCAAGAGTAGCAGGGAGTGTTGGGGAGTCGGGGAGACCTGGCTGGATTCCGGAGACAGCCAACAAGAAACTGCTCAGAAACTTGACCAAACATCATTGAATTAGGGAAAACCCACCCCTTCCCACACTGACCTGGGGCAGGGATTCTCGGAAAGGATGTCCCACTCACCAGGTTAACCAGGGGACCGCCAGAGTTTCCAAACTGCAGGACAAGGAGAAAATATGGAAGAGATCCAGGGACTCTATGCCTGGGGGCAAAACCAGGATGGAGGCACTTGCTCCAGATTCTCTCCTTTACCAGCCCATGAAGGGGTGGGCACGGTTTTTGCCACCCAACCTCTGTATACAGGCTAATCCACCATCTATCACACACCTCTACCCCCTCCCCCAACCTAGTCTGTCATTTCTCTCTTATCAGGACGCACATCAATAGCTGCATCAGTCTGGATGTATTCCACATTGGTTTGGGGAAGGCCCAGGTCTTTGGCTGGACGCTGAGCAGAGCTGACAATGCCGGATGTGATCGTGTTCTGCAGTGCAAAGGGACTTCCCATGGCAACGACAAACTCCCCTTGCCGGACATCGGCTGAACGTCCCAGGGGCAGCGTTGGGAGAGGCTCCTAAGGGAGAATGGGTACAAGAGACTTGTCATCTGGAGATGTGAGCAAATTCAGAGCCCCAACCAGACATGGCCTGCCCAGACCCCCACCTTGGTCTGAATCCTCAGCGTGGCGATATCTGCCACGGGATCCACAGCTGTGACGACGGCCTCATACGTATCGCCGCTAGGCAGCCTGACACGGACTCGGCGCCGATCAGCCACCACATGAGCGTTGGTAACGATGAGCCCGTCGGCAGCCACCACGAATCCTGAGCCATTCGAGATAGGGACTTCGCGGCCCGAAAAAGGGTGCCTGGGATAGGGGGGCGGGGGTTGGGGAAGCACGGATGTGAGGAGGCTCGGACCCTCCTTCTCGCCCGCCCTCTACCCGCGGCTTCGGTTCCTCCGGGTCTACCCCACCGTTACCGGCCCAAGATCTCGATATAAACCACGGCAGGGGCCGTCTTCTCCACCACGTCCGCGATGAAGTTGTACTGGCTCCGGGGAGAGGGAGGCGGCGAGCCAAGGACCGAGGCGAGGACGGCCGGGGGACCCCGACCCCCGCCCCACAACAACAAGAGCACTGCCCCCCCAGCGCCCAGCGCCACCGCCAGCCACACGCGCGGACGGGTTCCAGGGGTCCCTGAGTCTTCCCGGATCCGGGGATCTGGGGTCCCCTGGATCAGCCGTGCTCGGGGATCCGAAGTCCCCGACGTCAGACATGTTCGTGGTTCAGGGGCTCCCACAGACAACCGGGCCCCGAAACTGGGGGTCCCATAAGTCACTCGGGCCCGAGGGTCAGGAGTTCCTAACGTCAGCAAGGCCCGGAGGTCAGGGGTCAACAGGGGTCCCTTTCCCCAGCGACCCCCTCCCAAAGCGCGCCATCCTCGGAGGCTCCAGACTGCACCCCGCCCCGCCCTCAGTGCAGCCATCAGCTCCGCCTCGGGAGCCTCGTCGCCCGCCCTGCACAGAGGAGGCGCCCTGGACGCTAGCGGGCGGACAGCGGGACGCGGAGCACGCCGGTACCTGAAGTCTCCAGAAGTGCACGCCGGAACCAAGGATTCCGGAAGGCCGACTCCGCCCCCGCCCCGCGAATGCCGGGAATTGTGGTCCCAGTGGGACGCGAGTTATGAGGTGGTCAAAGGGCCCGCGAGGCATGCTGGGACCGCTAGCCCTTCCGGGGCGCCTCAGGATTTCGGGTCCCGGCACCCTGGGCGGATGCCCGAAGACTCCGCCTTCCCAAGAGCCCCTGCGGCGGGGTGCGAAGATGGCGGCGGCGTTGGCCCGGCACCCCTAAAGCGGCGGCAATGGAGCCTCCCCCGTCGCCGGGGCCGGAGCGGCTCTTTGATTCGCACCGGTAAGATCCCCGGAGGGAAGAGACCGGCTCCCGCGTCCAGTTGGCCTTCGGCACCCGATCACCCCGCCTCTCGCCCCCCAGGCTCCCGGGTGACGGCTTCCTGCTTCTCGCGCTGCTGCTCTACGCTCCAGTCGGGTTCTGCCTTCTCGTCCTGCGCGTCTTTCTTGGGATCCACGTCTTCCTGGTCAGCTGCGCGCTACCAGACAGCGTCCTTCGCAGGTTCCGACCCGGGCGCTCGGGGAGGGTCGGGGCTGGGCCTGGCCGGAGGCCGCGCAGTCACCACTGCCGGCGTTCCCAGGTTCGTGGTGCGGACCATGTGTGCAGTGCTGGGGCTCGTGGCCCGGCAGGAGGACTCCGGACTCCGAGATCACCGCGTCAGGGTCCTCATTTCCAACCACGTGACACCTTTCGACCACAACATAGTGAACTTGCTCACCAGCTGTAGCACCGTGAGTTAGGGACGAAGCCGAGAGTGCCACGGGGCGGTTCCCTGGGGCCCAGCTCAAGGCTCCCCTCTCCGTGTCCGGCTTTCCTTTGGGGACCACAAGATACTGACCCTTACCTCTGACCCCCTTTTTCTACCCATTTGTCAGTTTTTCTCATTTCCCAACATTCTTTTTTCTTTCTTTCTCTCCTTCCCATTCCCAGCCTCTACTCAATAGTCCCCCCAGCTTTGTGTGCTGGTCTCGGGGCTTCATGGAGATGGATGGGCGGGGGGAGTTGGTGGAGTCACTCAAGAGATTCTGTGCTTCAACGAGGCTTCCCCCCACCCCTCTGCTGCTATTCCCCGAGGAAGAGGCCACCAATGGCCGGGAGGGGCTCCTGCGCTTCAGGTGGGTGAGCACAGGTATCTGTCTCCAACTGTGTAGGTGGTCAGGCCTGGGAGCCCTTGGGTTTTCACAGCCTTTTTCAGACCTACCCCCTCCCTTACTAGTTCATTTACTTTCTGTCCACTTTTACTTCTTTCCCCTGAATCCCTTTATTCTCCATATTTCTACTTGTACAGTTTGACAGTTACCCGTTTTTAAGTCGGGTATGAGCTGCTGACTGGGTTGGCTGGAATCCCATCCTACTATCTCTTCCCTCTTTTAGTTCCTGGCCATTTTCTATCCAGGATGTGGTACAGCCTCTTACCCTGCGAGTCCAGAGACCCCTAGTTTCTGTGGTGAGTGTGTTCAACAGGGAAGCTCTGGGTTTGGAGGGGAAGTTTCCCACTCCTGGCCCTGGCTTAGACCTCACTCATGCCCTCCCCTCAGACGGTGTCAGATGCCTCCTGGGTCTCAGAACTGCTGTGGTCACTTTTCGTCCCTTTCACGGTGTATCAAGTAAGGTATTAACTGTCCTCACTTTTTGGTGGCTGGGAGAAACTCGTCTCAAGGTCAAGGAAGTAGTTGCCTCTGTCCTGTCCATTTGCAGATCTTTTAATATCAAGGTCCTACCACAGAGGCAATATAAAGTATTTACTATCTCCCCTATCCTCACCACCACTGTTCCAAGAAAAGAGGTATCAGAGTGGAGAGTGGGTGCCCCCAACATGGTCCTGGGTTGTTTTTTTCAGGTGGCTTCGTCCTGTTCATCGACAGCTGGGGGAGGGGAGTGAGGAGTTCTCCCTCCGTGTACAACAGGTGGTAGGGGACACAGGCAGGGTGGAGGTGGGTTCTTTCCTTATGGGGAAGGAGAGGAAGGCTTAAGAAACTTCCAATCTTCCAATTCTCCCTAGCTGGTGGCCAAAGAGTTGGGCCAGACAGGGACACAACTCACTCCAGCAGACAAAGCAGAGCACATGAAGCGACAGAGACACCCCAGATTGCGTCCCCAGTCAGGTGTGTGGCCTCTGGACACAAAGCTTTTTAGCTTTTTTTCAGTCTGTTGTGCTTTCTTCCTTATGCCTGTACTAGTCAGCCTCTCCGTCCTCCTAGTTCTCCACTCACCTTATTTCGTATTTCTTTTTTGCAGCCCAGTCTTTCCCTCCCTCCCCTGGACCTTCTCCTGATGTGCAGTTGGCAACTCTGGCTCAGAGAGTGAAGGAGGTTTTACCCCATGTGCCACTGGGTGTCATCCAGAGAGACCTGGGTATGAGAAAGGGTAGACTCACGTAAGGAGACAGGCATAGAGAGGGGAAGTGGGTGGTGAAGGGAGAAGGTGAACAGGGAAACAGACTGTCCTGTTCTCTCTTCCCTTCTGCCCAGCCAGGACTGGCTGTGTAGACTTGACTATCACTAATCTGCTTGAGGGAGCTGTAACTTTCATGCCTGAAGACATCTCTGAGAGGACCCAGGCCCTTCCCACAGCCTCCACGCCCAAGGTGAGACCCAGAAAATGGGCAGGTCCAAGACTTGGGGTGGGATGGGACAGTCTGCATATCCCCTGTCCCTGACGTCTGTTTTTTTGATCCTGAGACCCTAGCACAGTGCCTCTCTTGCAAAGTAGGCATTCGATGCGTGTTTAATGATGATGACTTCGCAAGCCCTCTGACATTGTGATCACCTCAGTTCCCCAGCTCTGGCCCGGCGACCCCTCAGCCCACAGCCCTAACATTTGCCAAGTCCTCCTGGGCCCGGCAGGAGAATCTGCAGGAGCGCAAGCAGGCGCTGTATGAATACGCAAGAAGGTGAGGGGCTTAGAGAACAGCGGGTAGGAAGGGGCCGATTGTATACGACAAAACCCATACAGTGTCTTCTCCTTATGTCCCACAGGAGATTCACAGAGAGGCAGGCCCAGGAGGCTGACTGAGTACAGGATGGCACCCAGAGCCGCAGGACGGAGACTGGGGGCAGCCCTCACCCAACTCACAACAGGCCGGATGGGTGGGTGGTAAAAAGGGAGGGATGGGGCTCCCCCCAATATCACATTAAATTCAGGGTTTTCACTCACGGTCTCTGTTGCCTCTCTGGGTCTCAGAAGCCCCATAGCAAGTTCCTTTTCCCTTGGTTGTAGGGATCAGGGATGAGGGCTTCCTTGTGGGTTTGTGGGGGTGGTCAGAATGGAACTGTCTGCAATCACCTTCTCATGTCAAGAAATGCGTGATATTAAGGAAATGTAACTGAGCTGAAGGCCCAGAAGCAACTGGACCCTAGCTTGGGTGTTCAGCCCAGGTATGTGAGGAAAAAGCTGTAAAACTGCAAGTCCCAGGATGCCTTTCACTAATGAGCACAGTACACAAAGTCTGCAGAGTTCACACATGCTCAGTGTGGTGGCTTGAGCCTATTTTCCATAGGCCGCTGACCAGATTAAATAAGGTGGAGCACATGGCCCCACCCCAAAACAGTCTTTAGGACTGTTGAGGCACACCCCAGGGTGTGGGTGGAGCCGGAATTTACCTTTGTACTTCACAGCAGGTCAGGGTTATTGGTGACTTGCTGTGTGGGTCTGGAACTGGCTGCCATCCTGACACGTCTCAGAGCTGCAAGCAGGTTTGAATCCAGGATCCTTGTGGCCCTGCTCCCTGATTCCTACCCCGCTCCTCTGATTCTTCATTCTGTTCCCTTGGGGACCTTCCCACAGATTACCATGTCTCATAGAATTCTTGCTGCCCCTGAGGACCCCTGTGTTAGTCAAAGGATTTTTACTATCTGACTACAGGGTAATAGTCCACTTTTGATAGTCCCTTACGTGGAGACTCAACTCTCCACTGTTTTCCTGGCAGGCAAGAAATACTGGGAAGGATGGACCCCGGGGCATTATCACTTGAGGGTACAGGTTAGGGATCAGGGCTGAGGTGGGCAGATGGTGTCAGTCACCAAATACGAGGCCTTGATGTCTGCCCTGCCTTCTGTAGGTCCTGCTAGACAGCCACCATGGCCTCTCAGGTTCTCGGGCTGGAAGAAGAGTCTGGCCCAAACCCTGGGGATTCTGAACTGGCTGTGAACCCCTTTGACGGGCTCCCCTTCTCTTCCCGCTACTACGAGCTGCTTGAGCAGCGCCGATCCTTGCCTATCTGGGCTGCTCGCTTTACCTTCTTGGAGCAGTTGGAGAGTAGCCCCAGTGGAGTGGTGCTGGTGTCTGGAGAGCCTGGCTCTGGCAAGAGCACCCAGGTTGGGGAAGATTCTGGGAGTGGACAAACGGAGGGGCTAGGGAACTGGCTCTTCCCGGGACAAGGGAGGCGGGGGAGGGGGGTGGGGGGCAGGGCGGAGCTGTGTGGAGTAATAAGGGAGGTGGGTAAAAGGAGACAGGCTGGCCCCAGGGTAGCTGGTGAAGGACCAGGGGACTCCCCAAATAAGAGATTAAACTGGCCACAGCTCCCCCAGCACTTTTGACTGGAGTTCTATATCTTACTGACTGATTGTCCTTCCCTACCCTTACCCCAGATCCCACAGTGGTGTGCAGAGTTTGTGCTGGCCAGGGGTTTCCAGAAGGGCCGGGTAACTGTGACTCAGCCCTACCCTCTGGCAGCCCTGAGCTTGGCCCTGCAAGTTGCTGATGAAATGGACCTGACCCTGGGTCATGAGGTTGGATACAGCATCCCCCAAGAGGACTGCACTGGGCCTGACACCCTGCTCAGGTGTGGCCCCCTGCAGGCCTGACCCCAGATCTTCCCCTCATCCAGTAGAAACAAGCCCAATCTTCTGATACCTCACCATTCCCTCCCTCAGCCTAGCTCACCCTTTAAATCATGCATGATGCAACTGCTGAATTCAGCCCTTTAACCCCAGCCAGGGACCTCAGACATTCAACCTCACCCTCATCATGAAAGTCTCATTTTCCTAACTGGAGTACAGCTTGTAAACAGTGTCACCAGTGGGGTTGTGGGTCACAGGTAAAGGTCCATGGGCTCAGGAAGTCAGTCACAGGGTCTTTTTCTGATCTTTACTATCAGAATCTAGGCCCCCTGGGGAGAAGCTCCTCTGGACTTCTGGGGCTGGTCATTGTCTACACTGACTCCTCTGCCCACTGCCAATGTCAACAGGTTCTGCTGGGACAGGCTGCTTCTGCAGGAGGTGGCCTCGACCCGGGGCACTGGAGCGTGGGGTGTGCTGGTGCTGGATGAGGCTCAGGAGCGGTCAGTGGCCTCAGATTTGCTCCAGGGGCTCCTGCGAGATGCCAGGCTGGGAAACCTTCCAGGGGACCCCAGAGTGGTTGTAGTTACTGATCCAGCCCTCGAACCTAAGCTCCAGGCCTTCTGGGGCAATCCTCCTGTTGTACATGTACTTGGAGAGACTGGCAGGTGTTCCACTCCCGTCTACAGGGACACTGTCCCTACTGATAGAGTGGAAGCTGCCTGCCAAGCTGTGCTTGAATTGTGTCGGAAGGAGGCTCCAGGAGATGTGCTAGTGTACCTGCCCAGTGAGGAGGTAAAACATGGGATGCAAAAGGAGGTACTCATGTCTCATGTCTGTCCCTTCCTGTCCCGGGGGGGAATGTGAGCAATGCTTGTTAGGAACACTGGAGTTCTAGTACTTACTCTCCATTGGAGTCCTGAGGAAAAACTCTGGGGTTTCAGGGTAAAAAGGTCTACCACCCTCTTTTTGATTCCATACAATGCAGGGATTTGTGGTTCAGTGAGCTCCTGAAATTATAACACCCCAACTTTGTGAGTATGTGCATTTTTTCAGAGTGAAGGGCCATAGCGTTTCATCAGTTTTTCAAAGGGGTCTGTGACCCACAAAGGTGAGAACTACCCTAACACCCCACCCCTTTTCTCAGGAAATTTCCCTGTGCTGTGAGTCCTTGTCCAGGGATGGGGGGTCCTTGGAGAACCAAGGGCCTCCACCACGGGTGCTGCCCCTTCACCCAGGCTGCGGACAAGCTGTTCAGGCTGTGTATGAGGACATAGAATCGGGTGCCCGAAAGGTTGTGGTCACTCACTGGCTGGCCGACTTCTCCTTCTCCCTCCCTTCCATCCGACATGTCATTGACTCAGGACTGGAGCTTCGAAGTGTGAGTGAAAGAGAGGTGAGGGGACGTGGGGGCTAAAGATAGAAATAGCCCTCTCTCATCTGTCTTGGCCTTGGTTGGGGGGTGGTGACAGGTTTACAGTCCTCAGATCCGAGCAGAATCCCAAGTGTTGAGACCAATCAGCAAGTGTCAGGCAGAGGCAAGACGACTGCGGGCAACAGGGATCCTACCAGGTAAGAGCCTTTGCCCTCAATGAAATCAAACACGAAAAGAGTCCCCAACCCATGAGCCCTGAGAAATCTACAGTGGTCTTCTTTCCCAGGTCTTTCTCCTCTCAGGATCCTGCCTCTGCCTGTATCCTAAGTCCTTCCTAGAACTAGAGGCTCCCCCGCTGCCCCAACCCAGGGTGTGTGAGGAGAATCTGAGCCCCCTGATATTACTACTAAAGAGGAGACAAATTGCAGAGCCAGGGGAGTGTCACTTCCTGGACCGGCCTGGTGAGCACCCCTCCTGCCCAAGTCCTGCTGTCCAGGCTCTGAGACCCCCTGCCCTGTAAGCCTTGTTCCCTCTCCAGCTCCAGAAGCACTGATGCAGGCCCTGGAAGATTTAGACTATCTGGCAGCCCTGGATGATAATGGGGACCTATCAGACCTGGGAGTCATCCTATCAGAATTTCCCCTGGCCCCTGATCTGGCCAAAGCCCTGCTGGCCTCGTGCGAGTTTGACTGTGTGGATGAGATGCTCACCCTGGCCGCCATGCTCACTGGTATAAATCGCTTCTCTCTCTGGCTCTTATGGCCACTTCAGCCTTCCCTTTGGTGTTCTGGTGCTCCTAAAACCAGCCCATTCCACTTTGCTCTAGCTCCCAGCGCTCACAGTGCCTAAGGAACTAGGCTTCACCACTTATCCCTCTCCGATCTCTCTGTTGGTTCTTGCCCCTCAATATGCTTAAATCTCTCCTACCTGTTATTACTAAAACTGCACCCCTCTTCCTCAACCCTACACTCCCCTTCAGCTATACAGAATAATCTCTATCCTGTTCAGTCTAGGGTATTCCTCGCCCGCTGCATTCCAGCTTCAGGCCCACCACAACACTGACACAGCCTTCAAGCTCACCAGTGGCCTCCTAGAGACCTAACCCAATGAACACTTTTGAGCCCCTGTTCATGACTTTCTTTTGACACATAGAACACCAACCATTCCCACCTTAAAATTGCCCCTCCCTAAGCCTCTGTGACCCGCTCCTTGTGGTTTTCACCCTACCCCTCTGGCCACTCCCTAATCTCTTGAGCTCTTCCTCCTCTGCTTCATCCTCTGCTCCTCCACTGTTAAGTTGGACCTCAGGGTTCTGTCCTTGCCCCTCTTGTCTTCCCATTCCCTGAACTCTCTGAGCAAGTTCATTCACCCCCATCGTCTGAAATGCCACAATATCATTCTTCTGAATCTTGGATTTATATATCTAACTCCTGATGGATGTTTCTATCAGAATTGTCCATAATACTTCAACCCAGAACTGAACTCAAGCACTTTTGTTGTCGTTTTTGTTGAGCCTGAGCACTTTTTTTAAAATAAATTTATTTTACTTATTTATTTATTGGCTGTGTCAGGTCTTCGTTGCTGCGCACGGGCTTCGTCGCGGTGCGTGGGCTTCTCATTGCGGTGGCTTCTTTTCTTGAGGAGCACAGGCTCCGGACGCGCAGGCTTAGCAGCCATGGCTCACGGGTCCAGCCGTTCCGCGGCATGTAGGATCTTCCCAGACCAGGGCTTGAACCCATGTCCCCTGCATTGGCAGGCAGATTCTTAACCACTGTGCCACCAGGGAAGCCCAAGCCTGAGCACTTTTTTAAACTACCCCCTCACCACCACCACCACCACCACCAACACCACCACCATCACCACCACCACAAAATCATACAATCATCTCTGCAGCTCCACTATCATCATTCTAGACTAAACTTCCTCCAGGTTTTTTCATTATTATTTTTCACTTTTCCTAATTTTTAAAAAATTTACCTGTTCGTCTCCATACTCACAGTCAATGCCAGTGTTACCTCATCACTACTCAGCTGGATTCCTTTAGTAGCCTCCTAACTAATCATGTGAACTTCTTCCAAACACGTGGACTTTTAAAAACTCTTCATCAGCTATTCTCTACCTTCCAAACAGAATGTAAACTCATTTGCATAGCACATCCAGCCTCTCTTAACCTAGCCCATACCTACCACTCCGGCTTAATCTCCTGCCACCCTGCCACACATGCCATCCCCTCCACTCATATACTAGGTGCTTGCAGTTCTCCAAACATGCTATCCCCGTGGTCTAGAATACTCCCTCTGCCCTTTCTCCACTGAACTAATTCCTACTCAAACTTCACATACTGGCCTGCACACCTATTGGGCTTATCAAGTTTGCTTACTTGTTGATCTCTCCCAAGCTTCTTGAGGGCAGAGACTGTTTTTCATTTATTTATCTTCAATGTCTAATAAACTGCATAGTCTCTAGAAGTCTTTCGAATAAAGTTCCCAAAGTGACACTTCTACCTCTTCAGTGCACTGCTGTCCTTTCTCATTCCCCAAAATGAACTTCCTCTCTTCTGCCTCCAGCTGCCCCTGGGTTTACTCGTCCTCCACTCTGTGCAGAAGAAGCTGCCCTGCGTCGGGCACTAGAACACGTGGATGGTGATCACAGCTCTCTGATCCAGGTGTATGAAGCCTTTATACAGAGTGAGTGGTCCAATCTGCATCCTCTTACAGAATCCAGATTTTCCAAAGAGAGGAAGTGGTGTGCAACCAGCTGACAGATCTCTATTCCCAGGAAAAGGAAGCCCTTTGGCCAAGGGTTGGGTTCTTTTGGGGGTCTCAAGGGCTTTAGCTATAGCTGGTCCCTTTCTATTCCTAGGTGGAGCAGACAAGGCTTGGTGCCAGGCTCGGGGTCTAAACTGGGCAGCATTGTGCCAAGCCCATAAACTTCGGGGAGAACTCCTAGAACTCATGCAACGGATTGAACTTCCCTTGTCTCAACCAGCCTTTGGCTCTGAGCAGAATCGCAGAGCCCTTCAGAAAGCACTGGTGTCAGGATACTTCCTTAAGGTTAGGGGAAAGAGTTGGGGTGAGGGTCATAAAAGGAGCAGAAAGTAGAGGAAGCAAAGATTGGTGTATGTCACCTCTGAAATTGGGGTCCAGGTGGCCATACAAAGGATTCTTTAGGACCAGGAGAAACTTTTCCTTTGAGGTTTTGGATACAAGGGGCTATGGAGATGCCATACAGTATCGTAGTATGGTAGGGCTATAACACCTAGAGGTATGCTTTACTTTTAATACTGTCACCAACCTTGCTAATAATTCTTTCTCAACTCCCTTTTCTTTCTTCTACTGACTGACACTTCACTCTCACTTATTCCTTCAATATCTTTGTTTTTCAATGAGGTGGCCCGAGACACAGATGGAACTGGAAATTACCTGCTCCTAACCCATAAGCATGTGGCCCAGCTCTCCCCATACTGCTGCTACAGAAGCCGCAGGGCTCCTGCCAGACCCCCGCCCTGGGTGCTTTACCACAATTTCTCCATTTCCAAAGACAACTGCCTTTCCATTGTTTCTGAGATTCAACCACAGATGTGAGTTCCCTGACAACCCTCTTATACTACCCATTCCTCTACCTGGGGCCAAAATTAAAGCTAGGGATTTAGAGACCCTAAGAAGAGGAGGGGGTCTTAGTGGTTTGTAGTAATATATGATTTGAGGAGACAGGGTTTGTGGAAGGGGTAGTAAGAAGTTTAACAACATGCATTATAAAAGAGGATACAGAAATCATCTAATTATAACTGTCTCTGTCAGGCTGGTGGAATTGGCCCCTCCATACTTCCTGAGTAACTTGCCCCCTAGTGAGAGCAAAGACTTCCTGAACCAGCTGAGGGAAGAAATGGCAGATTCTTCAACAGAGAGTGAATCTTCCTCCACCCAAGAGCTTGGAGATGCCTGTGTCCTGCAGTGACCTGCCTGCAGAGTGAAGCTGAGCTCATCTCATTATATTAGATCTTCCTTCAGGCTAGCACCTAGGCAGCCAGCCAGATTTAGAACCCCAAAGTTAAGGATCAAATACTGGAACCTGAGTTCCAAGAAATGGTGGGCTGGGAGTGGAGCGAATCAGTCTAAACAGAGTAGGACCCTTTCCTTAGCTTTCTTCTATTTATTGGAGAGGAACTAACATGCCTTTCATATACCCAACTTATGCCAAACCCATCCTTGTGTTCCCTTTTGGTCTATAAAAGTTCTTTTTATATGGTGTCAAATTTGAGTTTGGTTCTGCGGCATTTGCAATATCCATGAGTTAGAGATGAGTTAGTAGGAAACAATAAGAGTCAACTCCAACAGTGACATCCTCTTGCCTGGTTCCCACCTCTAGTCAAGACTTGTACTATGACTAACCTAGCTGTCACTAACATGGAACATGAGTAGTTTGACTACAGTTGGCCTCTAACCCTGCCTAAAGCTTACCTCCCTCTATCACACTGCTCTTGCCTCCAGGGGAGAAAGAAAGGCTGTGCTATAAGAATCAGACAAAGTCTTCCCTTTTGTTCTCATACAACTTAAATCCTGCTCTTCTTAAACCTCAAGGCTACTGCAGCCATACCCAAACTCTTAACTTTCCATCAACAAGCTTCCCAGCAGCCCCTGGCCCACTCACAAGTTTTTCTAACAACTTCAAGGACATCATGCTTTTCCCTTTTCAGCTGGGTACTACGTTCCCTTTTCTTCCTTTGGACTATTAATTTTGATATCCTCAATCATCTTGCACATTGTAAATGTATTTATAGAAATTGATGGAAAGGAACCTTTAATCCTTAGAACTTTGCTTTTTGCCTCAGTTTCCTCCCTTGGAGATTCTGTCTGTTCTCATCTTTCCATCTATTTCCTACCTCTATGTGGATGTCTACTGACCTCCCCCAAAAGGCATTTTTCCAGAATTTATTCTCTCTACGTCTAGCATTTAGTTTTGCCTGCAGAGTTAATCTTGGTTCTATCTTCCCAATTTCCCTTTCATCATCCACAACACCATTGATTTCTTGATCCTTTACATTTCCAACCTGGGAATTATCTTTGATTATTTTTAGGCCTATCACTTCCTAATTATTTGCCAAATTCTGCTCACCCTAACTCCATTGGGCCCATTAACTTTGTCCATTGCTTCCTCCTCTTCCCTCTCTGTCCCCGAGAGACACCAGAGCCAGATTAGTGTTCCCAGATTTTCTTTTCCATTGAGTGTGTAAGTATCCGTCTCGCCTGCCACCCACTTGTAAGGCTCAAGTGAGAGGACGTAGTCAGCCGGTTAAACACACAGACAACATGGGGCTCAAAGTCCTTAGCGATTATTTTACAGTTGAAGGATGAGACGCCCAGCGTAGATAACCCTCTGGTTCCTGTCGCGGTCAGTCAGACTCGCTTTCCAGCACCTCCTCCATTACTCCTCTGTCGTTGACGTCTTCCTTCCTTCCTTCACACCTTTGCTACAGACCCGGCCTGTGCGGGCTGCAGCCTCCTGATTCCAGCCGGGCCTGTAAACCTACTCCAGCCACACAGAACCCCAGCTCCAACACACCCACGGAAGAATCCGGAGTCCCTCAAGAGAGCAGCCATTGGCCAGCCCGCCCCCCTCCCCGCATCTCATTGGCTATCATACTTCAGGTCCCGCCCCCTCAGCGCCTCGGGTTCCAGCCGCGGTGCAACAGTCTAAGTGAAAAATGGCGGGAAAGGTCACGATTAAGCGCGCAGGGCAACAGCGCAACGCTGGCCTGGGAGACGGCAGTGGCCGAGGAGCTCTTGACGATAGCCTCGAGGCCACCTCCTCCTCACACGCTCCACTGCTACGGAACCACGGGGTGGGCGGCCGTGCGCTCCAAGGCCCTGGGCCCGGGGCTCCACGCGGCGCCTCAGTCCGGAAAAGAGCGCTCGGCCAGTCGGGCAGGCGTCGCTCACACCACTGAGGCGAGCCCGGACACGGAAGCCACCTTGTTGTCCTCGGCCCAGGGCTGCAGGTTCTGCAGCGCGAAGAGCGACGAGTTGTGCAGGCAGAGCGGGTCCGGGGGCAGCGGCGGCCGTAGCGGCCGCGGTAGTGCGTCCTGCTGGAGGTGCAGAAGCAGTCGGCCCGCACGGTGCCGCTCTGCCTCGCGCTCCTCGGCCGTCTGGCGCCTGGGCGAGCGGAGACGCGGGGTCAGCGAGGCCGGCCCTCGCCCGCCCCACGCCTCACCGCCACTTGGCCCGGCCCGGTCCCTCGCCCGCCCCGCGCCTCACCGCCACTTGGTGCGCCGGTTCTGGAACCACGTCTTGACCTGCGCGTCGGTCATGCGCAGGGCCTTGGCCAGCGCCGCCCTCTCGGCCGAGGCCAGGTACTTCTGGCGCAGGAAGCGTCGCTCCAGCTCCAGCACCTGCGAGCGGGAGAAGGATGTGCGCGGCTTCTTCCGCTTTGGGGGGGTCCGGTTTTGGTAGGGGTGACCTATACGGCGCGTCCCGGAGAAGGGCGAGAGCGCCGCTACAGGGAGGAAGAAAGAGCAAGGCAGGGTTTTCGGGGCGGCCCGAGGTGTCACTGAGAAGAGCGCGGCTGCCAATGCTGCAGAGCTCCCGCGCCCGGTCCCTACGGTGCCCCAAGCTCGACCCCGCACCAGTAGAGGCTTCTAGACAAGAAAAGGCCTCGGAAATGGCCCTCCCACTTGGGTGAGGGAGAGACGTCCCCCGTAACTTCACCCTGCCCTTCCCGCGGTGTGGACAGTGAACTGCAGAGGAGGGCGCGGGCATCGACGGCAGCTACCTCCCCAGCGCCTCTCAGCAGCGGGACCAAGAGATACCAATTGAGGGAGGATCCCCTGGGATTAGGGACGGAGGGTACGAAAGGGGATCTTGAGTTGGAGCAGAAGGATCAAAGATGAGGATACCGGGTCAGTGTGGGGCATGACGCTGGAGGGATCGGGCAACCTCACCAGTGAGCCGGTCCTTGGCATAGCGGCGGCCGCTGTCCATCCAAGGGAAGGTGAGTCCCGCTAGGCCCCCGGCGCCGCCCAAACCCGAGGGTCCAGGAACAGCAGGCGCGCCTCCAGCGGGCGGCTGCACTGGCAGCGGGCGGTGCGCCGGGACGCGGATCACGCCGCCCGGGCCCACGCCAGAGCTGCCTGGTAGCGGGGCCAGCGAGCCCGCGGGGCCGTAGCTTGTGGCTCCGTGAAATCCACCCGAGAACGCCACACTCTCCCCATGGCCCTGGCCCGCTCGACCCGGGCCTAGGCCGCTCCCGGGGGGTTCCGGGCAGCTCAGGATCTGATCGATTCCGAAGCTGATTGGCTCGTGGTGCGGGAGGTTGTGCGAGGCCAGCACCGCCGGCTCCATGGGTCCGCGTCAAGGAGGACCGCAGGAGGCTTGGCAGTTGGGGAGGGCGCCCCAAACAGCTCTGGGAGCCCAGCAGCGGAGCGTTTGGGGCGGTGGCCTCAGGGGTCAGCGGGGCTGGCCGTGGAGAGGCGCCGGGGCCCCCAGGACATCTTCATCCCTGTGTACGGGGAGTAACCGCGCCCGTGCCGGCCTCTGCCGGGCGTCGGCGCAGGGACTCGCATCCCGGGGGAGCGCGACCCACTGGGGCCCCAGGAGCGCCCTTGCTGACTCTGAAGAGCAGATGGGCGCTGGACTGCCAGGGCCTCTGCCCGAGTCCGGGGTGGAGAGGGTTGGCCGGCTCGGGCTGGGGCAGTGACTGACAGATCAGCCTCGGGTGGGCAGTGGGGGCTGGGGGTAGGGCAGGGGCGGGGCCGGGCCTGTTAAAGGGGAAGAGACGCCTGTTTGCTCTGAGCGCGGGGAAGACTGGCCGGCGGGAATGGTGGGGGTGTTGGAGGGGGGAAGGTGGCGAGGGTGTTATGAACTTGCACGGGAGGGGCCGGTGCTTGGGCCGCTACGCGCTGAGTCAGCCGAGATGCGCAAGGCAACTCCATCCTCGCTGGCCTCCGCCTTTGGGGTTTCCTCGGCCTCACCGGCTTCCTTGCAGGTGCCTCCTCCCACAGCCCCCACTCTTCGCCTCCCGATGGGTCCTGCCTGACGACTCCCGAATTCGTTGTGGCCCCCGCCTAAATGCTCTCGAAGACCAAATCTCGTTGTGGCTTTCTGGCTGAGATGGGAAGCGGCTGGGGAACGGGGCCGGCGAGTTGGAGGCCCGGGAAGAGGACAGGTGTGGGAAGGCGGTGGCGGGGCGTCCGGTGGGCTAGGGCGGGGAGCAACTACTCTGGGCCAGTGATCCTGGTGCTCCTCCCGGCCTCTCCCATAGGGGCCCTAGCTGCATTCGGGAGCGCCCGTAATGGGTGCCCAGTGTTTCTTAGAATTTCGATTTTCTGAAATCGGTGTAAAGCGGACCCGTGGCTCCACCGGAGCCAACTCAGGTCAGTGGGGCTTGGGGCTGGCGTTCTGCCCCCAACAGGGAACCACCAACGCGGGACTCTGCCCCTCCACTCTGCGCCTAGGAAGTCTATTCTCACACACTCCCTCCCACCCCCGCAAAGGCGGGAGGACGAAATCGCCACAGGCGACACTTGGGACCTCACAGAAGTCTTCGGAGGGTCCTAACAGCCTCATTTCGCAAAGCTGCTTCACTCCACCCAAGCCCAGGAAACTGTGCCTGGAGCGTGTCAGAGAAGGGAGGTGGGGAAAGACAGAAGCCGCTCGGTGACCTTGTGACCTCTTGCCGAGGACCCAGGAGCTGGGAGCGTGTGAACTCTGCATCCTTCCCCGGGATGGGACCCGGGGCCGGCCGGGCCCCTGTGCCTTAGACCCGCCCCTGCCGCCACCCAGCCCGGTGCAGGCCGCCATAATCGGGTTAGCTGGGTCGGAATTACATTACCTTCCCCGGCCCGCCCCGGACCCCGGGGTTGGGGGGGCTGGTTCCTGGCGCCTCTGAGCCGGTGAGACTGGGCGCCTGGAGGGGGATGTTCTTACCATCCCTCAGAGGGTGGGCACGATGAGTAGCTTGGCCTGCCTCGGCACGTGGTGGCCAAAGTACCCCACCCCACTGTGCCAGCTCTAGCCCCTCCGCTGCAGCCCACTCTGGTGCTTCCCTACAGGCTGCCAGTTACCCGTGTGAGCCGAAATGCCTTCTAAGTCTAGTAGATGGGTCTCCCTGGGAGCACGGATCTTCCAGTTGATTCTCCAGGATCTCCTGGGGAAAACTCTGCCCCTCCTTTCTCCCTAGCAGATGGGCTGGCAGCCTGGCGCTTAGGGCACGGTAAGGGGTCTTTTCTCTCCAGGGAACCAGGAATGATATTTGGGCATCTGGGCAGGAAGATAAGGAAGAGAAAGAAGGGAGTAGGCTTTCTCGTCACACAAAGCCACCAGCCCCTCAGTGTTCTCAGAAAACCTCAATCTGAAGGGGGTGAATGATGGGGGAGGGAGGCAGTGGGCATCAATAATAGGTGACATCCTCCCCCAGTCTTGTCCACCTCCATCATCCAATTCTCCAGCTATTCCCCCACCCTGCCAACAATCCCTTCTGAAAGGGTTGCTGGGGCTGAGGGCGCGGCGGGGGTGGGGGGGGGGTGGGGGGGGGTGGGGGCGGGTACTGCTACTGTGGCAGCTGTTTTTGTCTTGGTGAAGGAAACATATCACCACCTCCCCTTAGCCTTCACAGAACTCCAAGCATCTTTTCTCAGCAGTAGAGGGGTTGGGGCTACTAGAGAGCATGAAACCTCTACTGTTCAGGCAAACCCTTCAGAGATAGCAATGGGCTGGATTTCCCTGGATGAGAACAGAGAGCCTAGGGAGACAGTAAAGTAAATAAAGTCTCTCAAGGGGACTGGCCTGCAGGTTAGGAGTTTGTCAGTCCCCTTTCCCACTCCAGGGGTGGGCCTCAGGAGACAGTGAGCACTAGTGTGTCTCCAATCAAGCGGAATAAATCCTTCTTGAATGAATCAATGAGTGAATCAATGCAGGTGAAAAAGGTAGCATTGTGCAGACCTGTATACCTGCTTACTCTACATCCTGCCTTTTTTTTTTTACATCCTGCCTTTTGAGGTCAGCACAGATGGCACGGCCACCCAGAGATTACCCAACTGATCCTTGGAGGAGAATGGTCACAAACCTGGTAGTATATACACATCTTCTGGGGATTAAAAAAAAAAAAAATTCTGTCAGCCACAGTCCTAGGAATTTCTCGGCTTGCCTCTACCTTGCTAGTTCCCTGATTCTCTAGCAAGATGGTTCCTGCTAGTTTCTGTTCAGGCCTTCAAACCTGCAGCTTCAAAGGGAGAGGCCACATTCCCAGCCCATCCTCCTGAATCTTGTCTTCCGTCCTGCTGTTGGTGCCATGTCCCCACTCCTGTATCATCATTTTTCTTATCAATTTAGTCCTTCCTACCCCCAACTGTCTTAAGTCTCTACTATCTGGACAAAGTCTTCGCCCAACTTCTCAAGAGAAATTATGTGTTTCCTTTTCCCTTTTACTGCCCATACCCATTGCCTCCATTTCCCCATTATTTATTCTTTTAACCCACCGCAAGCTGGCTTCACTACATGGACCCTTTCTCAGAGAGCTCCCGTGTCCAGTGTCTGTTATCCAGGACTCCTCTGACATGTTTTACTTTGCTGACCATCAACTTTTTCTTGAAATGTCCATTCTTTTGGCTTCCATAATATCATATTATTCTACATCTTTGGACATTCACAGTCACTGCTTATGTTTTTCCTCCACCGACTTCTCTTCTTCCACCAAAGACTGTGAGCATTCTTCAGAGCTCAGACTTCAGCTTTACCCATCTCTACCTCTGCTCAGGTTTCATCCATTCCAATAGTTCCATCTATTACAGCTACCCAGAAAACTCTAAGACCTCAGTCCCTGGTTCTGACACTTGCTGTGTTCCACCCCACCATTCTAGTTTTCTAGCAAGCTCCACCTGCTTTCACTCTAGCCACCTTAAGTCCAACAGGCTGGAGGAAATTCTTCCCCTCAAGCTCCTTATTCACTTCCTCCTATTATTCTTTTCTTTGAAATGTTTCATACACAGTCCTTCCTTTCCATTTCCACAGATGAAAGCCTAGTCTAGGCCATCATCACCACCACGAAATATAGTTGTAAATACAACAAAAATTCCTGCCATTGAGCACCTTACATTCTAGTGGGGGAGGCAGGTGAAAAGGAAATATATACAATAAACTTAATAATAACAATGCTAAGAAGAAAACTAAAGCAAGGAAGGAGGAAGAAGAAGTGTAAGAGTGGGGGATTATGATTTATCTAGAAGACCTCATGGAGTAAAGACCTGAAGGAAAAAAAGGGCCATTTGGATATCTGAGCATTTCAAGTTGGGGACACGAGAGTATATCCTGGTGTATCTGTGGAACAAATGGTGAGGGGGTCCAGTGTGTCTTGAGAGACTGAGGGACTGCGAAAGACCATGCAAGGCCTTGAAGGCCATTGTAAGACTTGGACTTTTATTCTAATTGAAAAGAGAAGCTATTGGAAGGTTTTAAACAGAAAAGTAAGAAACCTCATTTTTAAATTTTATTTTAAGCAACTTTCTTAAGGCAAAACTGACATACAATAAAATGTACATATTTAAAGTGTACAATTTGATACACTGACATGTATACACACATGAAACCATCAACACAATCAAGATAATAAACATCCATCAACTCAAAAAAACTTTCCACGTATCCTTCCCCCCACCCCGGCCC
This sequence comes from Tursiops truncatus, assembly GCF_011762595.2. Classification (NCBI taxonomy): domain Eukaryota; kingdom Metazoa; phylum Chordata; class Mammalia; order Artiodactyla; family Delphinidae; genus Tursiops; species Tursiops truncatus. The sequence continues at coordinate 25,234,475 of NC_047047.1, forward strand.
CCGGTACGCAGGCCTCTCACTGCCGTTGCCTCTCCCGTTGCGGAGCACAGGCTCCAGACGCGCAGGCTCAGCGGCCATGGCCCACGGGCCTAGCCGCCCCGCGGCATGTGGGATCCTCCCGGACCAGGGCACGAACCCGTGTCCCCTGCATCGGCAGGCGGACCCTCAACCACCGCGCCACCAGGGAAGCCCCCACGTATCCTTTTTTTATTCATGTTTTACCGGAATCACTGTGAGCTGCTATGTTTAGAATAGGCTAAAGAGGGGTAAAGGTACAAGCAAGGAAAGCAGGCAAAAAGCCACTGCAATCATCCAGAGAAGAGATAATGCCGTCTTCGAACAGAGAGGTAAGCAGTGGCTGTAGCGAGAAGTAGTTGATTAAAATATCACCAATCTCATAACTCCTTACCACTAATTCACTCTGAAGATAAATGAACAAATATGTTTCTTTCATAGGATAATTCACCCTCTTCCAAAACGTCTTTTAGCTCCCTATTGCCCTCAGGCTAAAGTCCCAACTCCACAAGGCTCTGCTTCTTCCATCACTACACTCAGATCTACACCTGGGCCTCAGTCCAGTCCCTCTCCGTTCACTCCGTTCCCCCCACTTTGCCTTTCTTTTCTATTTCCACCACACTCCTTTCCCCACCCCACCCCCAATCTCTAAATTGTGCCCACACAAAGACCCAATTCCTCCAGAAAGTCTTTCGGGGTCTCCACTGGTATCTCTCCCTTCTTGAGTCTCCAATTGCACCTGATGTTAATACTCCACAGTAATTTTATCTTTACTTTGTTTTTGTTTTTTTTAATCCCACTTTTTAAAAAGTAACTATGGACGTCGGTGTACCAGCTCTAGGGCCCCTGCGTCCTCCCCAAGTACGGGACTGGGCCTATGCTACCGCAGGAGTTCGCTGCCCCAGCGTGTCCATGTGTGGTAGTGTCCTAGCCGTCCTCCCCTCCTTCTTGGGCATCTGCTCTGCATTAGTCTGTCCCAGGCCTCCGCAGGCGCCGATGATTGAATCATCATCATTAACCAGGGCCTGCTCCCCCATCCTCGGCGGCAGGGGAGAGTGTGGGGGCGGGGGTACGATCACTACCAAGTCCCTGGGGGTCCCTCCTTCCCCTCCACCTTCTACGAGATTCCGCAAAGCTCCGAGAAATCCCCGCTGTGAAGCCGGGACCAGGCCCACCATCGGGATGAAGCTCCGTAATGCGGACGCGTCAGCCGCGGAGGGCGACACAAGTAGAGGGCCCTGGAGGGGCTTCTTTAGCAGGGACATCATCACAGGAGATCGACGACCCTGAGCGGTGGCGGGAGGAGACCGCCGGGCCTTTGGGAGTTGAAGGCGGCCGTCTTTTGCAGGCTCCAAAAGTTAGTCCCGAGGTCATGTCGGGTCTATTATGATGATTACTACAGGAGCTCAAAGAGATAGGACCCCTTCCCAGGCACCCCCCGACTCCCTAATTACAGATTGAGGAGGGGGAGGGGCCAGTGGGGCTCAGGTGAGCACACGGCGAGAAAGGGACATGGGCGGGGCCTTACAGAGGGTCAGCGAATCCGAAAAGACCTAAGCCTTCGTTGCGAGGCGACAAGTCCCGCCCCGCAGGCGGCACCGGAAGTGGCCGGCCGGGATCAGCCTTTAAGATGGCGTCTCCTCAGGGGGGCCAGATTGCGATCGCGATGAGGCTTCGGAACCAGCTCCAGTCAGTGTACAAGATGGACCCGCTACGGAACGAGGTGCAGGGGCGGCAAGGTTACCACTGTGGTCGGCTAGCGGTGCGAACTGCGGCCGGCTACAGGACGGGCGGTGGCTGGCCGGGTGCCAGTGCGCCTGCGCAGAGACAGGGTGCCCAATGCGCCTGCGCGATTGCGGTCGGGTTGCCAAACTCCAGGCTAGGACGCCTGCGCATTGTGCCGCTCACGCTTTGTAGTCTCCCCTGGGAAAGGAAGGTGGGGCGAGTTGGCTTGGAGGGAGACCCCGCTGTGCGCGGAGCCCTCTGCTGGGCGGAGGGGGAGTGTCAATCCCCGGGAGCTAATCGGCTGACGGCGCAGGGTGCGGTGTTGGCCGTGGGGTCTGATGAGAGGCGACTTCCAAGTTGTGAAGGCGCACGGGTTGGGGTTGGGAGAGTGATCGTTGACGGAGGGTGTGTCCGCAGGAGGAGGTCCGAGTAAAGATCAAAGACTTGAATGAGCACATCGTCTGTTGCCTGTGCGCAGGGTACTTCGTGGATGCCACCACCATAACAGAGTGTCTTCATACGTGTGAGTGCCCAGGACCCTGGCTGTTTCTTCCAGGCCCCACTTCCCACTAAGCCGGCTGCCAGCCTCTAGGCTGCTTGCCCCAACCACCCAGGCGACCCACCCAGCCCATGAGCCCGATTTCCAGAGGGCCTGAGAGTTTGCTTTTCTCTTCTTGCAGTCTGCAAGAGTTGTATTGTGAAGTACCTCCAAACCAGCAAGTACTGCCCCATGTGCAACATCAAGATCCACGAGACACAGCCACTGCTCAACCTCAAACTGGACCGGGTCATGCAGGACATCGTGTACAAGCTAGTGCCAGGCTTGCAAGACAGTGAGTAACCAACCTGACTTTGAGGGGCCTCTAGAGGACTGATGCTCGGTGACAGCTTGAGATGACAAGGGCTTTGGTAAAGAGGTTGACAGCTAGAGGGACAAAGAATGAGGGAGGGCTTGTATTTTACTTCCTGTACTCCACTCTCTTCTAGGTGAAGAGAAACGGATCCGAGAATTCTACCAGTCCCGAGGCTTGGACCGGGTCACCCAGCCCAGTGGGGAAGGTATGTCTCTTGGTAACAGGAGGGTAAGGTAAAACCCCCAGAGCATTCCTCCTGCCCAGTTTTGCTCCCCGGGGAAAAAGGCATATGGAACATGTGCCACTCTCCTCATTACTCTGTCTTTCTCAGAGCCAGCCCTGAGCAACCTTGGCCTCCCCTTCAGCAGCTTCGACCACTCAAAAGCCCACTACTATCGCTATGATGAGCAGCTGAGCCTATGCCTGGAGCGGCTGAGGTGAAGGACAGGTCATGGGCTATCAGAAGTGACAGTGACAATGACCCAGAGGCAGGGAGGGGCTCAGGGAGAGGGCGAGCAGTAAGGGAGTGTCTGTTCACTTGAAGAGAGTATATCATGGTCTGGGCAAGGGACAGGGGAAAGAGAGCTCCCTAACCTGTGTCTGTTCCCCCCCCCCCCCCAGTTCTGGCAAAGACAAGAATAAAAGCATCCTGCAGGTGAGAGGGGCTGAGGGGAGGGCCTCTTTAAGGAGACTCACCTCCCCATGGCCCTTCCCTCACACACCTGTTCTCTTCCTTTCCCTCCCCACCCCCAGAACAAATATGTCCGATGTTCTGTTAGAGCTGAAGTTCGCCATCTCCGGAGGGTGCTCTGTCACCGCTTGATGCTAAATCCCCAACATGTGAGTATCCCATAGTAAGTTTTTTGGGGAGGGCGGCTAAGAAAGGAGGAACAGAGTATAGGGTAGACCAGGGTAGTTCTTGACCTGTGCAAGAGGATACTTCTTGAAACTGTGCCCCTGTCTCCCTTCTAGGTGCAGCTCCTTTTTGACAATGAAGTTCTCCCTGATCACATGACCATGAAGCAGATATGGCTCTCCCGCTGGTTCGGCAAGGTGAGCCAGTGCCAAGGCAGTCTCCAGGGCAGGGGCAGACTGAGGGGGCCTCTTGGGTAAGAATGTTCCCACTGACTGCTTCTTCCCTTTATTCTCTCCTTAGCCATCCCCTTTGCTTTTACAATACAGTGTGAAAGAGAAGAGGAGGTAGGGGCCAAGCCCCCACCTATCCCTCTGCCCTTCCCTCCCCAGATATTTATGTGAAATTAACCTTGGCTTTATTTTTTGAAATAAAAATTTTAAAAAAAGCAAATTTTTCCTTTTTTTCCTGCCACACACTCATGCTTTGTCTTGTGTCCTGCTTCCCTCTTGAGTTTCATCAAGAAGGAGGGCCTCTCTATGTTGGTGTTCCCTCAGTGAATTGCCAAAGGAAAGCAGTAGAGGACCCTACATATGTAAAACTCTGAAGGTGACCTAAGTGAAACCAGGTCATTCATACCAGCTCTTTTTGGTGAAGGGAAGGGGAGCTCTCACCATCCTTGAATGTTGCCACATATAATGAAGGCCTGAGTTGGAGGTATCCTAATTCAATAGTGGTGAGAATGGGGCTAGGGTTTGACAGTGGCCACTGCAGGACTGAAGAAGAGTGATATTTGAAAGAAAATACAAAGAATTGCACTATGGGAGGAGCCTTAAAAAAAGTGGGATGCAAGAACACATGGGGATAGTCACAGCTGGAAACCTCGCTGTCCATATGAGATTCAGTGGGCCTTCAGGGACCTGGGCTAGGTGAAGCCAGGGTGTGGAGAGGGTAGTTGAAAAGAGGGAACTGGTGCTCAGGAGAGGCACTTTTTAGGAACAAGAGGGACGCAACAAGGCGAGAACTCCACTGAGTAATTCAGCAAGCATTCCTTGTCTGTTTGAGCCAGACAGTAACAGAGGAGGGGACTGGAGGCCAAAGCAAGGAGCTCCTGAAGGAAGCTAATGGGCTGCTGTGGAATCTGGGACAAACTGGATGGCATAGGCAGCATAAATGTTAAACCTTATTTTAAAGCCTAAATCTGGCGCTGGCCAAAGTCTGACTCATGAATTCAAGGGGCTCATTGGGTATAGCTTGTGAGGGCTGAAGGTGCCTGAGCTTCCCCAGATGGAGATTGGGTGGCAGAGGGCTCAGGGGAGGGCCATAGTGAAGGTGGCCTGAACTGGCTAAAAGAGCCAGAGACTCAGGGGCAAAAACCTGAGCTCTCTCCCAGGGCACAGTAGGCGTGGGCTTCCCTCCCCATGGATGAAGCTTGTAGGCCAAGAGAAAGGCACATGTGGAGAGACTGCAGACAGCAAGGCAGAACCCCTGGTGACCTCTGGGCAGGCAGCAGGGACCAGGGTAGGGACACTGCAGGGCCACTGGCCCAGGCCCAGTTCCTTCCTGGCACCATCTCCAAGATTCCCGAGCCTCACATGTTTCAGGCCTCAGGCCTGGAACGCGCCAACCCCCACCCCCCACCCCCACCAGCTGTCCTTGAAAGCCTAAGTGTCACCTCCTACAGAAAACCTTCCCTCAGCCAGAATCAGGGCTTTTTTCAGTGTCTTTGGCCTGCCTCTATACCAGCATGTATCTGGAGGTTTTTGATGAATTATATCTATCCCAGGGTTCCCCATTCTCTTCTCCCTGAATTTAAGCTTGGGTACTCCCAGGCCCACTCAAGCACGCAGCACTTAGACTGTTCTCAAGGCATTTGTGTGTGAAAGGGCATTTCCGGGGGCGGGGCGGGGGGCGGTGGTGGAGGTAAGGAGAATGGAAACGCCCCTACAGAGGAGTCCAGTAGGGCCTTGGCGGCAGCTTGACATCTAGCAGGCCCAGTCAGAAGATAAGGCTGCTGGAGACGGGAGACCTGAGATCCAAGCCTTGGGATGAGGCCTTTGATGACACATGGCTAGCGGCCAAGAAGCAGCAGAAGGCGCTCAGGCCTGGATCTGGGTTGGCGCGGATCCCCTCCTCGTCCCCAGCTCAGTGGGGCCTTTTTTGTTGTCTGTCAGCCGGGGTGGCAGTGGTGGCGGTAGCCGCCGCTGCCGTGCGTCTCCCGAAGTGGCTGATGCAGACCCGCTGCGGGCAACCGCGCCGTTCTCCCTCCATCTGTGGGTCCATTACTTCCCTCCCCGGCCTGCCCCACGCAGATCCCGACCCTCGGGGTCACTCGGGTCTCGATCTGCGCCACAGCGGGCAAATCAAGCCCACGGTTCTCTTGGGCTTGGTGACCTAGAACGCCGGCGCCGTGCTCAGAGAAGCGGCCGCAGGGCCTTCCCAGCACGCAGCCCGCCCTCAGGCGCCCGGGACCTCGCGGGGCGCCCGGGTGGAGGCGTCGGTCCTCACCTGCAGGGCCAAGCTCGCCCTTGCCCCTCATGCCCTTTCTCACCAAACCCCTTTCGTGGTCCACACTCACCTGAGGGAGGGGGCACCAAGATTTGCTCTGGCCTTTGGCACAGAGGAGGACCCGTCTCTCTCAGCCTGGCCAGTCTCTCCCAGGACTTGGGGGTGGGCGGGGGTGAGGAGGTAGGGAAAAGGGACTTCCCTGGAACAATGGGTTCCAAGGGGTACACCAGTGTAGGGGTGTGGGGGAGTGTCTGAGCATCCCGCCGCTCCTGCACCCCAGCCTGCACACTCCCAGCTTGGTGGCAATTGCACAGAGCTTTTTGTGAGCCAGCGTAAAGGCCTAAAAGAACTCACAGACCTGAGGCCCTAGAAGTGAGAAAACTAAAATTTATGTCTGAATCGGTTATATCTGCATTAACGTTTTCTGAAAGAGAAAACCATCCCAGAAGTGTGTGAGATGTATGGACTCCCCACCCCAGCTCCTCTGCCTGGAGTTTCTTCTCTAAAATGCCCACTTCCCTCTCACTCTGGTTAAGGGATTTCCCCTGGGGGGGGGGGGGTGGGGAGGACAAGCACATCTCTTGGGACTGTCCTCGGCCGTCCACCAACCCAAGGAGGTTATTCTGGGGATTCCGCCCCCCTTTACACTCACAGAATTCAGAGAAATGCGTGGGGTGGGAAATCCAGGGGACTGAAGGTCATTTGTTGAGCAGATATGGATGCCAAGAAGAGGGGGTACACCTGGGGCAGGCCTGGGTAGAGGAATCTGCAAGCTGAGAGGCTGAGGAGGGCAAGGTGGGCCAGAGGTGCAGTGTCAGGGAATGTGAAATAAGATGGGGGTGATGAGGAAAGGGAATTCTGAAAGAGGGTGTTGGGGGTGGGTGAGAAGGCACCCTTAAGTGGGAATGGAGGTGCCTTCTGGAGGGAAAGTGAGAAAGAGGGGATCTCTGCTAGAGGAGGGAGCAGAGGACCCCCAAATGTCTGAAGGGACAATGGGGAGAGTCTGTTGCAGAAGGGGGGGTGGCAGGCAGCAATGTATGCTCACGTCTTTGGATGGCTCTGGGGAGGACCCAAGTCAGAGAGGGCTAGACCATGGGGGTGGGAGGTATGGTGGGAAGAGGTGCACTGGAAAGCAGCAGCACTGCCAAGCTGGGGTTGGGGGAAGCCTATGAGACAGCTAAGCGCCCTGCTCCTCAGCCCAGGACCCAGGTTTAATCTCTTAATCTCCCTCATTAATCATTCCCTTCCTCCTACCCCCCTCGGAGGATCTGGTTTCTCCCCAGCTCAGGTTCCAGGGGCTTTGCTGGGAAAAGTCCCCTCCTGTGGCCCCACAATTGTCTGGACAAGTCCCTGGCTGCTGAGATGACCTTAGCTGGGCTCTGCTGTAAGTGGCCTCTTCCCTTTACTAGTCTCTCCTTCCCTCTCCTCCCCCAAACCCACATCTGGGGACTGCCCAACCCCATTGTCCAACCCCATTCCTAAGCCCGGTTGCAAGGGGGAAAATGTTGGAGAGACAGAAGGGGAGGAAAGCAAAGGCCCTTCAGGAGAGCCCCACAGACACACAGGAGTAATTGAGAGCAGAAGAGATGACATAAAAGCTACATAAGAAGATGCATGAGTGAAGGCTGGAGTGTCTGTTTGGTGACAGGCCTGGGACATAGGCTAGGCAGTTCCTGCAGCCTCCTGAGACCTTCTTTAATTGCAGATTAAGGGAAACCCCCAGGATGGTTCAGAGGGCTGAGGCGTCCAGCTAAGAGGATCTCTCCTGGCCCTCCTCCACCTGCCACCATTAATAACCAATTAACAAGGTCCTGGCATCTCAGCTTTCCACTGTCTGCTCTCTGATCCAACAGTGGCCCACTGGGCTGAGTTTATTGCTTAGGCTGCCATGAAGGTACTATGTGAGTGTCTGTGTGAGTCTTAGGGGATGGGGGGTGACTTGGGAGGGAGCCCTTTACCAAGAATACCCTTTGTTGGGTGTGGGCTATGTCACTGCCTCAGGTTACATGAGGTTCCCTGACCCCCATTATCAAAGTGTTTTCCTGTCCTTGTCAAGGAGTCTTTGACCCAGGTGTCTTGGATCTCCCAAGCTCTGTTGAGGGCACCCCAACTGCAGGCTCCACTTGCCCCAGAGAATAGACAGGTGGACTCAGAGTATCACTGCACAAACGGTCGGAGGTACAGAAGTCTACAGAGAAGGTGACATAATGCACAGTCCAGGAGGGACTTGTCCACTTCTTCATGGCACTGTTTGAAAAAAACAGAAGAGATCATAGCAGCGAGTTCCTTAGGAGTGGTGAGTTCCTCAGGAGTGGTGGGGCTTCTCTGCCTCTGGGATGTGAGACGTGAACAAAACCCTTGCCCTGTTGGGCCTCCACTGGTGAGCAGTGCTATCCCAGAGTTGTCTTCTTCCTACAAAGGAGGGCTGTGGTATAAGCCCAGGACTAGCTGTGGGAGAGAAGTGAGAAAGACAGAACCCAGATAAGATAGGAATGAATATCCCAGGTCTTAGAATTTGCCCCTGGGTTGGTAGGGGTTCTGTCCCAGGATCTGGTTGGGTATATGAAGTCTGCCCTTCAAGTCACTCTTCTATAGCGAGTGACCCTGACGCTCCTGGGCAGTGACCAGTGGCCGCCTCCACTGTTGTAGATGCTGGGTGGTTTCTGGGCCTCTCCAGGCTGAAGGACCTCTACTCCAACTACAGGAGCTTAATAAGAAAACAAAGACAGATCGACTGATAGATGGAAAGAGTAACCGGGAAGCCCAGGCTTCACTGGCAAAGACCCCTCCTGGGCAGTAACACTAGCTCTGGTTTGCTGTGTCCTCTCTCCTGAGGCCCAGGTCTCCGGCCCCTTCTCCATGTGTTTTGACTTCCTCAGGGCCTCTGAGCCCTAGCGGGACAGCCTTGGGTCCAGCCAGAGAGCCGGCAGAGTCCACTCACCTGCACTTGCTTCCCCATGGCATCCCCAGTATTCCCGGTTACAATCGCTCTGCCTGGCCAGGTCCTTCCAAGTTGCAAGTCCCCCAGCCCCCAGCACCGCGCTAATAACTTCCAGCCGCCCGACCTCTTTAAGAGCGTTCCGCAGGGATGGGGCGGAACGAGGGGGCCAGGTCAGGAGACAGAGGTCCTTACTAGGTGAGACTGGGTATCCTACCACTGCCAGTTCTGCTCTCCCTTTTCGGAATTTTGCAACTCCCCAGCCGTTGGGGCCAGGGAAAGCAATTTTATTGCCGACGAGTTTATGAGCCAGAGCTGCGGCTAGGCGGGGAGTCTGTGGTATACAGAATCTGGGGGCCGCCCAGGAAGGGTCCAGCCCGAGTGTGCACTGCGCCGCGTCCGGCAGCGCAGAGCAGCCCTGCGGCCCGGCCTGGCGGGTTGTTCCTCCGGTTTCTCTCCACACCTCCCCACCCTGTAGAAATACCGCTGCCGGAACGTCTACCAGCTCCAGACCCACCGCGGACCCGGCCGGGTTGGGGGGTGGGGGCGCAGGAGGAGGGGCACTCGAGGCTCGGGCCCAGCGCGGGGGGCGGGTCCGAGGCTGGGGGCCCAGATCGGGAGCCGCGCTGGGGCCCAGGCAGCTGCGGAGCCGAGCGCGGCGGGCGGCGGGACCGCCACAGCCCGGCTGGCCATGAGCTCGGGATCCGAACCCCGGACACCCCGGACACCCTTCAGCATCGCAGACATCCTAGGCCCGCACATGGTTCCCCGAGGACCCTCTGCGTCGCAGCTTCCAGAGTCGAACCAAGGTCCCACGTCGCCGCTGTGCGCGCTGGAGGAGCTGACTAGTAAAACTTTCCGCGTACTTGACGGGCACGCTCCGCAGCCCTCTGAAGGTATAGCGCCGGCGAGGTCGCTCACTGTGACTTGGCCTTCTCCCCATTTCTTTCCTCCAGGTTCCCGGTCTCGAACCTTCGTTCACCCTGGCCGCCACCCTAATCCGCACCCTGCCCTCAGCCCACGTGCTGGGGCTTGCCTCTCCTCTTCTCCCCTCCCCTCCGTTAGTTCCCAGGCTCCGCGCCCGCTCCTGGAGGCCGCCAGCGCCGAGGGGAAGGGCCAGTCTGTCGAGAACTGTGCGGGGCAATCGCGACAGAGAAAGGCCAGAGAGGAGACAAAAGGCCTGGCCCGGAGGCTGTAAATGAGTGAGCTAGGGCAAGGGCGGCGCAGAAAGTGCAGGGAGGCGAGGCTCGGGCCTCTCCGGGTGACCGAGCTCCACTCCAAGCCGCTCTCCTCTCGAGAGGGCGCAAGGAGCAGAAGTTCCTTGGAGCCTCAAGGGCCGCGGGACTCTGGACTCCGCCTTTCCTCGCCCTTTGTACCCCCACTCTCTCCCTTCTGGGCTCGAGGAGGGGGCGCCCGTGTCACCCAAAAAGAATAAGCCGAGAGTGCCCAACACCCACGAGTTTAAAGAAGGGCACGGTGCAGGTTCTCTTGCACTCACCATTCCAGCTGAATGCCCCTACTCTGACCATGGTCGGCCCCTGCCTCTGGTACTGGCCCAGACCTGCAAGCCCGCTCCACCAGGGGCTCCGGAAGGCCTCAAAGGCCCCGCCCTAGACCGCCTGACCGTGCACCAGTTCTCTGGCTTGTCCCGCCCTCCTCCCACTCCCCGGTCCCCGCAAGATACCCTCAGCCTCCTGCCTCCAGTACCCCAGTGGCCGGTTCCACTTTGTGCCCCACTCCCGGGCTGAAATACCACCCTCCCCCCTCGCAAAGTTCGGGAAGGGGCGGCGGTTCTGGCTCCCGTCCGTCTTTTCGCTCCGCACCAACGCCCCCCTCGCTGGCTTGACCCCACCCCCGCTTTTCCTCCCGGACCGAAGCCTGATTCCCGCAAGCTAGAAGAAGGCTGACCCCCGCCCTGTCCCCGCAGGCCGCGCGGCCCCAGGCGCGCTGGGCCCTGGCCGGGCCGGCCGCAGACGGCGGAAGTCACGCACGGCGTTCACCGCGCAGCAGGTGCTGGAGCTGGAGCGGCGCTTTGTCTTCCAGAAGTACCTGGCACCATCCGAGCGAGACGGGCTGGCGGCGAGGCTCGGCTTGGCTAACGCGCAGGTCGTCACGTGGTTCCAGAACCGGCGAGCCAAGCTCAAGCGCGACGTGGAGGAGATGCGCGCCGACCTGGCCTCGCTGCGCTCGCTGTCCCCCGAAATCCAGTGCCGCCTCGCGCTGCCTGACGGCGCCCCAGGCCTCTGCCCGGGCCCCGCCCGGCCTGACTCTGGGCCCCGATTGTCAGACGAGGAGATACAGGTGGAAGATTGAAGGCAAAGCTACCTCTAGGGCTCTGGGGCCCTGGACTCCGCGCCTCCGCGTCCTGTCTGGGTTCCGGGGTAAAGGGAGGGTGTCGACCCGGGCCCCTTCCGGCTCACAGTCCAGACGCCCACCTTTCCCAATTGTTGAGAATAAAGTTGAGACTCCGCCGCAGCACGCCTCAATCCTGACGCTCCCCGCAGTAAGAGCAAAATCTGCTGATTATTGCGAAGATTCCGTGCTTGGCACCGTGCTGAGCGCTTTAAATCCGATGTTTCCTTTAACCCTCAAGCAACCCTATAAGGTAGGTGATATAATTATGCCCATTTTACAAAAGAACAACCCCTAGGTCAGGATGTGGACCCAGGCATCCAACCAGCCTTCAGAGCTGGTGCTGGTCAGCTCTATGCTCTGGAGACTGCGGGATGAGGGGAAGGGCAAGGGACTCTGGTAGCTGCGGGCGCGTACTCCTCCTCTACTGGCCGCCTTAGTTCCAGGTCTCCACCCGGCGTTTGATCAGCTGCCACCTGGGAGACCTTGCACCTAACTAATAGACTGGCCCCAGAGTGACAGCGTCCTGCCTGACTCTCCTTTTTCCCCACCCTGAGGTCATTTGTTAATAGAGTCCTGACCCTTCTCCTCGCCCCCACAGAGAGAATCCTACACTGAGACACAGGCAAAGTGATGAGCTCTGGGAGAGGGGACATACCCCTGCTTCTGGGACCTCCATCCCACCCCGCACTTGGGCGGAAAATGTCACCACCAGGATGATGGTGGTGGCGGGAGGGTGGGAAGGATTGGTCCTACTTGCTGAGGCAGAGCTTAGAGTAGCTGCTTGCAGGGTAGAGAGCCCAGCCCACCTCCTCCAACAGATATTTCTGAGATTAATTTCTAACGCTGGTAATGAATCATCCTCCTGCATGTGATGGGGAGGGAAAAGGAACACTCCCCGTGATGCAAGTCTTCCCCCATGCCTGGTCATCCCTGTTCATCTTTAGGAGTCCCTCCTCATCAGTCCTTCCTCCCTCCCCAGACCTTCCCATGCTCAGGTGCCACAATCCCACCCTCAGGATGCTCTGGGAATAATCCACCCAGCGCTGGGGGTGGGGGAGGGGTATGTGTCAGCTAGGGCCTCAGCTGCAGGTAGAAGTCCCAGAAAAGGATATTTCAGGGAAGTGAACGAGGCTGGAAGGCAGAAAGGAACCTGGCATTTTCAGACACAGTTCCAAATGCTTTGCATGGATTAATCTTTACAATAAATCCCATGAGATGAGACTTTAATTTCATTGTAAGGATAAGGAGAATGAAATCACAGAAGCCCATGATCATGTCGTGAAGCTTGTAAGTGGGGGCTGGGACTACTAACCGAAAGAAGTGTTCACAGAGCAGAGAGAGGGAAGAGCCAAAGGTAGGAATTTAGGCATTGTACTGTAGACAGAGCAGGTCATGGTTCTTGGAGGTTTTAGGGAGGAGAGGTATAAGAGCAATGTTTAGGGCAGGCGCATCTGGCTGCATGTGCAGGGTGACTGGCGCAGACCTGATGAAAGAGTGTAGCTCTGGCCACTGCAAAAAGTAAGAGCAGAGAGAATTCAGGGCCAGACTTGGAGTCGGGAGGAAGGTTGTTATGAAACAGGAATCAGTGTAATTTCTCCAGTGACCAAAGATTGGAGGAGTCAAAGACAACCTTGAAACCCTGGGCCACTGGAAGGAAAATGACATCATTGACAGGAACAGATAATGACTACTAGTACAGAGCTAAGAATCTGTCACCTATTATATACAAAAAGTATTCTTTGCACCTGTGTTGCCTCTACAGTACACATATACAACACACACATACCTCCCCTGGTTCCTGTTCAGGGCTCCATCTGTATTCCCTTCATCCCCTTCTAAAGACTGCCTCTCTGGAACCTTTAGATTGGGGTGACTAATTCATTCCTGTTTGCCCAGGGCTTTCCCAGTTTTACCACTGAAAGCTCCACAGCCTTGGAAATCCCTCAGTCCCAGGAAAACCAGGATGTTTGGTTATTCTGCTTTCCAGCCTTGGGGACTCAGACCTCAGGCTGCTGGGTCAGAACCCTACCAGTCAGCAGTGTGAGTGTGGGACAAAGTGGAGGCAAGGTGTCAGGAGTCCTATGGCTCTTGGGAAAGATTCGAGTCCAGGACAGTCTAAGAGGTACTGGGGCGGGGACATTTCTTTGAGGGGCTGGAAGAGCAAGGAGCAGCTCAGCCTGAAAGCAAAGACGCCATACAGTAGTGGTGGGTGGCCCTTCTTTGAGGGGCCAGGAGCCCTAGTGGAGTCCCCAAAGCATGTAAGTCCCACCTTCCTAGCCCCAGTCCAGGACAAGAGGGCCACATGAGCAGGCCTGGTATGGAGGCACTGTGATATAATCACCCCTTAAACAAACATAACTACCTCTCCCGAACCCCACCCCCCGGCCAGCCGGGCATGAGCAAAGCACTCCCAGGGCAAATAATTCTAGTCAGGAAGGTAGGGTTCAGTCAAGTTAACTGGCTCTGAGCCATAACCCTCTGCTACTTAGGGCTTCCTAAATTCTAGCCCAGTGCTACCACCTCTTATGATCAAGGCTTGGATAAACAAAACTCAAACCTGTCCCACCAAAATGGCCTCCTGGATGGGTGTCTCCTCTGCTAGGTCCTAGAGCAGAGCTTCCCAAACGTCAGGTGCCTCAGGATCACCGGGAGGGCTTATTGAAACACAAACTGTTGGGCCCATTCTTTCAGCTTCTGATTTAGAAGGTCTAGAGGGGGCCTGAGAATTTGTATTTGTAAAAAATTCCCAGGTGACACTGATGCTGGTGGCCCAGGGACCACACTTTGAGAACCACAGTCCCACAAACTCTGTATTTTGTGAAATAAGCAGCAATTCACTCATACTCCTCTTCCCAGTGTTGGAATCATGAATATGTAGGACAATTGCAGATAAAAATCAGTTTATTTAACACCCATTATGTACCAGGCTTTCGGTAGGTAGGTTCTCACACTTTCTCTTTCAGCCCTCACAACAGACCTGTGAGGTAGGGATTGCCCACATTTTACAGATGAGGAAACTGAAGCACAGGTGTTAAGAAATCTGCCGAAGGTGACCCAACTGGTAATGGCAGACTTCAATCTGTCATACAGTATTTAAGCGTCCTGAAACCATAAACAATAAAAGAATTTGGGACAGCCTTAAATAAAGAGGTGCTTCAGCATCTCCTATCTCTAGGTGCAAATGGTGTTGAATAAGACCCATAGGGCAGCAAGAGTCATTCATCCTGATAAATGGTTCCTCTAGGAAAGGCATTCTGGAGGCCTAAAAGTCCCCTGCAGATCCATATTTAAATGAGCTGAGAGTCCCAGGCAGAGCTAGGGAGGAACTAGCCAGGAGCAGCTGCCAGGATCTTAGAGGAGAAACCAGAAGGAGGTCATGATTCTTATACAGAAAGTAGAGGATTTTAGCCTTCTTTAGGGGCAGTGACCCTGGGTGGAAAAAAGTATGTAAATTCACATGGGGCAAAGGCTGGTTACAATGCCCAGTGCTGGAGTGGAGAAAGACCATGACCAAAGTAGCAGAAGCCTGGGTTCCTGCTAAGGCCCCACCAGTGGGGGAGCCAGCAGTGCAGGTACGTGGAGATGTATGGGCTCTGCCAGCTCCAGGCAGAAGCTGGTAAGCTGGTAAATACAAACCCTTGGTGAATCTTCTAGCAGTGGGAGGAGGTGAGCATCAGACCACTGGGCAAAGGAGAGGTCAGAATATGCATGGAAGTGTGGACAGGAAACAGGGCATGAGGAGCTCAGGCTTGAGAAAACCGGGCAAGAACTGGGATTAGGAAGAAGTGAGCATCTGTCAATCTGAAGGGCAAGACTTGGGCCTTATTCATTACTGTGACCCCATCCTGAGCAGAGATCTGGCCGGTGAGTGAGTCCCCCAGGGCCAAGAAGCAGGGCAAGCCTCAAATGCCCCCACTGCCAGGTCTGTTATAGTCTGAAAACCTGAACTTTTGTACAGATCCCTTCTTGAGCCTTGGGAGATTTTATTTTTCCTTACTGCTCCCAGAAGAAGCCATCTGCTTAAGAACCAAAGAAAGCCTATTTCAGTGGATGTAGGGCTCTTTTCTCTCACCAGAAGGTCTCTGTGGCAAGAGGCATGACTGCCAGGGATGTTCCCAACCGTGGTATTAGAGTACAGGTCTCAAAATGTGCAGTGAACTGCTACCACACAGTGTCCTTCATCCCTGTGGGATGCACACATGGCCTTGCCTTATTAGGGACAGGTCCTCCTTCATCTGGTGTGAGGTAGGTGCTGGGGCCCAAGTCCCAGGATGCCCCAGCCCTTTGAGGAGTCCTGGAAATGGAGAGGACAGGATCTTCTGCTCTGAGTATGGGGGAGGGACCAGCTGGAGGGGCTCAGGTGATGTGGGGGATAATGCAAGGGTGGAGACAGAAGGCCAGGGGCCCTCGGAGCAGTGCTTCCAGGGCAACTGAGGGAAAGGAGACCTGAAGGCCCCAGCTCAACATGGGGAAATGCATAGGGGAATCCAGTTGACAGAGGCGGCCCAGGGCTTCCTCCTCGCTGGTCCTGCTGAGAGAGAAGAGGGAGGGGCACCTGATACTCCTTCCAGCAGTGCTGCCTGTGCCCCCCTCATCCCATGCATTCCTGCCCATCCCCCTTATTTGCCTGAGGCAGAAAGCAGCAGCATTTGGTGTTGCAATCCCAGCCAGTTCTCTCTGTTTCCCCCTCAGCATGAGAGTGGGTCTGGTCCCTTTACCAGAGCGAGTTGTAGAAGGCAGGAGTGGAGCTCCCAGACTGCGTCAGGCTAGGATCCGCCTCTCAGAGTCTCCTGGAACACAGTAGCTGCCTCTTCGAAACGCTTCGGTCCCAGAGGAATGAGAAAGAGGAAAGTTTAGGCGTCAGTGGGGTAAGGGAACTTAAAACTGCCCCCTTTCCCAAACTGGCTCCAGTTCCGAGTACCACTAACATTGTGACATTGCGGTAGTAGCTTAACTAGAAAATGTCAATGTAGACCTGATCCCCACCCGATCCCACTCAAATTCCTCTTCAGCTTCCAACCTCAGACCCATTACCTGCAGTCCCATCAAGCCTTTGCCCAGGTGAAAGAGGCCCCAGGGCCAGCCAGGCTACAAAGTAAGGGCTACCTGGGCATCAGCCAGGGCCCACACCGGCTGACCCAGCCGTTCATGGCAGAATGAGTGATTTCCAAATAACCTGATAAAGACAAAGTGGCCAAAAGTCCAGGTCCTCCCTCGGCACCCGGCCTTGCCCTGACATCCCAGCATAGAGGCCAACCCCCCCACCTACCGGTGGTCCCAGGGGTTGAGCTTCGAGGCCTGGGTGAAGAGGACCACGGCCTTGTAGTGGAAACCATTTTGGGCAAAGCTGGTACCAAACTCTGGGGAGGAGAGAGGGTAGGAAGGTTCAGATGGGGCTATCGCAGGGAGGGATGGGTGAGGAAGGAGAGAGAAAGAATCTCACTCCTGGCTCTGTTGTAAGGCAGCTGCCAGCAGTTCTAGAGATGCCTAGGAATGGGAAGCAAAGTCAAGCAGGACTCAAGGCCTCAGCCTTCCCAAATCCTTCTCCTTTGTTTAAACAGTTTGTGTCAGGCAACTCATGTAATCCTCGTGACAGGTCTGCAAGATGGCATCAGCCCTACTTTCTTGCAGAGGAAACTACCCTGGGTCAGGGTGACAGTGATGGAGCTGGATCCCAGGTCTCTTAATCCTAGGGCCAGAGAACTCCTTCTACTGATCACTGCCCTCTACCCTTAGATTGCATAACTTCCCAGAGCCCTCTGGCACCCCTTCCACTGGTTCCAGCTGAGGTTCTTCTGCCCTCCTCATCTCTGCCTTATGACTCTGCCTGGAGCTCTCTTCTTTTGGAGTGCTTCCTTCCTCCTAACTCATCTTCTCTTGGGGACCCAAGCTCCTGCCTTGGGGCTCCTGACTCAGTCCCTTTTCTCTGCAGGCACTGGGGGGCCAATCCACAACCTTGCACAAAGCCAGAGACACAAAGGTACTAGATAGATCCAGTGAGTCCTGTGAGCAGAAAGGAAAGTTAAGGAAGGGCAGGGATGAGGTATGTCCTAGAGTAGTGGGAGGAGAGGGTGGGCAGAGACCGTAAAGGGAAGGAAGGGGGCTCTTACCTCTTCCTCGCAACACTGTCCCTGAGCTGGGTTCCCAGAGCTGGACGGGGGGCTCTCATCCCCATCTGCAATGCCTCAGCCTGGAAGGTGAGGCAGGAAGGTGAATAGGTGCAGTGTTGGGATTGCTTGCTTTTCCAGCCCCCCCTCCTGGTACCTGGTGCTCTTGGTACCTGCCTGTAGACATTCACGTTGGACTCCCCGCCATCCTGCTCCAAACGCTCCCTTCGCTTCCGATCCTTTTGTCATGACACTGTAATGACAATGACGAGGAAGAGGAAGATGTATTTTGAGCACTATACTTAAACACCCGCACACACACACACACACACACACACACACACACACACACAAGTTGTATCCTGAGACCAGTTCTTCATGTGGACAATATATATGGTACCGTACTAAGAGCTTTGCATACACTATCTCATTTAATCCTTGCAGCTCTGTGAGGTAGGTTTTGTTGTCATCCTCATTTTACAGGTGAAAAAGCAGGTAAGACGGTCATCAGGCAGAGGGCTCATAGTAAGGAGGCAGATTCCAGCCCAGACAGCATAGTGTGACTCTAGAACCACGGCACCAAATGGCCTCCAGGAGACCCTCCAGTCCCTGAGCCCCGTGGGGGCCCCTGGCCATCTAGAGTTCTCTCTTCTTCCCTCCCCCAAGTCCCTCTGGGCCCCTACTCCTTCTGCCCTCCAGCTCCCTTCTTTTTGAGTCGTTTCTTCTCTGCTTTCCGTTTCATGCGCTCCTGCTCGGACACCAGCTCCTCAGCCAGGCGGTTGGCTTCCTGGAAGAGGAAGGGCAGGTGGCAGGAAAAGAGAAAGTGAAAGGGAGGTAAGCAGTATGAACGAATCTTGAAAGCTCCAGATTAGGAGAGAATATAGACATGGGAATCTGGAGACTGGGAGAACTAGAGTCTCACCTCTTCAGTCAGCAGGAGCCTCTGCGGCATGGCCACCTCAAGCAGGTTGTCTGAGTCACTGAGGCAGGATGCTGAGGCAGAAGGGCTTTGAGGGCAGGGCTTAGACCCTCGTGGAGGGTATAGGAAGGACTTTTGGAGACCACAGGAGGTGCCCAGTCTCTCAGCCTCCTTGGCCTTGTCATTCTGTCCAGTAGTTTCCCCCTCATAACAGAAATGGTCCGGAGGGAGTCTGTCAGGAGGGAGAAAGAGAAGGGAAAGGAAGAACGTGAGAGAGAGGAGCATCTGAAAGCCAGCCCCCCCCACCCCCAACCAGGGTACCAGCCTTAATCCCTGGGCCCGGCCCCTGCACTCCCCACCACGGTGCCACAGCTGCAGCCGCCTGCCGCTCCCACCCACACGGATCCGACGCAGGCCCTGGGGATCATTCGCCACAAGCCGTCGAAAAAAATCCACTATGTCTTGGGAGGGGGTGGGGAGGGGACATTAGGTTGGTGTTGTGGGGAACTCTGGGAGACAGCAAGGAGCTTGGCTGGGTTGACCGCTCCACCGCGGCAACCAGTAACCAGCCACCCAGCCTGGAAAACCTTACTGGCCGACCTCTCCCTGCTCAGCACCTCAAAACATGCTGCTCCTGACTTTCACATGTATCACCTGCCTTCCCAAGAGCTGAGGGTGGCATTCAGTCCAGGCTTCTCTGACATCCTGCCATTAGGTCAGCCACACTGATGCCCCTGCAATGGAGCCCTCTTACCTGCTCTTCCAGCGGTGTCCCCTGCTATATCCTTGAATATGAACACCCCCATATAGTCCACCCTGGAGCTACCTCAACGCCTAAATGAGTGCCACAGTTCCTGGCTGGCCTCTCCCCGGCACTTTATCTGTTTCTCCCCCAAACCAAGCTCTCAGCAATTACGCCCCTACTCAGAATTTTCCAGTAATCTCCCACTGCCAGGGCCACAGGCAGGATTGAGTCTAGCCTGGGATTTGGAGCCTTCCAAAAAGCTCCCTGGCTGACCTTTCCAGTTTTCCCTTGCAATCCTCTCCTACTTAGCCGCTGTCCTCCCTCTGCCACCAGGCTTCTTCCAGCCTTGGGGTCTTCCCCCAGCTGTCCTCAAATCCCTCCTGGCTCTGAGCTTCTTTCTCACAACTTGCCTCACCTTCAAGAGTTCAAATTCCATCTCCCCGCAAAGCCTTCCCAGACCCTTTCGTTTCCAGTTATCTCTGCCCTCACTCAACCAAGCTGCATTAACATAGCCTATGTTATATAATTTAAAACCTTATTATTCATTGCTTTTTATTGCTCTCTTAATTAGCCAGGTAGCATAGAACCGGAGAGAACACTGTCCTGGAGCACAGCTGCTTGCATCTTAGTTCTGGCTCTGCCACTACTGGGCTGTTTGATTTTGGACAAGTCATTTAACCTCTCTGGACCTCAGCTTCCTCATTCACAAAATGAGGCAAGACTCTTCAAGGCTTGGCCTGTACATTCTGTGGTTCTAATGAGGATTGTTTCCTTAGTTAGTGTAAGCCATCTTTAAAAACAAACAAAAAGGACTTCCCTGGTGGCGCAGTGGTTGAGAGTCCACCTGCCGATGAAGGGCACATGGGTTTGTGCCCCGATCTGGGAAGATCCCACATGCCGCGGAGCGGCTGGGCCCGTGAGCCATGGCCGCTGAGCCTGCGCGTCTGGAGCCTGTGCTCCGCAACGGGAGAGGTCACAACACTGAGAGGACCGCGTACCGCAAAAAAACAAAACAAAACAAAACAAAAAAAGGACTGCCTTGACCTTCTATCTCTCCCCAAAACACGGTCTATACTACTCTCTTAATTCACTACCTGGCCACACATGATCTGACCACCAAATCTCTTCATGAAATCATCTCCTACCCTCTTGCCCTCCTCCAACTGCAGTGGTCTCCTTTGAAGTTCCTACAATACACCAAGTGTGCTCCCATTTCAGGGCTTTTGTGTTTGTTATTTCATCTGCTTGGAATGCTCTTTCCACAGTGAATGGCTCACTCCTTCATCCCCTTCAGATCCCTGCTTAAATCTTCTGAGGGAGGACTTCTCTGACCACTCCCTTTAAAAAGCAAAACCTCTCAGTTCCATTCAGTGTTCCCTATCCTCCTTCTTGCTTTACTTTTCTTTGCACTTCTCATATTTGACATACTATATCATTTATTTGTTGAGTGGCTGCCCCCACTAGACACTGCTAATTCACTGACCATAGGAATTTTTGTCTGTTTGGTTTACTGCTTTCTTCCCAGTGCCTAAAACAGTGTTCAGTACATAGTTGGTGCTCAGTAAGGTGTGTGCTGAATGAGCAAAGGCAGACAGATGGGTGAGGAGGCTATTGTAATAGAGATGCAGCCAGGAGCTGTGCCTGAAGAACACTGTGTGATCCAGTGAGTTTGCACTTTGTCCTGTTGGTGGTGGAAGTGGATCTAATCTGGGAAGCGAAATGCTCAAATGAAATTGTACTGGGGAAAGAGATGAGTCTAGGGGTGAAATGTTTAGTTAGCAGGTCATTAGAACTGTTCAGGCCAGAAAGATTGAGTTCTTGAACTAAGGTAGTGGCAGCAGAAGTAGGAATGAAAATAATGGATTTGATAGAAGAGACACTTCAGAAGTAGATTTTGTGACTGACTACACAGGTGAGGTAAAGAAAAGGGGAAGAATATGTAGAATGATTCTCAGATTTCTGAATTAAGCAACTGGATGGAAGTTTGTGTTATTAACCAAGATTAAGATGAGAGAAAACGCAACAATTTGCAAAGATGATGAATTAACTTCTGGACTTGTTGAGTTTGGTTTTAGAGATAACCAGGTAGCAGTTGGAAGTATAGCTTTCCAGTGCTCCCAAATCTGATCCTCTCCCTCCCTCTATAACCCTACCACCTCCTTCAGGACATCCAAATCCATGTGCCAGACCAGGACGTTCAAACCACTTGCTGCCCTCTTGCTCGCCTCTTCTCTCAAACCCATAACTAAGGTCTCACTTCAGTGACGTACTCTTAACGTTTCCTTGCTTTAGTGTCTTTGCTCACAGTGTTCCCTCTGTTCATAATATCTTTCCCCAAGCAACTCCTACCCACTCCCCAATCCTCAACTAAGAGACCCTCGTCTGCCCGATCCTGCCCACTTCAAGCATTTATCACCGTTGAGTCGTCCCCGCCCCCTCCACTTGCGTTGTGTTTCTTGGCAGTAGGGCCCACAGTTACGCCTCTTCCAAAGCCCTGGTGCAGCCCCGCGCGGCGCCGGGCCGGGACGGGCAGGGCTCAACACGGAAGGTTGAAAAGAGGCGTGACCGTAAAGGGAACGGGCCGAAGAGCGGCTAAGAGTTGTTTTTTGTTTTTTTGGCCGCGCCGCGAGGCTTGCGGAATCTTAGTTCCCAGACCAGGTACTGATCGCTACCCTCGGCAGTGAAAGCGCGGAGTCCTAACCCCTGGATCTCCAAGAGACCGAATTCCTTGCAGAGTTTGGGGACAGCAGCGACCCCCCAGCGGGCAGCCGGGCCGCAGAGGACAGACTATAGGAAAGGAAGGCGGCGGCGCGTCTGGGGGCCTCGGGGTAGGTGAGCTGGAGCCCTCTGCCCATCACGTGAAGCACAAAATCCTACTGAAAACAGATCTAATTGGGGCTGCCCCAGTCTTCCTGGACCCCCTCCGGTCTTGTCTCGCCTGCTTACCTAGCTTGACCAGCCCCACAGTCTTCGGAATCGGTGCCATCCCCGTCAACAGTGACCCGAAAGTGAAAGTGGCATTCGACACCGGCCGAAGGGCAGAGTAGGACAGAGTAGGCAGCCATCTTTGTTGGGGGCAGAAGCCTCCGCTTACGGAGCGCGAGAGAGTGCATGACGGTCCCGGCGGCTCCCGGGCCGGAGACGACGGCTCCGGGGATGGGGCGGAGCCCCGGCTACGGCAGGCGTTGGGCAGTACGGGGAGGTGGGAATCGTTAGCTTCGTTCCGGACAAGCTGTCCCATGGCCCAAGCGTCTCGCTCTGGTGGCCTTCTGCCTCCGCTGGCTACCGTGCCGCCGTTACGGGCGCAGGCCGGGGGCGCTGAGGAGGAGCAGTGGCAGAGAAAGCGGGCAGGCGCTCTCCGCCGGGACGTTCGTGGCTGGCTGCGGCTGCCGGTTGCCCGAAGCATCCCCTGCCTGGACCCACGGCCCGGCGGAGCTCCGAGAGGGCAGCCGTGGTGTGCGGTGCCGGCGGACGCAGGAGAGCACCGTGAGGCTGGCGCTGTGGACTGGGGGCGGGAGCCGGCAGCTGGCGGCCCGACCCCTCCAGCGCTGCAGCGTCTCCGGGCGGTGTTGCTTCGGCTGCACCACGAGCGGCAGGAGCTCCTCCACGCACAGGACTGCGCCCGCCACCTACAGGCGACCGTGCGCCTCCTGAGGATCCTGAGTCCCGGCGCTCCATCCCCCAGCCACTTGCCTCAGCTGTGCAGCGACCTGTTGGGGCACTCTTCCGGAGGCGCGGTCCTGCGAAACGGCCTTCAGGAGACACCCGAGCCGCTACTCCTGGCACGATCCGTCGGACTAGCCGCCCAGCGCCTGGATGCTACTATCGAGATGCAGCTTCGGGCTCTGGGCCAGGCGCCCGCCAGCCCGGGCCTATCGTCCCAAATCGCCGACCTGCTGCTGGCACTTCCCGCCTACCACCAGCTGCAGGGAAAAGCCTTGAGCTACGTTCCAGGGGCAGCGCGCCCTTATCCCCCGGCCCGTGTGCTCCGCCTCCTGACGGGGGAGCGGGGTTGCCAGGTGGCAGGTTGGCTGGATGAGGCGCTCAGGGGATCTGACTTGAGGGACCAGCTCCGCAGGCGGTGCCAAGAGGAGCGGGAGCTGCTGCCAGGGCTACTGGGCCTGATGGGGGGCGTGACGGGTTCAGCCAGCAGTGGACTGGGGCTTGGAGGGGCTGGGGCCCTGTGGAGCCAGTACTGGACCATGCTGTGGGCAGCCTGTGCTCAGAGTCTGGACCTAAGTCTAGGACCCTGGAGGGACCCCAGGGCAGCGGCACAACAGCTGAGTCAGGCACTGGGTCAGGGTGAGTGATGGGCCTGGGTGGGTGTTTGGGAAGGCTGGGATCTCTTCTGTATTCACCTCACTCACTTGCCACCTGACTACAAAAACAGGCTCTTTAGAATGAACATACCCCACCCCACCCCACCCCACCCCCGGGGATTCAGGCTATAGCTTCTGGGCTTTCAAGGCAAAGTCTTGCTTTCCATGCCAGCCTTGAGTCTTGGGGGAAGCCTCCCCTCTTCCCCCATCATTGAGTGGGGGCAGTGTTGGGCAAAGAGGGACCCTGTTTTCAGGCTCCAGTCATTTCTCCCACTAGCATCACTGCCTCAGGAGTGTGAGAAGGAGCTGGCTTCTTTGTGTCACAACCTAATTCATCAGTCTCTTATCTGGAGCTGGGATCAAGGTGAGAAGGAAGGGGCAATGGCAGTGACACAAGCCCCAGACTGCTCCTTCCTTATCAAACCATAGCCCCTCATCTTCAGGCTTCTGCCAGGCCTTGGCATCTGCTAGTGGAAATCAGAGCAGCCTTCCCTCATCCTCTCATACCACTGAACTTTTGCAACAGCTCTTCCCTCCTCTCTTGGATGCCCTTCGAGAACCCAGGTCAGGACTGCTCCTCTGCCGGCCTCCAGGTGAGACAAGGTATTGGGGATGGGGGGATAAGAGAACAGCTGGACATCTCCTTATTCCTTAATCTGTTCTGAAGCCTGCCTCCTCCCAAAGGTGTTCTGTGGCCCTTCAGATACTCTGTCCCTCCTCTCCCCAGGTCCTGCCCCCCTTGCCCTGGGGCTCTGTATCCTGCAGACCATCTTGCTCTGGTTTTGGGGCAGAACTCAGCAGCATCTGGCAGCGTGGGCCCCAGGTTCCTTCCTGCTCCTGATCCAGAAGGATTTACCTGTGAGTAGCTAGGGAATGGGGAGGGGAGCATCCCGGGCTGGGCTCGGATCTCACTCCCTGTTTCTGCCAAAGCCTTTATTATATGAGGCAGAAGCTTTGTCTAGCCTGGCCTCAGAGGAAAGCTTGGCCCTGGAGGTGGAGCAGCAGCTGGGCCTGGAGATCCAGAAGCTGACTGCACAGATCCAGGTAAGGAGAGCAGGAGACCTGACAGGGGCCAGCTTTGGGGTTGGTGGGGAGGTTGTGGTGGTGGTAGAACAACTCAGTGCTTGGAATCTCCACTAAATTTATCTTTTCTTGCTCTTCACTTCTTGTTCTCTCTTTATTATGGAAAATTTCAAAAAAATACAAAAGTAGAGAGAAGAGTATAATGGACCCCCATATTCCTACCACTGAGGCTTTAATACTCGTCAACTCATGGTCAATTTTACTTCACTTATATATCCCACCCCCAGCTCCCATGTCAGGCTCTCATTTTGTGATGTTAACAGCCACTGATGATTGATGATCATTGTCTATATCCGTTATTTCATTAGAGGGTGCAAGGTGGTGACATTCCAATTCTATCATTCCTTCTTCATTATTAGTTGGATTACTCTTATAAAGTGAAACTTGCCCTCATAAATTACTTGGTTACTTTGAGGTATAATTTGTAGAGAAACAGCAAGATAAATGATTGACTTTTCCTTTTATTTACTAGTTTTTGATATGTTTCTCCTGTTTTCTAAAAGCGTAATTTGTACTTTTATTAAAACTGAAATAAAGTATTATTTTAGAAGGCTTCTAATGAAAAAATAGCACTTTAATTGCCCCTCCCCAACTTCGATTTCTGATCCTTGTTCCACACTGGTAACTTCCATCCACTCTTGGCTGTTTCTTCTAATATTTTCTTATTTTCTTCTAAATTTATGAATTAAACTATTATACGTCTAGCTTTTCCCCATTTTACACAGTATCTGTTCCTACTATGGATGATGTCTCTCTGCTTTTTGTTCTCTTCCTGCCCAAATGTCTACTCGTTGCTCTGAATAGGGGCATGGCTGTAGAGTTCAGTCCCTGTCCCGCTCCTCCTTTTCTCTCTGCATTCCACAGTGCCTTGGTGCTGTAGACCACCCCACCCCCCCACCCCCAGTTTAGCCCTAATCCACCATCTGCATCTGCCCGTTGGGCATTTATACCTCAATTTACTGCTGCCTCTTTCAACTCAACATGTCCCAGAACAGGCTTTTCATGAGTAGGGTGGACAGTGAGCTCTGGGAAGGGAAGGCCTTGGTGGACACATGGTAACAGAAGTTCCTTACAGGGTCTATGGCTCAAGCTGGTGGCTGGGCAGCCTCAGAGGAGCAGCAGGGGTTACTGGATGTGGGTAGTTCATAGTTCCTTGGGGAAGTACTGGCGAGATGGTCTGACCAAAGCAGAAGCTCCGTGTGTGTGTGTGTGTGTGTGTGTGTGTGTGTGTGTGTGTGTGTGTATGTGTACATAAGCATACATTTGCCCTCGCATGTGCATAGGTTGTCATCAAGTTGTGGAGGGCACTGAACACCAGCTCACAGATTTTGAACTGTATCTCATAAGTGATAGGGAGCCATTGTAAGAGCAGGAGGGGAACAGTGAAGACAGTGATAGAGTTTGATCCAGCTATAGTGGTCAGGATAGAAGGGAGGTGGGGAGACATAATATGAGAAGGGTCCAGCTCTTGGTAGTTGCAGTGAGAACAGAGCAAAAGGGGCAGGGACAGTGTGCTCATCATGTGCACCAAACACTGTCCAAAGCAGTTTCATGCCTTGCTTCTCTGCCTGATGACTGCACTATTGGGCATCCGCTCTGGGCATTCTACCACATACAGCACTGGGACAAAAAAGAAGAATCAGATGTGAGTTTTCTCCTCAGGACTGTAATGTCCCACAGAAAAAACTGTCCCGTAGTGTGACCTTGTATTTTCCGAGTGTTGAGTGCAGAATTTCCTAACAAACGTCAGTTGACGAAAGGGTAATTTCTTTGTTATACATAAGGAAGAAGGGGGTTCTGGTGTTTGGGATAAGGGAAGAAGAGTTTAGATTTAGACTTCGTGGGAGAGAGCCCATGTATCAGGAGCCACATGGGCTCTCTCCCACCAAGTCTGGCCCCCGCCAGGTCCTTTCCTCTCTTCAGGTTCTCAGGCATACAGTCACCTTTTCCTTAGACCTGCCACTACACACCCCTCTTATTGAGTTCTTCTCTTAGATGGGCTGTAGAGACCCCTCCTTTTTGCTGTCTTCTCCCCCTCCAAAAACAAAACCTATCAAACCAAAGAAACCAAACCAGCACATGGGCCTTTTCTTGCTTTGTGGGTTACAATGCTCTGGAGAAATGGAAGTGGCTATAAAGAATATTCAGTGTGAGGACATTCCAAAGGTTCCTGAATCTTAGAAAGTTATATTCATTGCTCCTGGTCTACACACAGTTCTTGCCTTCCTTTTATAGATGACAGACAGAAGATCGTACAATTCCCTTTTCTTTCTTCAGCCTCTGCCTGTCAGCAGATCATGAAGACCTCTCTCTAGCATCTGCTTTTGAACACTGGCGGTGGTGAGGGTGTCTCCCTTTTTTTTTCCTATTAACGTTCCTATGGAACAAAATTAACATGGAGGATTTCCATCCTCTGAACCAAGCTGAGGAGAGCAGGGTAATCTTAGGGCAACTGTCCATAATCTTTTCTCGGTCCAGACCTCTTGGAAAATCCAATAAAAGCCATAGTATCTCTCCTCAGAAAATGCCCAAGCCCATACAATTCTGTTCTGGGGCTTTATGGATGCCAGGTTAAACACCTCAGATTTAGAAGAGCATATAACTTGACAAGTCCCTCAGAGATAAGCCCCTTTTACTTTCTCCTTATCCCCACAGCTCCTGCCTGAAGAGTCACTAAGTTTCTTTTTTCAAGAATGTCATAAACGAGCCACACAGGACTTCGAACTCCACATGCCACGGGGTCGGTACTGGCGGCATCGCCTCTGTCCTGGTAAGTCCTCATCCCAGCGTTCCCTTCCAGGCTTCTCAGGGGGTAACAGTGTCCTGGCCCCTCCAAATCCTGGCTCCACTCCTCTGTCTCCATCCTGTCCTCACCTTCTGTGTCCCCTCACCCTGAAATCCTACCCTCTTCCCCCAGATGCTCCATTAGGGGCTTGATGGATCTCCCTAGCCTCATATCCTGTCCTTTCTCTTCTCTCACTCCAGAACTTCCCAGCATTCCTAGTGAGTATGCTGGGTTGGTGGTCCGCAGGGTACTGGAGCCTGTGTTGCAAGGACTGCAAGGACTGCCACAGCAAGCCCAGGCCCCTGCCCTCAGCCTGGTGCTGACTGCCATCCTGGGTGCCTGGCTTGACCACATCCTCACCCACGGGATCCGGTTCAGGTGGGGAGAAAAGGAGGCCGTGGCAAGGGGATGAATGGAACTGAAAAAAAGAGAGGGGATGGGTGGGGCAGAGCCGTTCCGAGAGGCAGGAGGGTCAGGGGGCCACACTGTACCTTGGCCTTCAGCCTGCAGGGGGCGCTGCAGCTCAAACAAGACTTTGGAGTGGTCAGGGAGTTGCTGGAGGAGGAGCAGTGGGGCCTGTCCCCAGAACTTCGCCAGACTCTGTTCACGCTCAGCATCTTCCAGCGGCTGGATGGGGCCCTGCTGTGTCTGTTGCAGCAGCCCCTGCCCAAGACTCAAGTCCACAGGGGGCCTCCCTGTTGCTGTGAGTCACTCTCCCTCCCCAACTCCAGGCTCTCTTTGCCCCTAGCTCATAACTTTATGTGCCGCATCCCCCATCCTCATCATTGATCTGGCTTCTGTGTGTGCCCCCCTCCCACACACACACACCGCCAGCCACCTGCCTTCCACTCCTGCCTTACCAGGTGCATGTAATGAGGTCCAGACCATGGAATTGCCCAGCAGCAGCCTCAACAGCCTGGAGAGCTTGGAGCCCCCTCTTCGACCTGGAGCACTCCCAGCCCAGACAGCTCAGCTGCTAAGCACACTGTGGGGAGAAGGACCTAGTCCTGACGCTTACCTGGTAGGAAATCAGCAGGCCTGGCTTGCCCTGAGGCAGCACCAGCATCCCCGCAGGCACTTACCTTTTCTTTCCTGCCTGAGGACCAGTTCTGAATCCTAAGGACCCTAATCAGAGCCCGTTAGAACTCCCTGTCTCTGTCTGAAAAAGCCCAGACATTTAGAAATGCATATTAAAAAAGCCTAATTGGGAGCTTGGAAGAAAGCATACCTGAGAACCACAAGCTACACAGAGCTTGGACTTAGAAACCTGGAGGTCAGCATCCTTGGGAGGCTTGGGCTTAGCCCCCCATCAGTGAAGACATCTCAGAGCTAGACACTAGCAGTAAGGGGCTAGATGCTGGGAGTAAGGCTTTAGGGTTGGATCCCAGGGGAAAGGGAAAGAGGAAAAGCAATAGAAAGCAGGGAGCCTAGATGCCACTTCCTCTTAACTCCCAGGAGCCAGGCTAAACACTAAAAGTTCGGGACACTACTACAAAGTTAATTCATCAGGAACCACAGAGGTGGAATAGGAATTTATACACCTGAATCAGTCCCACAGTGTATACTATATAATAGTACCCTGCACTCCCCTCCCCATCACTATTTTTAGTCATTTAAGAATATTGGGCTGTAGGACCTTCACGTGTAAGCTTCGCTACTCCAGAGTTCCATGTGTTTAATCTTAAACTACCCGAGTGGAGTTTACCCTCTGGTAGGTTTATAATCCCTGCCGTGGTGGTGCCCTCTCCTTGGAAGGGACCAGCACTTAAGACGGTATTAACGTAGATCTGGCACAGCAGGGTACAGAGGAGTAAAGGCTGCAAAAGACGTGTTATCGGAGCCAGGTGCAAACGGCTTTTGCACTATTTATTGTCTTCACCGTGATAAAGGGGGCTATTAATGACAGGTTGTGTTTACTGACCGTGTACTTTGGGCGCCCCATACCCTGTGCCGAAATTATCTGTCTCCCTCGTGGCCTTCCTCCTCTTCTCGGCTGGGGAGCCCAGGGCGGCGGCCTGGGGACCAGCACCACCGACCGTGTCAGAGAAGCCGCACGAGGCGGAGGTCGGGGGACTGCGGAAGCGCGTAGCAGTCCACAGCGTCTCGTACTAGCGACACTTCCGCCCGCACGAGTCCTTCCGGGGTGAGGGTCACCATGGCAGCGGCCTTGGCCCGGCTCGGACTCCGCTCTGTCAAGCAGGTTCGGGTTCAATTCTGCCCTTTCGAGAAGAACGTGGAGTCGACAAGGTACGAGGGGGAAGGAGTGCGGACGCGAGGGGCGCGCCTTCCTCCCGCCGGGGGTCTAGCCCCCTCTGCCGGCCGCTCACGCCGTTTTCTCACCGCAGGACCTTCCTCCAGGCCGTGAGCAGCGAGAAAGTTCGCTGCACCAACCTCAACTGCTCGGTGATAGCGGACGTGAGACACGACGGCTCCGAGCCCTGCGTGGACGTGCTGTTCGGTGGGTCTGGTTGGGAGTCGGGAGGGAGTCGCTAGATCTCGGCGCTGGCCCCGCCGTCCTCCCGGTGCCTTACTCGTTTGTTTCTTCCCCAGGAGACGGGCATCGCCTGATTATGCGCGGCGCGCACCTCACCGCCCAGGAAATGCTCACTGCCTTCGCCTCCCACATCCAGGCCAGGGCTGCGGCGGGAAGCGGGGACAAGCCGGGCGCCAGTACCGGGCGCTGACAGCGCGGAAGAGACCAACAAGCAGGTTTTCACCTAAGACTGCTAAGGACACATCTAAGAAGAGCTTGACTTAGTTACTCAAATCACTATCTAGAAGACCACAGAGCGCAAAAGAGAAAAGAAAGAGCCCTGTGACTACAAATCCAACCAGTGTTTCTGGGACGAGACAAGATGGGGAGGGGTCTGGACAAATTTGAATTTTATTTCACTTTCTTACCATCACTCACTGCTTAACCCTTTTGAATTTGGCTTCTTCCAACACTACTCAAGGTACCTCTTACTCTTATTAGAAATGCTGTCATCTCAGTCCTCATTTTTCCATTTCAGTAGCACCCGCCACTCTTAATTCCCTCCCTTGTGTAACTTCTTTTCCACTCAGGTCCTTTTTCTTCTTTTAACCATAAAGGCATACTAATCTCCTTCTTTCTCTTCTCTCTTTTATTTTTGGGGCATCTCATATTCTGTCATGACTTGAACTACCCTCTTGGGTTAAACGCTACATTTCTGTTTGGCTCTAATCTCAGATTCTGTGCTATAGTCAGGGTACTTACTACCAATTTTCTCCAAATTCCACCAACACTCTTTGTCTAACCCTAACCCGATAATCTTACATACTCTCTAAAGTTGACCCTTGAACAATGCAGGTTTGAATTGCAGAGGTCCTTTTACATGCCTGTTTTTCAAATAAATACATAGTACAAGTACTACACGATCTGTGGTTGTTTGAATCTGCGGTTGTGGAACTGTGGGTGCTGACTGTAAAGTTATCCCCCCATTCTCAACTCTGTGGAGCGGTTGGGCCCCTAACGCCCATCCCCACCCCCATTGTTTAAGGGTCATCTGTACTTGCCTCCTCCCCTGACTTCCTCATTCCTTTAAAAGGCACTTCATCTGCTCAGCCACTTGAGCTGGAAACCACAGCATTATCTCTGGTTCTGCCCGCTCCCTGAATATCCAGTCAGTAAGTTCATAATATTCTGTCTTAAACAAAAGCTCCTGAAATGTTCTCTACATTTCCATTCACTCTCCTGTATTATTGTTGCATTCTCCCACCTGGTCTCCTTTTTGCTAACCGTTTTTGCTGCTGCTTACTTTTATCTTTCCAAAGCATATCCTTGGTTTTATTATTACAACTTGTTTCAGAGAACAGTGCCTAAAGTCCTTTTTAGGCACCCTGCCTAAAGTTTTTCATACTAGGTTACCACCCATTAATGTGGATCATGAAGTGAATTTAGGGGGTCAAATCAGCCTTTTAAAAACAAATAGAATAAAAAGTATCAGTAGATGGCACATGGACTGGGAAGTATTCTTTAAGAAACTTGTTTTAAGCGTATCATGAATATAGATATAGGTATTATATAAAGTATGTGTATGTGTGTCTATCTGCATGTACTTGGTTGCAGTATAGAATTATTTCTTACTGCAGGTTGTAGGAAAAAATAGCCACTGGTTTAGAGAAAAACTTCAGAATATTCAGCTAGGCAATCAAGAATCTCTGGACACTGGCTGCTGTGTACTTCACCAAATATATTTCCTCCTACCCCATTACTGCTTCTCTCTTAAGACGGTGATATCTTCAAAGGACTGGTTTTCCCCCCTCTCCCTTAAAGGAAAGAAAACTATCAGGAGACAGTATAGTGTAGTAAAAAGCCAGAATGCCTGGGATTGAAATCCTAGGTTTTCCCTTAAGTAGCTATGTAACTTTGGACACATTACTTAGTCTCTCAGTGCCTGTTTCTTCATTCGTAAAATGGGGATAATAGTACCTACCTCATAGAACTGTTGAGAGATTAAATGAATTGATATCTGGGACTTCCCTGGTGGTCCAGTGGTTAAGACTCTGCTCTTCCACTGCAGGGGGCACGGGTTCAATACCTGGTCAGAGAACTAAGATCCCTGCATGCAGCGTGGCCAAAGATCAATCAATCAATCAATAAACTGATATCTGTAAACTGCCTAGAATGTTGAGTGAGCACAGCATAGCATCTAAGAGGCTGTGTGTTATAGGCCTCTTCATTGACGAAAGGATACAACCTAGATTGAGTTCTTCAGGTCCATGGTTAACTGGCTATTATCCTTGGCCAGATTAACTACTCATCTGTAAAAACAGGGATGGTTCAAACACTGCTGTAAACACGGATTGAGTGCTGGCACTGTGCTTATAGATTTTGAACTTGAGGTTGGGGCTGTTTTCTCTGTGTCCCCTGCACCTTGCATAATGCCTGATACAGAGTGTGCAATAAACTTTTGTTGAATTTACCAGTATTTAGCATCAACCTTGTGACTTCAACTGATTAGTACTGAGATACAAAAATGAATGGTGAAACTCAGGTGTGTATACTAAGTGCTACAATATATTGAATAGGTGTGGACCAGGTGCAGTGGTAGCAAGAAAGGACTGACCATTGGGTTTGGTCAGAAGGTGATTGTTAAATGAGTAAAAAGTCTACCAGTGGAGGGTGGGGCCAGAAGTCAGATTATAGTGAAAGAAGAAGTGGGTGTGCAGCATAAAGTAGTAGTTTTGTATAATTAGAGTTTGGATGGGAGGTGTGATTATAGCTAGACTAGCATAAGGGTGTGGAGTAGGGTTTTTTTAGAGGATGATAGAGATTTGTACTTTATGAAAACACCTTTTATGCTGAGCTGTTGGAGAGAAGTAACTATGAATCTAAGTTGCATTTCTTTTTTCTTTTTTTTTTTTTTTTTGCGGTACGCGGGCCTCTCACTGTTGTGGCCTCTCCCGTTGCGGAGCACAGGCTCCGGACGTGCAAGCTCAGCAGCCATGGCTCACGGGCCTAGCCGCTCCGCGGCATGTGGGATCTTCCCGGACCGGGGCACGAACCCGTATCCCCTGCATCGGCAGGCGGACTCTCAACCACTGCGCCACCAGGGAAGCCGTAAGTTGTATTTCTGAACCATCATCAAATGTAATCTTGGCTCTTCTAGGACAACATCAGGTGCAGATGCTACCTCTTTCCTACAGCCTTCCCTGACCTGGACATAAGCAATCTTTCCTCTAAGCGCCTTTGCTTCCTGGGTTGTAGAAAAGGAAAAAGAAAAAAAAGTACAGCTACCACCATTATGGTCCTTTTAGGGTTTATCTAGATAAGGAATCCTAGACTGAGTGGAGGTATGACATCTAAAATCACAGGTCCTCTTGGATCCACTCCATTTCACTAGGAAAAAAGGCATAGGTGTGGACAATATGATTCAGATACACCTGGGTTCCAGGGTAGCCGCTTCCTGGCTCTGTAGCCAGGGCCAAGTTACTTTAACTTTCTAGGCCACGGTTTTCAGGCACCTGATTGGGGCGATATGGGGAGCGGTTAAATGTAAAACACTTAGGACAGCGTCTCATGCTCTTAATATACAGTAGTTATTAAAAGGAAAAAAAAAGACAAATGTGATTGGTTTTTCCTACTAGCCTGTCAACTGCGTGAGAACGCCGAATAAACGCCGATCCAGTGGACGCGGCCCAGAGGGCCGACCCCAGGGACCAGCCCTACGCCACGCCGCGCTGTTTTGCTGTGGGGCTTAACCTGACGTGGAGGGGCGGGACTTCCTGCGGAAGCGGAGGGGGAGGCACGGGCCGGTGGGTGCGGCTGACACATCAGTGGTGTTCCAGGCGCTGCGCGCGAGCCCAGGAGGCGAGCAGGGACCCGGGCTTTGTGGCCATCTCTCCGGGTCCCCACGACGCCGATTTCCGTGCAAGGATGGCTCGGGGCGAGCGGCGGCGCCGCGGAGCGCCGGCAGACGGAGCGCGGACCGCTGAGAGGGCGGCTCGGGGCGGCCCCGCGCGACGGGAAGGCCGGGGCGGCAGGCCCCGGGGCGCGGCTGCGGGAGCCGCTCTGGCCGTCGTGGTCCTGTCTCTGGCCCTGGGCCTGTCGGGATGCTGGCTGCTGGCATGGCACCGTGCGCGGCGGGCTGTCACGCTGCACTCCGCGCCCCCGGCGTTGCCTCCCGACTCTTCCAGCCCCGCCGTGGCCCCGGACCTCTTCTGGGGCACCTACCGTCCTCACGTTTACTTCGGCATGAAGACCCGCAGTCCGCAGCCCCTCCTCACCGGTAACCTGGACGCGGGGCGGGCAGGCAGGCGGGCACTTAATCTGGGCGCCCCAGCTTCGCGCCAGATCAAGGGTGGTGAGGAGTGGATCAGGAGAGTTATTAAGAGGGATGACCCTGAAGTTCTCGGCGACCCAGAGGGACAGGTCCCCTGCTCTCTCTTTGACTTACCTGGCCATTCTACCCCCAGGACTGATGTGGGCGCAGCAAGGCACCACCCCGGGGACCCCTAAGCTCAGGCACACGTGTGAGCAGGGGGACGGCGTGGGTCCCTATGGCTGGGAGTTCCACGACGGTCTCTCCTTCGGGCGGCAACACATCCAGGATGGGGCCTTAAGGCTCACCACTGAGTTCGTCAAGAGGCCTGGGGGTCAACACGGAGGGAACTGGAGCTGGAGAGTGACTGTAGAGCCTCAGGTCAGGGCCCTCAGGACACCCTTCCCCTAGCCCAGACTTCCTCCACCCTTCCTTTGCTGCGTGCAAATGCAGGATAAAGTGGGGGTTAATAGCAGGGGCTCTGAGCCTGGCTGCCTGGTTTGAATCTGCTGCCTGCCTTAAACACTTGCCTGTATGACCATCTCTTTTTACTATCTCTAAGCCTTGGTTTTCTTCTCTGTAAAATGGAAATAAAAAAGTACCTAACT
Source organism: Tursiops truncatus (assembly GCF_011762595.2). Taxonomy (NCBI): domain Eukaryota; kingdom Metazoa; phylum Chordata; class Mammalia; order Artiodactyla; family Delphinidae; genus Tursiops; species Tursiops truncatus. The sequence continues at coordinate 25,269,071 of NC_047047.1, forward strand.
CACAGAATTGTAAGAATTAAAGGAAATAATACGTAGAGTTCTTAACATAGTACATGGGACAAAAGTACTATTATTTCCCAGAGAACCCTGTGCAGAGCTCTTTATCTCATCCCACTGGTGCTTACTTTCAGTGACCCTCAACACTGCTAGATGTATGTTGTTTACTATGTTGCTATCACCTGGTGTCCCTTTCCCTAAGGCTGATTCTCAGGGGAGAGACTGCTAACCTAATGCTGTGTTTTTATGTCCTCATTGGTCTCCCAGGCCTCAGGTACCTCTGCTCTCCCTTTGGTGTCCTTGTTCTTCTATGTGGTAACAGATGGCAAAGAAGTCCTAGTGCCAGAGGTTGGAGCTAAGGGGCAGTTGAAGTTCATCAGTGGACACACCAGTGAACTTGGTGACTTCCGCTTTACACTTATGCCACCAACCAGTCCAGGAGATACAGCCCCCAAGTATGGCAGGTAACTGGGGGAAGGGAGTGTGGGGTGGTGGTATGGATGCTGACTTAGCCTGATTTCCATCTCCCCCATTCTACCCTCTTTTCACCATGTTCCCTGCATTGCCAAGACTCTCCCATCCTGACTCCTGATCACCTCATGTTTTCGCTTTATAATCCCCACCACTTCCTCCTGAGTAATATTTCCTGTTTATCTTTTTCCTTTCAAGCTACAATGTCTTCTGGTCGTCCAACCCAGGACTTCCCTTGCTGACAGAGATGGTGAAGAGCCGCCTAAATAACTGGTTTCAGCATCGGCCCCCAGGGGCTTCCCCTGAACGCTACCTCGGCTTGCCAGGATCTCTGAAGTGGGAGGACAGAGGCCCAAGTGGGCAAGGACAGGGACAAGGGCAATTTTTGATACAACAGGTGACACTGAAAGTCCCCTTTTCTGTGGAGTTGGTGTTTGAATCAGGCAGTGCCCAGGCAGGAGGAAGCCAAGCCCTAGAGCAGCTGGCAGGCAGCCTGCTGACCCAGGCCCTGGAAAGCCATGCTGAAGCCTTTAGAGAGCGCTTTGAGAAGACCTTCCGGCTGAAGGAGAAGGGCCTGAGCCCTGAGGAGCAGGCTTTGGGTCAGGTTGCCCTCAGTGGTCTTCTTGGTGGTATTGGCTACTTCTATGGACAGGGTCTGGTGTTGCCAGACATGGAGGTTGAGGGGTCTAAGCAGAAGGTGGACCCAGTCCTCTTTCCACCTGTCCCTCTTTTCACAGCAGTGCCCTCCCGGTCATTCTTCCCGCGAGGTTTCCTGTGGGACGAGGGCTTTCACCAGCTGGTGATCCAACGGTGGGATCCCCAGCTCACCCGGGAGGCCATAGGCCACTGGCTGGGGCTGCTAAATGCTGACGGCTGGATTGGGCGGGAGCAGGTGCTGGGGGATGAGGCCAGAGCCCGGGTGCCCTCAGAGTTCCTGGTGCAACGGACAGCCCACGCCAACCCCCCAACTCTGCTTTTGCCTATAGCCCACATGCTAGAGGGTGGTGACCCTGCCGACTACGCCTTCCTCCACAGGGCCTTCCCCCGCCTGCGTGCCTGGTTCTCCTGGCTTCATCAGAGCCAGGCAGGGCCAGTGCCACTGTCTTACCGCTGGCGGGGCCGGGACCCAGCCTTGCCAACCCTACTGAACCCCAAGACGCTGCCTTCAGGGTTGGATGACTATCCCCGGGCTTCACACCCTTCATCCACTGAGCGGCACCTGGACCTGCGGTGCTGGGTGGCACTGGGTGCCCGTGTGCTGATGCGGCTAGCGGAGCGGCTGGGAGAGGCTGAGGCAGCTGCAGAGCTGGGCCCACTGGCTGCCTCCCTGGAAGCAGAGGAGAGCCTGGATGAGCTGCATTGGGCCCCAGAGCTAGGAGTTTTTGCAGACTTTGGGAATCACACAAAAGCAGTGCAGCTGAAGCCTAGACCCCCTCAGGGCCTGGTGCGAGTGGTGGGCCGGCCCAACCCTCGCTTACAGTATGTGGATGCCTTGGGCTATGTCAGTCTTTTCCCCTTCCTGCTGAGGCTACTGGACCCCAACTCATCCCGCCTTGGACCCCTGCTGGATGTTGTAGCTGATAGCCGCCAGCTCTGGAGCCCCTTTGGTTTGCGCTCCCTTGCAGCAACCAGTCCCTTTTACAGCCAGCGCAATTCAGAGCATGATCCTCCCTACTGGCGAGGTGCTGTGTGGCTCAATGTCAACTACCTGGCATTGGGGGCTCTTCACTACTATGGGCATCTGAAGGGTCCCTACCAGGCCCGTGCTGCCAAGCTCCACAGAGAGCTCCGTACCAATCTGGTGAGCAATGTGAGGCGGCAGTACCAGGCCACGGGCTTCCTGTGGGAGCAATACAGTGACCAGGATGGGCGAGGCATGGGCTGCCGCCCTTTCCAGGGCTGGACCAGCCTTGTCCTACTGGCCATGGCTGAAGACTATTGAAGGGGGAACATGGGAGGGGAGCCAGGCCCCTTATGCCACTCTGGAGTCGAGGGACAAGGTCTCTCACTTCTGCCCCTAGCCCTCAAGTACCAGTGCTTCAAACCCTCCTCAGCTCATCTCAGGTGTCTCCTTACTGACATCCCACATAGCCCTGGAGTGAATGTGAATTCAGAGTCTATTTTTATAAATAAATGGGAAAGCCATGTCAAACTCTGTTGCTTTTGCCAACTTTGCCTCACCAAGAGGTCTTAGCTCAGTCCAGGCCTTAGGGCTGCCTGCTGTCCTTCAGAGTAGGTGGATTGGAGGTCCCTTCCAATCAAGTGCAATGCAGTAAGTTGAGCACTAGTCCACCCAAATCCACAAGCAGCTGGTTCACATCTCTTTAATGAGATCAAAGGCTCCTGTGTATGTCTTAGGAGATAGAGCTAGCACAGTCCTCCAAACACTGCCCTTCTCCTCAGGACTCCAGCCCTTTCAGACCGATTCTAGGAGGGCAGGGAGAGGCCGAGGAGAACTCAGGGAGTTGGGAGCAGGGCTGTTTCTGGTGGGCAAGTAAACCACCCACCCTCCCCAAATTGCTTATGGGATGTCCCCTTCATTGGAAGCCAGCCCCAAAGGAGACCTGGGGTACAGGATCTAGGGGCCGTGCACAGGGGACTGGTCCTCCACATCTGGTGGGGTGGCACTAGCCCTAGCCTCCTTGACTGGCTCCCCCTCACTGGAGTCAGGACAAGGGCAGAGCTCAATACCTGAGTCCCCAGTCAAGCGGCGATAGCGGCAGAAGGGTGGTGTGGGGGCAGGGCTCACCCCTGCCCCAGGCTCACCCTCCTGATGAGGAGGGTCACTCTGGTGGGAGGAAACATCTTCCACATTTGTTCCCTCTTGGTGGGCAGGGCAGCTAGAAGCAGAGGAGCAGCAGGTGCATTCACTGGAAGCAGTCGAGGGGCAGCCTGAGGCTGCAGTGTAAGGAGGCGGCGGTGTGCCTGGGCGGTGAACCACATCCTCATAGGCTGGGGGTTTGAAGGTGCTGAGGAGGCCTGCAGGAGAGAATGGCATGGTTGGTGGAAGGCAACAAGGCGGGGGGGGGGGGGGTGGTCTCTTTCCTGTTAGCAAAAAGTGTGCTTTGAAATGTTTGAAAAGGGAGTGTGGGATGAATCAGGGTCCTGTTTTGGGAGGGACCACTGTTAGTGAGCCCAGAGCCTCAAGTCACTCACGAAGATCAAGCAGTGAACCGGGAGGGACAGGGCCAGCCCCATGGCATGCCCCGTGGTAGGCCAACAAGTTGATCTCACGCTGCCGCTGCTGTTGCTGCAGCCGGAGTTTAGCTCGTCGATGGCGGAAGGCACAACAGCAGCTAAAGAGAATGAGGACAGTCCAGAGCAGCCAGAACCCTGCAGGAAGTGAGGAGGGAGAGTCTTAGATACCTCCCAGGCAGAGAAGGGTCCTTGAAGGCTGAGGTCCAAAGGCGGGTGGGCAGAAGGACCCAAGAAGAGCCCTCTTGAAGACTCACACCAGAGCTCATAGTAGTAGGTGCAGCAGCCAGTCTCCCCGCAGCAGTGACCACTCTCACAGAGGTAAGGCTGGTTGTTCACTCCTGGGCACAGCTCTCGAAGCTGGGAGCAAGGAGGCACTTAGAACCAAGGGAGGTTCCAGCCCAAGGCACTGTCCATCCCCAGCCCCTGCATACACATACACAATCCCACCCTGTGAACCAAGTTTAGCTCATAGAAATCTATGGGGAGAGGGAAGAGTGATGCTGAGAGGAGTGTTCAAATATCTGAAGGGCTGCCAGCATGGAAGAGGATTTGGAATAGCAAGAATCAGTCTAGAGACCAAGATTAAGATGCAAGGTGTGGACATACAAAGAGGCAGATTTCAGCTCTGCATATAAGAGACTTCTCTCATACTCAGGTCTGGCTCCCCAGGGTGTTTTCTGTTAAGGGAGTATTTTGGCAGAAGCCAGAAGACAGTCTGAGCTATCTCAAAGTCTCAGACAATGGGTAAGGAGTTTAAAGTAATTCCTAAAGCTGTTTTCATCATTCCCCATGGTCTGCCAATCCCCACTCCCAAGCTGGATCTTTCCACCCCTGGGTCTCAGGCTTCCTAGGGTAGAGGAGGGTCAGTGTGAGACCCAGAGCAGGGCTCCCAACCAGATGGGATTGCTGCGGATGCTAACGGATGGCATCCAAGGCGCGAGTCTGGGTTCCAGCTCTTCTCCAAATTGCTCCCTCAAGAGTAGACGCTGCCAGACTCGGTTGTGACAATAGGCACACAGAAAAACATCACAAATAACAGTTGCAAAACAGAGGGAGCCTCCCTGGGGCCTCGCTATGCCTCTGGTCACTGGAGAGCCACTGCAAGCTTCCACTGCAGCCACGGGATGGGGGTCTATGAAGCTGCAGGCACAAGTCAACTGCATCTACAGTACATTACAAAGTTTAGACAAAGGGTGCAAGGAACATATCTAGGAACTTCGCAGTACCTTTGTCTCCGTGAGTTCCTCCCCCACCCCCCAAAAGGCAGGGACAAGGAAAGGGGAACGAGAAATAAATGGCTGTCGTGATAGGCTTTTGGAGCTGTTGGGATACCTGCTGTTGCGGCACCCGAAGTGCCCCCCAGTCCTCCTCGCTGCCGTTCCCGCCGCTGGCCCGAGCCATGCCTCTGCCTACAGCCCCCTGAAGACCACAGTCTCCTCTACCGCCAGCCACCCCGCCCCTGCCACTTCTGCCGCCACCGCCATGGTCCCTGCCCGGCCCATCTTCGCTGCCTCCACCATCACTTCGCAACCGGACCTTCCATCCAGCCAGAGCTCTGCCAACTAGCACCCAGGTTGTTCCGTCCTACCAATCCACATCACCCTCCGACACATGGGCCAATAGGAAAGATCACAGGCTTCTCCCTGTGACCAATCTACAGCAGCGCCTCCGCCACTCTCCCAGACAACAAGAGCTTGCACAGACAAAGAGTGGGGTAAGGTTCGACCCATGGCCCTGACTGACAGTGACAACAGCCAATATGGACAACAGAACGGGTTTGCGTTATCAACCAATGAACGGCCGTCCAGAACAGCAAAGTTCCCGCTGATTGGCTTGAGTCCTATTTTCCAGATGACGCCAAACGCTTAACCACGCCAGGAAGAGGCAGGGTCACAAATGTCGGCTGGAGTCTGGGCGGGGGCTGGCTACTGTTCTTGGGCCTGGTGGACGTTTCCCAGGCCTCGACGCAAGCTCCGGTGGGGGCAAGATGTGTGTACGCGGAATTGGCCTACCCATACCCCATTACCCCAGTTCTGTACAAGTCAAGGCACTGGATGAAATTTAATAGGGTGGGGAAGACACTGAAAACCGGGGACAGAGGAGAAGGCACAGAGTCCAGATTGGGTGAGGGCCTTAAGAAGCCAGAAGTGGGGATCCGGGGCCCTCAGGCGCACCCAGCCGCATCTGCAGGTTGATGCGGTAGCACTGAAGGCTGCAGAGTGCCTGGCCTGTGCGGGAGCAGGCATAGCGGCGCGGATGTGGACAGCCGGGGACAGAGCACCGAGGCGCAGGGGCAGATGGGGACGGCCGCTGAGACACCGGCGCGGGGGCGGGGACGCCAGGTGGGAAGGAAAGGGTGGAACCTTGTGCCCCGCTGCTGTAGCGCACCATGGGGGCCGGGGCGGCGGCCCGCCCTCCACGCCTCTCGCCCCGCGCGGCCCCTCGGCCTCCCCGCCCACTGGGCGCCACAGTCTTGGTGAGGCGCTCAATAGTCTGGTTCTTGTGCTCCTCCGCCCGCCGAGCCGCCTGCAGCCGCCTCTTCCGTGCCCGCTCCTCACGCTTCAACAGCATCTCCTCGGTGAGAGCGGGGGCTGGGCACCCCCCGGCCACAGGTAGTGACAGACTCGGGGAAGGCTGACTTCGAGCCTTCTGCAGCAGAGCTCGCTAGGGAGAGACGGAAGAGATGTCAAAACAGAGAAGTGACGTCTGCCTGAACGGGGGAAGGGGAAGATGGGACATGGAAAGCAGGGTCTTGAGGAGAACAGGCCTTGAGAGAAGGGGTGAAATGAGCACCCTCTCCAGGAGCCCTTAATACTGCCTCCTCTCAGGTCTCCAGACTTCCAGCTTTAGATCCTTGACTCTCAAGGGGAAAAGTATTAGTAATGTTACCTTCCTGCCTTGTGTACCAAAACTCTGTACCAGCTCTCTGGAGACTTTTTTGTTGTTGTTTTAAATCTTTTAATATCAATGGATAGCATCAATTGGATAACTGCTCAAGCCAAAAACTAACAGTTATCCTTGATTCCTCTCCTTCCCCCAACAAGTGTCTGTTTCCTAAATATATCCAGAATCCATCTGATTTTCTCCATCTCTACCATTCCACCTTGGTTCAAGCCACCACCATCTCTTACCTACTTCAACAGCTTCCTACCTGGTCTTGCTTCTATCCCTTAACACCACTAAGAAACCAAAGAAATCTACTGAAATATAAATCAAATACATTACTTCTCTGTAAACAACCCTTTTGTGGTAGTCAAACTTATTCTTCTCCTTGACCATGATTAGGCATGTTCCGCTCTCAGGGTCTTTGCCCCTGCTGGTCTCTCTGCCGGGTAAGCTCCTCTGGTATTGTAAATGTTATCTCTTTAGAGAGGTCTTTCCAGACTACCCTATCTAATGTTGTTTCTTTTCTACTTCTTTCTATTTCATCACCCTATTTTTGTTATAAACCTTACAGTTTTTCGAAATTATTTACTGCACAAGAATACCAGCTCCATAAGAACGGAAACCTTGTCTGTCTTTTCTCCACTGCTGATATCCCTGCTGCCTAGCAAAGTTCTTGGGACATGGAAAGTTCTCAATATAAATTTGGCAAGCAAATAAAGAATGAACTAACTTACCTGTCGAGCAGTGAGCAGCCGTTCATTGATCTCCTTCTTGAGATCTCCATTGTCATCCAGCTCCCCCTTCTCCAAGGCATCCAGCCACCTTTGTTCTTCCTCTTCCTCCTGACCCCCTAAGGCCCCGGACAAGTCCCGCAGTGGGGAGGGGGACAGATTACTGTCTTCATCTGGAAAGGAAAGTTGGAGAGCTAAAAGTGGAATTGTTCAGAGGGGGAACCCTAATTTGGCCAAGTTAATACTGGGGCACGCAAAATTCTCACCTTCCTCAGAACGAACCCTCTTCCCTTAACCAGGTATAATGAGAAACCCAGTTTCCCCACCTCCAGACCCTTCTCACCCAGCCAGGCACGGTACTGCTCAAGGGGGACTCCTTCCACAGGTTCCTCTTCATTGTCCACAACCATAAGGGGAGAGGGTGAGCGAGGACCCTCAGGGATCACAGTGAAGGTAGGAACACTGCGGAGAAGCAACCACTCTGTAAGCTGAGCAATTGTCTCCTCCTGCTCAGTACATCCAGCCTTCCCTACACCCTCTTGGGTTCTTGCTGCTTTAACCTGGGCCCTGAAATCACAGCGTCCATTCTCTGTCTTCTGAAAAGCGCAGCCAGCTTCTGCTTCTATCTCTACCTGCTCCTGAAGTCCCCCAAGTAAAACCTCGGCTCTCTTGGCCTCACCTTTTGGTGCCCAGGACCTGCCCGCCCAACTTGATTTTGAGTTTGAGCTGGGGCTTGGCAGGAGACGGCTGCGTGGGCCCAGCCTCCTCTTCCTGGTAGTGTTTCTTCTTGTGTTTCTTCTTGTGCTTCTTGTGCTTTTTCTTGTGCACTCCGTGGCCGTGGGCACTCGCCAAACTCAACTCCAGGGCTTCCCCTGCAGAAGGAGAGTCTGTCAACGGTGTACATCAGGAGCAGGTCAGGGAAATCCCAGAAGAACCCAATACCCCTGAGGGGTCCTACTCTTCCCGCGGTATTCGCTGTTACCATAACAACAGCCCCGCCTTTCTCCTTCCCACCTGTGGCGAAGTACCCAAGAAGCTCGGAGGAGCAAGAAAGGGACTCCTTTTCTGCGAAGGCCTAAGTTGCTTTATCGATCCGCGCTTACCCGGCTCAGGGGCCTCCATAGCCCCAGAGGTGCTCCCGCGCCGCCACAGCTTACTCATGGGGTCCTGCAAGGAAAAGAGGCTGAAAATAGTCGGAACACAAGCAGACATACCTTTTCCGCCCCACGGAACAACTTATCCCAGCAAATAGCCGGGCACTTCCGGTGCGTAGCAACCATGCTTGTGCGGGGCAAGCTTTGCGGTTTAAAAAAAAAAAAAATCCTCCGGGAGAAACAACGCCCCTTCCAACAAGGGTTCCGGGCTCTTTGAGACCGGGAGCGGTCAGAGGGCCACGGCTTTCTGCTGGCTCCGCATCCACGCAATCGAGGTCAGAACTCAGCGCGGGCAATTCAATTATTATTACACTCAAGCGTGATGAACGTATATTGCAGACCAAATTCGGGGCTAGGCTATGAGAATACAAAGATGAATATGAACACTTCTCTCTGCCTTTGAGGAGCTTACAATTTGGTGGAGTACGTAAGAAACTGTATTGCTGGCAAAATGGCAGAAGGGCTTACTTAACAGCACAAGTGCCCTACCAGCAGGGCAAATGACATTTAAGCCTAAATTCTATATCATTAGAGAAATGGATAAATGAATTATGGTGCATCTATCCAATCTGGAACACAAAAGCTAAGAGCTGATAAGTAATTGATAAGATTGACATGGAATTTATATCCAAGTTGGTAGTAGCATTGGAAACAATCTAAGTGTGCCTCTAAAGAAAAACCAAAATAATTTGGTACGGGGATTTGATACATCCATACAGTGGGAAGCTATGCTGCCATTAAAAGAAATGAGGCCCCAGAAGGCTACCCAAGAAACTGGTGACAGCAATTCCAATGGATAGTTGGGAGAACGAGGGTGAAGGGAGACTTATTCTTCATAATATACCCTTTTGTGCCTATTGTACTTTGTCTAAAACATGTATGTTTTACCTAATTAAAAAAAAAGGAACAGGGCTTCCCTGGTGGCGCAGTGGTTGAGTCCGCCTGCCGATGCAGGGGACATGGGTTCGTGCCCCGGTCCGGGAAGATCCCACATGCCGCGGAGCGGCTTGGCCCGTGAGCCATGGCCGCTGAGCCTGAGCGTCCGGAGCCTGGGCTCCACAACGGGAGAGGCCACAACAGTGAGAGGCCCGCGTACCCCAAAAAAAAAAAAAAAAAAAAAAAAAAAAAGGAACAAGGTAGATCTGTATGTGCTGACATATGAAATAGGAAAGGCAAGTTTCAAGATGAGGTGATCCCATTTATTTTTTAATTTTTTTAAATTAATTAATTGGTTTATTTTTGGCTACACTGGGTCTTCGTCGCTGCCCAAGGGCTTTCCCTAGTTGCGGAGCGTGGACTCTAGGCACGCGGGCTTCAGTAGTTGTGGCATGCAGGCTCAGTAATTGTGGCGCCCCGGCTTAGCTGCTCTGCAGCATGTGGGATCTTCTGGGACCAGGAGTCAGACTTGTGACCCCTGCATTGGCAGGTGGATTCTTAACCACTGCGCCACCAAGGAAGTCCTCCGGTGATCCCATTTAAAAAGGCATAATATGCTACTACATTCACAGAGAAAACATTAAGGAATGTATACTACACCATTAACGGTGATTATCTTTGGAAGCTGGGGTTGGGGAAATTTCACTATCTAGATCTGTAGTGAATTTCCTTTCCTTTCCTTTCCTTTCCTTTCCTTTCTCTCTCTAAATTCTATAAATTTCCTTCTCTCTCTCTCTCTCTTCACTTAAAAATATTGCTTAGGGCTTCCCTGGTGGTGCAGTGGTTGAGAGTCCGCCTGCCGATGCAGGGGACACGGGTTCGTGCCCCAGTCTGGGAAGATTCCACATGCCGCGGAGCGGCTGGGCCCGTGAGCCATGGCCGCTGAGCCTGCGCGTCCGGAGCCTGTGCTCTGCAGCAGGAGAGGCCACAGCAGTGAGAGGCCTGCGTGCCGCAAAAAAAAAAATATATATATTGCTTAGTATTTTTTGTAATGAATTTTCTTACAGCCTATATATCACATTTATAATTAGAAAAAAGCACTGTATATAATATATATGGGATACATGTCTGAACAAGGTAGCAATAGTGAACATAGTAAGGGAAGAACTGATTCAAGAGACATTTCATTGATGAAATTTAAAGGAACTGATGAACAATTATATATGAGAATTCAGGAAGAAGTCAATGTAGTATAGTGATTAAGATTAAGAGAATGAACTTTGGAGTCGGAGAAGCCTATTATCAAATTACAGTTTACTGGCTATGTAACCTTGGGTTCACAGTTATTTAAGCTCTCTGAACCTCATATTCCAGCTCTGCAAAATAGAATGAAGTAGTGTCTCCTGCATAGGATTCTTTCAAGGAATAAAGCAAATCAAGAATGCAAAGTACCTAGGGTAGTATCTGGCACATAGTAGATGTTCAAAAAGCAAACAGCAGCAATAATAAATGACTTCTAGGGACTTCTTTGGTAGTCCAGCAGGTAAGACCCTGCCCTCCCAATGCAAGGGGCCCAGGTTCGATCCCTGGTCAGGGAACCAGATCCCACGTGCAGCAACTAGGAGTTCACATGCCGCAACTAAGGCCCAGCACAGCCAAATAAATAAGTAAATATTAAAAAAAAAAAAAAAGAGTCCGCATGGCACAACTAAGAAGTCCACATGCCACAACTAAGACCCAGCTCAGCTAAAATAAATAAATAAATAAATAAATAAAAATTTTAAAATGACTTCTATATTTCTAGCCCAAGTATTAGAGAGAACATAGTGTTTTGTTTTTTAAAAATAAATTTATTTATTTATTTTTGGATGCGTTGGTTCTTCGTTGCTGCTCACGGGCTTTCTCTAGTTGCGGTGAGCGGGGGTCACTCTTTGTTGTGGTGCGCGGGCTTCTCATTGTGGTGGCTTCTCTTGTTGCGGAGCATGGGCTCTAGGTACGCGGGCTTCAGTAGTTGTGGCACACAGGCTCAGTAGTTGTGGCTCGTGCACCATGGCATGGAGGATCTTCCCGGACCAGGGCTCAAACCCGTGTCCCCTGCATTGGCAGGTGGATTCTTAACCACTGCGCCACCAGGGAAGTCCCCATAGTGTTTTAAATAAAGATTAGAACATAGGAAGAGAAGCAAGTAAGAAGAAAATCATTTAGTGTTATCCAAGGTGAATTTAAAGTGCATGTGGGAAATCAAAACTACAATGAGGTATCACCTCACACCTGTCAGAAAGGCCATCATCAAAAAATCTACAAACAGTAAATGCTGGAAGGGGTGTGGAGAAAAGGGAACCCTCTTTCACAATTAGTGGCAATGTAAATTGGTACAGCCACTAAGGAGAACAATATGGAGGTTCCTTAAAAAACTAAAAATAGAGCTACGGTATGATCCAACAATCCTACTCCTGGGCATATATCTGGAGAAAACCAGAATTCGAAAGGATGCATGCACCCTGATACTCATTGCAGCACTATTTACAATAGCCAGGATATGAGAGCAACCTAAATGTCCATTGACAGAGGAATGGATAAAGAAGATGTGGTACATATATACAATGGAATATTACTCAGCCATAAAAAGGAACGAAACAATGCCGTTTGCAGAGACGTGGATGGACATAGAGATTATCACACAGAGTGAAGTAAGTCAGAAAGAGAAAAACAAATATCGTATAACATTGCTTATATGTGGAATCTAGAAAAAATAATACAGATGGACTTTTTTGCAAAGCAGAAATAGAGTCACAGATATAGAGAATAAACTTATGGTTACCAAGGGGGAAAGGAGGGGTGGGATAAATTGGGAGATTGGGATTGACATGTATACACTACTATGTGTAAAATAGATGAATAATGAGAACCTACTGTATAGCACAGGGAACTCTATTCAGTGCTCTGTGGTGACCTAAATGGGAAGAAAATCTAAAAAAGAGTGGAGAGATATATATATATACGTATAACAGATTCACTTTGCTGCACAGCAGCAACTAACCTAACACTGTAAAGCAACTATACTGTAATAAAAGTTAACAAAAATAAAATAAAATAAAGTGCATGTGGGAATGCCCAGATGGAGATGGAATACTGAAGGAGAAGCCAATGCAGAAGGTGTGATTTGGGGCATCGTCATCAGCATAAAAGTGGAGGTCTCCTTCAAGGGATGGCAATAGATGAGACATTCCAGAATGATCAAGCAGATGAAGAGGAAAGGACCAGGAACAAACCCAAGTGGACACCAGTCCTGAACAGGCAGGCAGAGGGGCAGGCAGGGTTGGGAAGAGATCAAAAGAGGCAATAAAGGTACCCAAGGGCAGAGATTATCAGCAGACAAAGGCTATGATGAACCGTGTACAGTTCTGCGAAGGCTAGGTTGAGCTCCAAGCAGAGTATGCATTCTAGCAGGGAGTGAAGGCAATAGTTCTGTATCACTAGGAGTTGAAGTGAGGGATCACCTGCAGTTAGTATTTGTCAAACGTGTTAGAGTTTATAACCTGCTTTCATATCCCTTCCCTCCCTTGATCCCCATGGCAGCTCCATGTGGGAGATACTGTTGTTCCCTCATGAGGAAACTGAGGCTTAGAGAGGTTAAATGATTTGGCCAGAGCCACACAGTTAGGGAGTGGCAGAGCCAGCATCAAACAGAGACTTCCTGACACTAGACCCAGTGGTGTTTCCTCAACATCCTGATGCCCAGCAGGGAGGAAGCGGTGACAGTAAGTAAGTAGCCATGGGCTTCATTATTTTGTTTTGTTTTTAGTTTTGCTTTGTTTAGTGTCAGAGAGGTTTGAGCAGGTTTGTAGGCTGAAAGGAAGAATTTTGTCCTTCTGAAAAAGTTCTTAGCATTTTTTTTTTTTTTTTTTTTCTTTTTGTGGTACGCGGGCCTCTCACTGTTATGGCCTCTCCCGTTGCGGAGCACAGGCTCCGGACGCGCAGGCTCCGCGGCATGTGGGATCTTCCCGGACCGGGGCACGAACCCGTGTCCCCTGCATCGGCAGGTGGACTCTCAACCACTGCGCCACTTCCAAAGGGAAGCCCTTAGCTTATTTTTTAAATATAATTTTTGAGGAAATAATTTCAAACTTACAGAAAAGTTGCAAGAAGAGTACATAGAACTCTCTTAGCTCCTTAAATCAGATTCTACAATTATTAACATTTACTATTTCCTCCCCTTCCTCTCCATTATCGTTATTCCTATTCTGATCATTCTGAGAGCAAGTTGCAGACATGATGCCACTTCACCCCTAAATAGTTCACTGTGTATTTCCTCAAAAACAAGTACACGGGCTTCGGTGGTGGCGCAGTGGTTGAGAGTCCACCTGCCGATGCAGGGGACGCGGGTTCGTGCCCCGGTCCGGGAAGATCCCACATGCCGCGGAGCGGCTGAGCCCGTGAGCCATGGCCGCTGAGCCTGCGCGTCCGGAGCCTGTGCTCCGCAACGGGAGAGGCCACAACAGTGAGAGGCCCGTGTACCGCAAAAAATAAATAAATAAATAAAATAATAATTGCCAAGTGGTATTCTACTCCCGTTATTCCATCTACATGTGTTAGTTGGCATTCTATGGTGAAGTGGAGCTTTCTTTTCTCCTTACATTCAGTTTCATATGTATTTATTTGTGTCGGTATAGATTCCTGTTTCATTCAATGAGTTGTAATCTATTATTTATTTTGATGCTTAAATTTGTCCCAGATTTGGTCAGTGGGCATTTCTTTAAGATGACTTCTGTGTCCTTCTGACACATCTCCATCATTCCTTTAGCACCTTTTTATTTCCCAACACTACAAAATGTTTCGGGTTCATCTTGTATTCTCCCTGGATAAGGGGTGGGAACCCTTGGGAGGCCAAGCATTAGGGGCATATGGCTGAGGTTATGCTGAGGCCACACCAAAGTCTCACCACAGGAACCTGCTGATGAGGATTTCCCTGCTAGCAGAGCCATCCACTCCTCATGAATTCTCCCTGGGTCTTGTTTTCACTCTTTCAAGATTCAAAGTCCAGTTGGTAGCATTCCAGTTGGTTGGCTTAGGCCAACTGCCTACCCCTGGGCTGTGAAGAAGTGGGAGGGAGGATGAATGTCCTTCTCCAGCTGCCAGAAAGAGGGTAGAGCCTCAGCCTACCAGAGTTGTCCACAGTAGGGGTCTGTGTAGAAATAGAAAGATAATTTGAATACTGGGTGGCTAATAAGCCCTTCCCAAATATCTACTTCATAGCTGGGGAGATGGAGATACAGATGTAAGAAAAGGAAAAATTGGGAAATATTATGCAGTGAACAAGTGGTATGTGGCTAAATATTTAATGAAATCTCCCCAGGGGAAAAAAAATAGCCCTGGTTTACAGTGTTCGCCTACTTCTGTTGTGTAAAACTCCCACCATGGCCAATTTCATTACTGAGCACAGAGTTGGCAAGACATGTAGTAGCACACCGTGACATAGCATTTCAACCATACGGACACTATAGATGTAAACAACCTCAAGGGATAATGGGAAAATGCAGTAAAATAATTAGGAAGTGATGAATTTTGAGTTTTATCACCTTTGCTTTAATATAATTTATTTAGTTGTGAGTTTTTATGATTCAATTATTAATTAAAGCTGTGTTTAACAGCTGGAATGCACAATTCCAGAAAATTCCAAAATTGTCTCTCACGAGCCAGTATAAGGCCTCAGCATGCCATGGCACCAGGCTGTGTCTCAGTGTTTTTCTCTGATGGTGGGGAAAGTGTGCTTTTGTTCATTTATTCCTTACTTTGTATTATTTTTTAAGTGGTAGAATAAGGATTGTTTTAAAAAACTGTGTGTTTTCAAATAAGAATTTAATTAAAAAATAATAACTCCACAGAAACTTTGGCCCTTGTTTCTCTACCATTGGTTGAGAACAGTGTAAGCTGGCTTCCCAAACTCCAGTCACAACTCCTCCAAATGATTCACACAAATGGATGCCAGACTATGATCTCTAAAATATAACTTTGGCTGCGTCACTCCTTTCCCAAAATCTTCAGTCACATCGAGTGCAAATTCTCTGGCAAGATTTGAGCTCTACTTCTTTTCCAAATGCCTTCCATTCCTCCAGCTCTTGTCAGGGATTTTTAAACACTTCCTTAGGTCCCATGTCCCACAGGTGTGTGTGTGTGTGTGTGTGTGTGTGTGTGTCTGCGTGCAGCTGAGGGCCTCTGGAGAGGACAAGTTGTGGGGCTCCAGCCCCTGCTTCTATCACAGCAGCTCTGATTATATTTCACATGTTCCAGGTGAGATTTCATTTGGAGAAAAAAGCATTCTGCTGCTAAAAGCCAAACATTTGAAATGAACAATTTTAGTCCAACAATATGGCTCATCCCAGTTAAGCACTCTCAAATCTGTATGCTTTCTTTAGGCATCTCATTTGTTCACTTACTTCAAGTGATGGTTTATTGAGTACTTCCTATGTGCCAGGCACTGAGCATAAAGCAGTGGACAAGACAGACTCTCCCTCCCTGGGGGAGCTTACAGTTTAGAGGAGTGACAATAGATAGTTGAAGAAACTCAGAAGCAATGCCCTCACTCCTCTTTGAGGTTTATCTCAGAGGCCACAGATTTATAAAATCTTTTGATCTTCCTTTCCTACGACAGAAGAACTCCCTTCTCCATGTACACTTTTGTATGTCAAGGATGTTTGTTGTTTTTCCTGTCCAGCATCCATTCCCTCACCTTCTGGTCGTAGTACCTGGAACAGTCTTTCAGAAACCATATCTCCCTCCCCCATCTCTCTCCCAGCTCACTGGGTTCCATTTGGTTTCCAGGAGTGGGAAGTGACCTAGGCCTGGCCAACTGGCAAATAGAATCCTCCTCAGCCACAGTGATTGGTTCAGGTCTGGCCACCCCTCTGCCTACAGTGATTGGTTTGAGATGGATAAATCATCCCAAATGGCCCATAGTGAATCCCAGACATGTGTAGGAGCTTCAGGAAACAGATGTTCCCTTTTCTGCTGAATTTAAGTCTGAAAATATTATAGACCCAGAATTTTTGGCAACAATCTTGCTATGCTGTGGAGAGTGAAGCTAACATGGAGGAAAGCAGAGCCAGATGAAGGAGAGGGATGGAATCCTTGTGATGCTGAATGCCTGGGTCAAGCCACAACTAAAGCCTGACCCCTGGATATTATTGTTCCTTAAGCCATATATTTCCCCTTTTGCCAAAGTAATTTTAAGTCAGGTTTTCTAAAAGAATGTTGAGTAATTTGTCATAGCAGAGCAGTTCTAACCTGGGCTCTCTAAAGCTATAAGCTGGTATTTCTCCGGCTCTGGCTGTGAAGGAGCCCCACTCTCTCTCGAGTTCTCCCCAGTAAGTTCATAAGTCCCCAGAAAACTCCTCACGTGTGGTCAGCAAGCTAATCCTCTGCCATTTCCTTCTGTCCCAGGAGGCTGGGGGTGGCCCCTTTTTCTGCAGAAGCTGTGAATCCTAACCCTGTCTCAGCGACCCAGCAAAACAGCTGAGAGCCCATATGAGGTCATAGATATCCTCACCCTCTTAAGGCACTTAAAGTCTGGGTCCAGGGAGCTGAGGTCACTGGTGCCCCATCCAAGGGCACAAAGGTGCTTTACCTGGTCGTTTTTCTTCATAGCTGCACTTACGGGGTGCTTGTCTTGTGCCAGGAACTATGCTGGGCATTTTACACTCATTCTCATATGTAATCCTCATAGCGACCTGAGGAGTGGAGGTAATTAGTGTATCCCCATTGCACAAGTAAGAAAACTGAAGCTCAGAAAGTTCAGTGAGAGAGCCAAGGATCCACGGTTAGTAAGTAACAGAACAGGGCTACCAGACACGTGAACTGCGGCCACTAGGGACGGAGGGGAGCTTTAGTGGGTAGGGGGACGAAGAAAGGACATTTGGGACTGTAGGAAGTTGAAACAGTCGCCTCGGAAGCTGCTTAGAGGTGAGATTGGGCGCCATCCCAAGGCCGGGCTGTGTGCCTCTCGGCGATCCCTGGGCCCCGGGATTTTCCGCGCGCAGGGAGTCTGGCTAGCCGAGTGGGGGCGGCAGGGGGCGGGGCTTCTCTGGGCTCGCCCCATGCCCAGGTGAGGCGCTGGCTACCCGGGCAGGAAGGGACGACGCCCCGCCTCAGTGCTCGCGAGGTGTAGGGTGCCCCGGCTGTCGGGTCAGGCTTGCTTGGGGACCGGGACTGGCCCGGCAGGCAGGGCCTTTGGCGGGGGCGGGGGTTTGGAGTGGAGGGAGAGCGTGCCGCGCCCTGCCCGGCCCAGGTGTCGTCTCCGGGGGCGGAGTTTGGGAACCGGGCCGTGGGAGATTCCCGGCCGGACTAGCTGGCGGTAGGCGAGGGACAGAAGCCTACGAGACAAGGCAGGGCCGGGCGGCGCGGGGAGTGCAGAGGGCAGGCAAAGGCGGGGGACCGCCAGCATGTTCTCCCGAAACCACCGGAGCCGGGTCACCGTAGCCAGGGGCTCTGCCCTGGAGATGGAGTTCAAACGCGGCCGCTTCCGACTCAGCCTCTTCTGCGACCCACCGGAGGTGAGAGACCCGCGTCCCTGCCTTCCCCTCCCCGGGCTCCCGCAGCCCGGGCCGCCTGGGCCTCCCGCCCCGCCCGCGCGCGCCGAGGGGCGGAGACGCCGCGGGTCTGGTACAAACTAGTAGTTGTTGACTTAAAAAGTCAGGCGCGGACCGTCTGCACGTTAATCGGACCGTGCCACCCCAGACATTACCTGGCCCAGTTGGGATGATTTGCCTCCGCCTGGAAAAACCTCGGGTTGGCTTCAATTTAAGGGGCCCTAGGCTCGATTCCCCAAATGTGCCTTACCCCGGTCCTTCACGGCATCCCGGAGCAAAGGGCGGTGTGCAACCAGGCGGGCTCTAACAGATTCCTGGCCTGGGCGCCCGCTCCTTCCCTGGGCTCCAGCCGCAACCCACAACCTGTCTCAACCGTCTGGGACAGCCTCCATCATCAATCCTGACTTCTCCGCCGGTCTGCCCCCTTCGCTGAAACCCTCCCCAGCTGCTCCTCTGTGGCTGGGAGAATCGGGAGTGAGGGGGTTCCTTATTAAAGATTTGGGATTACTTCCCGCACTCAAACTTTCAGCCTCCTTTCCTGGGGCCTAAGAGGAGTCCAGCCTCTACAGTTGCCTCCTCGGCCCACCACTCTACACGTTGCTCAGGTCTGAGCCTTACCTGTAACTCCCTAAAGAGGCTCAGGAGGGTCTGAAAGATGTGGGGCTGAGCTAGGACTGACAGGGCGAGGAGCTACAGCAGAGGCTATCCCCAAGGTCAGCTCTCCTTTCCTGCTTGGCCTGGAAAGGGTTAAGTGAGAGGGCCTTCCTCACCCCTCCCTGCCGGGATTCCAGGCCTGGCTTCTGCACTTTACCCTACAGCCTGCCCAGAACTGCACTTTACCCTACAGCCTGCCCAGAACAAAGGTTCTTTCACACCGGTGTCCCAGTGTCCCGGGCCTTCGTTGACTTTGAAGCTAGTGGGCCTCGGGGAGAGGACCTCTGTCGGGTCCAGCATAAGCAACGCCGCCTGGGGCCAGTGTGGGGGAGTGAGGGGCAGGCCCAGGGACCCGGAGGAGGGGCCTGTGAGCTGGGGCCGCCCCCGGGATAAGCCCAGCCTTTTGGGGGCCGTAGCGGAGGAGCCGGGGATAAGCCCGGCCTTTTGGGGGCCGTAGCGGAGGAGCCGGGGCGGAGCCGCTGGGACCCGGCGGAGCGGTATGTGACTCCGTGGGCCTGGGGTGGAGGGGGGTGGCAAAGCTGCAGCTGGCTGGGAATCGGGGCTGGTTTCCTGTCTGGAAGGGAAGGGGCCCGCAGAGGGGAGCGGGGGCAGCAGCAGCTAGGCACACCCCTGCCTTTCTCCCTCCGTCTCCTCCCTTCTGCTGGAAAAGCGAGGTAATTGTGAACCCAGGGTGGGGCGGGCTGGATGGGGGCCCCAAGTTGGAAGAGGTGGCCCTGGGGGTTGAGCCGCATTTACCCCTCTGTCCCACTCCCTGGGCTCACTCAATAAGGTCCTCACCGTTATCCTTCTTCTTCCTCAAACTAAGCCAGAACCCCTTTCAGAAAGCAACCTCCTGACAAACCCCACGACTCTGTAGAACCTGCATGAAGTGTCCCCTCCCTGCCCCCTTCCAGTTGTGCCTGCCCCTCACACCCTACCGCACACAGATTCTCTGTCCACCAGGCCAGGGATGTGGGCGGGGGCTGGGGAGGGGCCAGAGTCGGAATGAAAGAGCCTTTTTCTTCCACAGCTGGGAGAACAGCTGCCACCAAAGCAAGACTGGACACTCTGTGCCCAGAGTCCCCTCTGCAGCTGGCCTCCTCTCCGGGGACCCTGCTCATCCTCACCTCGCTTTCCTTTCCCTCCATGCCTGGCTCCCATCAGGGCCCTGGAACAGCGGTAGGCAAGGAAAGTTTGTCACAGCAGCCAGAGGGGTCTAACGGGAGTGCAAGAGGGACAGGGGCTGCCTCTGCCCTCTGTCCAAGAACTGCCCACCTCTTTCAAGACCAGGGGAGCAGCGGGAGGAATTGTGGGGCAGCGTGGTGCTTGCTCGCCCCACCCTTCTGAGGGGTCAACAAGGGAAGGGGCACCTGGGGGGCACAGAGATGCAGGACAGATTGCACATCCTGGAGGACCTGAATATGCTCTACATCCGGCAGATGGCGCTCAGCCTGGAGGTAACGCCCCCACCCCTGGAGTGCACCTCCTCCACAGCATCCCAGCCCATCTCTGCTCTGCCCTTTCCTGCTGGGGCTGAGCAGGGAGAGCAGAGTCTGCTCCAAGTGGGGAGAGGGATAGGCGGTTCTGTAAGCCCTTCGTTGGGTGCTCCGTGTGGACCCAGGTTCAGTTCTGCCAATTAGAGTACTGTGTTGGCAACAGGGTCTTCACACCTATTTCTGGAAGCTCTGTGGTTTGGTGTGGATGTGTGTTCTGGGGCTGAGGGCTCCTTTTAGGTATGGGAAGAAGAGGGGAGTTCAATGTGAGAGGTTTGCAGGAAGGAGATGGTCTTACCAGAGAAGGGGAAGAGGACTCTAGGGCAGGATTCCGTGGCCCTGAAGATGGCAGGGAGCTGTTTATTCTTTTTTTTAAATAGATTTATTTTATTTTTTTAAAATTAGTTAGCTAATTAATTAATTTTTGGCTGCATTGGGTCTTTGTTGCTGCTCACTGGCTTTCTCTAGTTGCGGCGAGCGGGGGGTTACTCATCATTGCAGTGCACAGGCTTTTCTCATTGCTGTGGCTTCTCTTGTTGCGGAGCGTGGGCTCTAGGCACGCAGGCTTCAGTAGCTGTGGCACGCAGGCTCCAGAGCGCAGGCTCAGTAGTTGTGGCATACGGGCTTAGTTGCTCTGCGGCATGTGGGATCTTCCCAGACCAGGGGTTGAACCCGTGTCCCCTGCATTGGCAGGCAGATTCTTAACTACTGCGCCAACTGGGAAGTCCTTTTTTTTTTTTTTTTAGTTTTTGGCCACACCCCACAGCATGTGCGATCTTAGTTCCCTGACCAGGGATCGAACCCACACCTCCTGCATTGGAAGGCAGAGTCTTAACCACTGGACTGCCGGGGATGTCCCTCATTTATTTATTCTTAATCACATTTATTGAACACCTACTATATGTCAGCTTCTTTCTAGATCTTGGGATACCTCAGTGAACAAAACAGGAAAGGTCCATTCTACTGGGGGAACAGACAAGAAGCATGCAAACTAATAATCTCACATAGTGAAATTATGATGAAAACGGGGGGGTGTAATAAAAATCGGGTAGGGGGGGCAGCATTAGATGTAGGAGTCAGGGAAGGCCTCTGTGAGCTCTTTGAGCTGTGACCAGAAGGATATGAAGATATGTAAAGATGGGAGGAAGGGCTTTCCAGACAGAGGGCATAGTAAGGGCAAAAGGCTCTTAAATGAGGATGATGGTGATATGTTTGTGGAAGAAGGAGAGCCAGTGGGGCTGGAACATAATAGCTGGGGTCGAGCTGATGGGTGCGAGCCAGATTATGCAGGGCTTTGTAGTCCGTGACAAGGCATTTAGATTTTACTCTAAGTGTGATGTTGGCTCATGGAAGGGTTTTAAGCAGGGGGACAACTTATCTAATGTTTTAAAATGATGGCTGTTGTGTTTGAAAGGAATAGGCTAGGCAGGGGTGGGGGGTGGGAGGGAGAAGGGTTGGCCAGACGAATAGCAGAAGACCACCAGCTAGGAGGTCGTTATAGCCTTAGGGGAGTGAACCTGGTGGTATGGATTAAACGCTCTTGGTGGAGATAGGGAGAAGGGGGTGGATTTCAGATGATGGTGGTAGATCTGACAGGGCTTGCTGACGTACTGGACATGTGGGTGCGGCCAAGAGAGGGCTCCAGGATGACTCTCTGGTGTGTGGCTAAGCAACTGGGCGATGTGGTCATTTACTGAGATGGGGAAGAGAGAGGAGGCTGAGGAAGTGACTGCCTGAACCAGGCAGGGTGTTGCTGCTAAGGGAGGTCAGAGGCAGGACAGTAGAGAGTCCAGCTCAGAAGGGGAATTTATTGCACATGTGTTTGTACCCTCAACTGGGTCCCCACTCCCTAGATCATGATAGACATTACGAGTCAATCATGGCAGTCTTCACCAACAAATCCACGCATGGCCTCACAATCTTTCTCAGCTCAACCTTGGCATAAATTATGCAGGTTGTGTCCTTCATAAGGGCACTGCATAGTGGCAGGAGTCCTGGTCTGGTTTCAGGTGGTGTGAGGAGGGGACACCTTTATCTAATTTGTTTGCCTGGAGAGGATCATCTTTTTCTAAAATGGAGACAGGTGCCCAAGGATCCCATTGGGACTCTGACACTACATATTGTCCTCTGTTGGCATATGAAATAAAACCTATTTGCCATCCCTAGTCCTCTGCACTGTCCATGTTACTAGCTACATGTGGCTATTAACTTTAAAATTTAGTTAATTAAAATGAAATAAAATAAAAAATTTAGTTCCTTAATTACTCTAGCCACATTTCATGTGCTAGATGGCTGCTGAACATTTCCGTCATTGCAGAAGATCTTATTGGCCATGGCTGGTCTAGGTATTTAAATGTTCGAATTCTGCATGCCTCCCCCTCCATGTAATTTTTCTTCATAGGAGCTCTGCCCAAGTTCTGGGGAAGAGGAGGGGGCTTAGATTTCACTTTGATCATCTCTCATTCAGTCTTGGGTTGGTTGAGGGTGCTGTGTTCTTTCTCCAGGAAGCTCAGCAGTTCCCCAACCCCCATCCCATTGATGTTCCAGGGATTAGCAAGAGAGGTAGTCGTGGAAGTGTAAATTCAAGAAGACTTTCTGGAGGAGGCAACTTAAGCTGCAATTAAAGGGAAGGTGGGAGTGCTGGGCCCAGGTAGGGGTTAGACTTTCCCATTTAATCCTCAAACAGTAGCAGGTGGAATTACCACGCCCTCCCACCCCCAGTTTACAAACAGAGGCTCCAGAGGTTAAGTTCTCATGGCTAGTCAAGTTCCTAAGCCAGGATTTGAACTTAGCCCTGGTGGAGATTCTAAAGGGAACATAAGGTGATGAGAAGCAGAGAGGGAAGTCAGAGATAGAAGGGAGTGGGAGGAACTGGAAAGGATGTCCAGAGAGGGCCTAATGTGTGCTGGGGCTTCTGCCCATGACTCATCCTCCTTCAGCCCCTTGGGCCCTGAGCGGAGTCCAGCTTAGGGCTCTTTCCCAGGGGAGTCTGGTGAAAGTACTGCCGGCTTGGGAAGAGAGGGTGTGTGGGTGGGGAGGGGGGCGACATGGAGCTATACCTGAGGTACGGAGATGGGGGTGAAGCTCCGGGATCCAGAGCCTGCGTCAGGATTCCCGAGGTGCTCTGCCTAAAGGGTGGGAGATTTCTATGGCACTGTCCACCGAGGGCCGTGGGAGAATGGATTCGGACCCGAGTGCATGGGGGGAGAGTGGTAGCCAGGGTGTCTGCACCCCCAGTCCGACTCATCCAGGCTGGATACAGCGACTTCCCTGCAGCCCCAGTTATTCCGATGTATACACTATCTCCCTCCCGTATGCACCCGGGCCAGGAGTCATCCTGGAGGGCAACTGCAACCCGGAGGGGCCCCCTGGCCTCCGGCAGCTCCGGAGCCTGGAGCCCTTTCTAGAGTGAGGCCGGTGCTCCCGGAGGTACCGTTCCTCCGCGACTAGGTCTGTGTGGTTAGCACCACCTGGAGCCTAACCGGGCCAATCGCACAGAGGGACTGAGGGACCGCCTGCGTCCCGGAGCCCCTCGGCCGCTCTCGCGGCAGTTGGTAGATGATGTCATCGGCTCTCTCTGCGGGCGGGGCGGCTCCCCGGACCAGGGACAATGCCCGCGTTGCGCCGCACGTGCAATGGACAGGGCTAGGGAAGAATTCGTGAGTGCTAGGGCCGGGACAAAAAGGCTAGTCAGGAGGTGGCCTGCGGACGCTGCTCGGCCCCACCCCCCTCACCTGTTTGGGGGTGTTTGTGGTAGAAGCTAGATGCAGAATGGGATAGGGGTTGGCAAGCAGCAAACCGTAGCAGAGGTGGGACCCTGGTGCAGGCAGTCATGGTGGGGGTAGGGGCAGCTGTGTAGTCTGAGAGGGCTTCCTGGTGGAGGCGGCGTAGGTACCCGGTTGGCCTATTTCTGAAGGGTCAGGAAGGGAAATGTGGATAGTGAGGGTGATGAGATGAGGTGAGACGTGATGAAAGTCTGGCCCAGCTCAAGTAGGGAAGGAAGAATCAGCAGGGAGGCTGGACAAGGCAATTCCCGGAAGCAGGAATTTAGGGTGTTGAGGTCTTGGAGACTTGAAGGCTGGAGTCATCAGGAAAGAAGCAAGGGCACATAGTGTGGAAAAGAGCTGGTGTGAGGGGGAAGACAGGTTTTGGTTTTGTGCAGTCACACTCATCCTCCTCTTCCAACCCTGTGACTCCACTTGGCTTGCCTTCTGATTTGTACACTGTAATAGGGTTAGTCTTCCACCTCTTCTCTGAAGCCTTCCCCATCACCTCAGCCAGAAACAAATAGGGTCTGTTTCCCGTGAGTGTGTGTGTGCCATGACGTGGCACTTACGGAGCAGCCATTAACGTCTGCATCTCTCACCTCCCAGCTGGATCTCAAATATGGAGCTTCGGACAGCACAGGGATGCTCCAGTGTTATTGGGTGAATGCTACTGGGCTGAAGTAGCATCGTTAAAATAAGCACCCCGCCCCATGCATACCATATGCTGTGCATTGGGCATTGTGCTAAGTGCCTACTCACTCCTGACTTGCTTTACCTGTTTTCCCATCCCCATTCCTTGCCTATGTCCTTACCTCCCAGACTCAGAGGGCCAGCAGATGGCAGGTGCCCAAATTTGGGGTGTGTACTGCATTCTCTGCAGCATGGATGAACACTGTAGGCGGTATGCTCCTTCTCCACTGACCCCTTGCCAACTAAATGTCCTCTCTCATCACTTGAGTCTTTGGGGTAAGCCAGGATGGCCTTTACTATCTGTGGCCATTCCCTTTAGGTGGTAGTTCTCAGCCTGGGCTGCACCTCAGAGTCACTTGGGGAATTTTCCAAAAAATGCACATGCCCCACTCGTAGAGATTCTTATTCTGCTACTCTGAGGTGGGGTCTCGTGATTTATTATTTTTTTTAACTCAGAAGATTTAATTTTTTAAAAGGTAACACAATTTCCAATAGTACAGTAGTAAAGGAGCATATATATAAAGTATCATAAATTGATTTTCCATTCCTGGCTCCCAGCCCCACAGCCACTACTATTTTATGCATGTCTATCGATATGTATATGCATATATATATATATATATATATATATATATATATATCGTGTACAAATGGTAGCATGCTGTTCTTTCTTTTCTCACTTCATATACTTTGAAGATCGCTTCATTTTTGCACATGTCTATCTTACTCTTTAATGTCTGCAATAGTCCATATTTCATGGTATAGATGTGCTATAACTTATTTAACCAATGCCCTATTGAAGGACTTTTAATTTTGGTGTTTTAAAATGATGCTGCAATGAATATGGCTCTGCCCACAAGTGTAACTATATCTGTAGGATAAACTCCTAGATGTTGGATAGCTGGATCAAAGGATATGTGAATTTGTAGGTTTTACAGATTTTTCCAAATTGCGCTCAAAAGAGGCTGAAAAAAATTTATACTCCTAGAGGGAGTATAAATTTTAACAAAGTCTCTCTGGTTATTTGTGGGCTGCTGAGGTTGAGACTCAACCCTTGACCTTTAGTTGCCTGAAACATAAGTTTCTTGTCAGTTTCTCGTGGACCACAGTCCACCTGGGAATGAAGGGTGCTTCAACCTGTCCCCCAATTGACATTTCCTTCTCATCCTTATCCCCACTCCGGCTAGGACACAGAGTTGCAAAGAAAGCTAGACCATGAGATCCGGATGAGGGAAGGGACCTGCAAGCTGCTGGCGGCCTGCTCCCAGCGAGAGCAGACTCTGGAAGCCACCAAGAGCCTGCTAGTGTGCAACAGCCGCATCCTCAGCTACATGGGCGAGCTGCAGCGGCGCAAGGAGGCGCAGGTGCTGAGGAAGACAGGCCGGCGGTGAGCAGGGGGGAAGCGAGGCTTTATGGGAGTAGTGGCGCAGTGTGTGTGTTTATGGAGTATGGAGTATGGAGCACCCTGAAGATGACTTCCTGGTGAAGACTTACCAGGGTCCTAGAAGACACCTTGGTGTTTTACCACCACAGTGTGCTGCCCAGAGGTGCACTAGTGAGTTGCAAGACACTGGCTCAGGAAAGCCAGTGTATCTGGTGAAAGGCTGGCAGTCTGAGGAGTAGTCATGCAAAAGTGCTAATTTGCTAAGCCCTGCCTGTGATCTGATGAGTCTGGCTGGCTGGCTTCTGGAAAGCTAATTTTCTCATAGCTGGTTCACCAAATGGCCAATTTGCTAAATGACCAATTTACTGTAACTGACCATAGTTCATTGTACCTGGGGTTTGCCTCATTAGAGTCAGGGATTGGGAAAAGAAATAATAAAAAAAAAAAAATTTGAGGGAAAGCCTACCCACTCACATAAATTAGATTGTGCACTAAAAGGACTCCACTCTAGGATGTGAAACACAACCTACACTGGCATTAGACTGCTGATCTGACAAATCTGTAGTGAAATGGTTGAGGCGATGCTCTGGTAAAACTAAAATGTGGGAAAAAGTATTTGGCAAATTGATCGTTCTGAGAACTGACCATTTTTGGTGAACTGGTCATTTGGAAAACTGGCTTCTGGCAAAGTAACCTGCTTGATCCCACAAGGCTGAGTGGGGAGAAGGTCCAGGCCCCTCACCGACATAGTGTCATCCCAGCTCATCCATGAAGGCTGACACAAGGAGAGGTTGCCAGGAGGCCTCCAGAGTGCACCCATGAAGACACCAGGGGAAGGCTGCTCCATAAAGTTAAACGAAGAGCAAGCAGGCATGGGGACACCTTCTACTGTGAGTTTGCTGTCTCTTAAGAGGCGGCCATTGACAGGCTCTGCCCTGCCCAAGTCCCCACACAGCCCATACAGCGTGATCTGAGGTGCACCCCAAGTCCCTGGCAGCTAAACACATTGCCATCAATGCCACATCATTTAGTTTAAGGCTAAGTCACTAATTTCATTATAATGAATTATAAATTAGTATGGATAAGCTGGCCATCACCTTAGGAGAGGGACACAAGCTCGGTGAGTCCTAATGATGGGCGGGGAGGGGAGGAAGGCCGATGTCCCCCCTGCGGGGGGGGACTGGGGAACTTGGGGCACTGGGAAGGTTCGGCCCATCTAGCCAGAAGGGTAGAGGAGAAATCAAAGCTGAGGGGGAGGATGGAGAGAGATTTGCAGTAAATGGAACACAAATGTTCCCTACTTGGGTTCCTGATTTTCTGACTGATCCAGTACCCTCCTTTATTGAAGTGATGAGATGGTGGAGAAAAGCAGCCTCCTTTGTTGTTAAAAACAAAGCCTGCAAACTCCTCCAAGCCTGGGGGTTAATGGAGAAGAGTCCTTAAAAGGGAGTCTCTCTCTGTGGGCACCTGTGTCCTCAAGCCCCACTTCTCCCTGGCAGGAGTCTGGGGAGGTGGTCAGGAAGGGTGCTTGTGCGGAGGGTGGCCTGAGCTTGTACTGTGTGTGTGAGCTAAGAGCCTCTAACATTCCCAAGCCCAGCAACCTCCTGGGTTCAACTGACAACTCTCCCTAACAGTCCTTCAGCCCTGCCATGTCAGCCTGGCTGGGACCTGGCAGCTGGGTCCTGGGCCAGGGGTGTCCTAGAGCCCTTGGGAACCAGAGCCAGGGGGAATAGTGTCAAGAGGCCAGGCTAGGACGTTGTGATTTGCCCACAGGCCTTCTGACAGTGGGCCGCCCGCTGAGCGCTCCCCCTGCCGTGGCCAGGTCTGCATTTCTGGTAAGAAGCACAACTACCCCAGCTGTTGGCATTCTTTGCCCAATGATAAGATCTCCTGCCCCATCTCAACATCTATTCCTATCCGTCTGCCCCTTAGATCTCCGGATTCCACTCATGTGGAAGGACACAGAATATTTCAAGAACAAAGGTGGTGAGTTCCACACACGTGGGACAAATTTAAGGGAGTGACCCTGAGATTGGAGGTCCCTGTGGGGCACATCTTTACCAGTTTTGCTTTCTGTCCCCAGACCTGCACCGTTGGGCTGTGTTCTTGCTGCTGCAGATAGGGGAACACATTCAGGACACGGAGATGATCCTGGTGGACAGGACCCTCACAGACATCTCCTTTCAGAACAACGTGCTCTTGTGAGTATGAGTACCTCATCCCTATGGCTCCCACCTTTCTCTACTCTGCTCAAATCCTTGGATGAGGTAGCCACAGGGGAGGGGAGGGAGAGGAGAGGGAGGAAGGGAGATGGGCCTTCCCTGTGGAGCTGTCCTGTACTTGCATGACATCCATCCTCCACCACAGCACTTCCCCAGACCATCCTCCTGTCCTCTCTTCCTCCCATATTCCTATAGTGCCGAGGCAGGGCCAGACTTTGAACTGCGGCTGGAGCTGTATGGGGCCTGCGTGGAAGAGGAGGGGGCCCTGGCTGGAGCCCCCAAGAGGCTTGCCACCAAACTCAGCAGCTCGCTGGGCCGCTCCTCGGGGAGGCGTGTGCGGGCATCTCTGGAGACAGCTGGGGGCTCAGGGAGCAGTCCCATCTTGCTCCCCACCCCGGCTGTTGGGTAAGGCCCTGTATTCCCCCACTGCCCTCAGCTGGCCACAGGTGACCTCTGAGCTGTGTTGAGCATGCAGAACTTATTTTGCACTGCTGCCAGGACATGCAGACAGATATGAATAAGCAGTGGTCACATAGCTGGGAGGCACTCTGGCTTGTACCTCAGGGCTTGTACCCCAAGCCAACTGAGAAGAGCAGTAGGAATGCAGGAAGAGCTAGGCTCTGGGGTCATCACTTTTTGGCAGCAGCAAATACATCTTATGTGGATAGAACAGAGTGCCCCTGGTTGAAGCAGGGTAGCCTGGGTCCTGTGGTGTTGCCTCCAGGAACCCGGAGGCACCTAGTGGAACCACTGGGTCTCTGAGCAGCAGTTTGAAAACCTTCCAGGTAATGAAGAGAATGCTTATTTTGGAAACAGATATAGATTCAAATTCCAACTCTAAGCTATATTTATGGGCAGATATCTTAACCTCTTTAAGCCTCAAGCTGCCTCAGGGCTGTTGTGGGAACACAGTGGGATAACATATTTAAAGCACAGGCCCCGGCACCTAGCAGGAGCGCAGTAAATGTTCCAACCCCTGTGGGGGAGGCAAGCTAGTTTTCTGTGGGGCAGCCTGAACAATGGGGCAGACCTGCTCAGCTTACAGCTCCTGCCATCCAACATGCCCCTCATTAGGCTCCTGCCCACTTCTCTGTCCTGTAGTGGTCCTCGTTACCACCTCTTGGCTCATACCACACTCACCCTGGCAGCAGTGCAAGATGGGTTCCGCACACATGACCTGACCCTCGCCAGTCATGGTGAGTATGTGTGTATGTGGGGGATGCTGGATGGTGAGAAGAGGGGCCGTTGGATGGTCCCCTTCACATTCCCCACCCTCACCCTGCGCTTCCTCCTACCCCAGAGGAGAACCCCGCCTGGCTGCCCCTTTATGGTAGCGTGTGTTGCCGTCTGGTGGCTCAGCCTTTCTGCATGACTCAGCCTACTGCAAGTGGTACCCTCAAGGTGCAGGTGAGGGGCCCTGAGGAGTGGAAGGGAACAGGGAGAAGGCAGAGGAAAGCCAGATGACCCAGGAATCAAAGAACTATTGAAAAAGCAAGATCTGGGTGGAGGAAGGAGCGGCATGGCAAGACGAGAGGAGGGTGGGCAGAAAGGAGCAGTTTCTCTGTGGGGGGCTGGGAAGAAGGGTGTTGGGGGTGTGATTCCCCTAGGAAACCTTGAGTCATTTATGCAGCAAACTGGGGAGCTGCAGGACTGGGTGCGAGTGCATGGAGTCTTGAAAGGCACAAACCTCTTCTGTTACCGGCAACCTGAAGACACAGACACTGGGGAGGAGCCGCTGTTTACTATTGCGATCAACAAGGTGATGAATCCCTGGTGGTGAAGCCACCCAGGTGGCAGGGTTCGGGAGCCTCTCCATCAGGCCCCAGGAGGGTGGGCACAGACCTCAAAGGGATCAAAGCTAGCCTCCTGTTCCAAACAGCACCACACCCAGCTTCAGGGCCAGGGTTGTTGGGACCATATTCTCCCCAACCAGCATCACTGGAAAATGATCGTCCCTTCTACTCACCAACCTTAGACCCTGCCAAGTCTCAGAGAGGGTTCTATAGCCAGTTTAGGACTTTTCATCCTCCTTCCATCTTTCCCCTTAGGTTCAATCTGCATCTCCCTCACCGTTTCCTGGTTTTCTCTCCCAACCCAAGTCCAAGGACCCTCTTTGTTTCCTAGCCCTTTTGCTAGCATTCCTGCCGACTTATGAAAGTACTGAGGGACCTCAGGCCTCGGCATTCCTGTTCCTGCCTGCCTCCTTGCCTTCCCTGCCTCGCTCAACCCCTCCTTCCCTGTCTCCGTCTGCTCCTCTTTTCCTAAGGACGACCTGTCTCGTCCCCTTCCTTTCCTGCTATTTCTTTCCACTCTGGTCAGTAGGAGGCAAATGAGAGGGCTTCTTGAAGGCCCCACAAGCTCCTCCTTCTAAGGCAGGGATGACCAAGCCTGCCTGATGTCACTGCTGACTTCTGTGACCAAGGTGAAGGTGGTGGAAGCAGATCCTGTCTTTCTCCTGCAGGAGACTCGAGTCCGGGCAGGGGAGCTGGACCAGGCAGCGGGCCGGCCCTTCACCCTGAGCATCAGTAACCAGTATGCGGAGGATGAGGTGACACACACCCTTCAGGCAGAGAGTCGGGGAGCCCTGCAGAGCTGGATGGAAGCTCTGTGGCAGCTTTTCTTTGACATGAGTAAGAGGGGGGGGGCTGGATTGAACCTTCAGGAGGGACTGTGGATCGTTACTTTTACCAGAGGCCTCTGTTTCAAGAATGTGTGGAAAGGAATGTAGCAGGGGAGAGGGTAGCCTGGCCCTCTCACAGTCCTCCCCCTACCCACCCCAATCAATGCCCTCCCTGCAGGCCAGTGGAAGCAGTGCTGCGATGAAATAATGAAAATTGAAACCCCTGCTCCTCGGAAACCACCCCAAGTACTGGCCAAGCAGGGGTCCTTGTACCATGAGATGGGTGAGTGAAAGTGCACTCTGGGATCCTGATGGGAATTTGGGTCGGGGGCTTCAAGGGAACCCAGATAATGGAGACAGAGAGAAAGCACACTTCGGGCTAAGGCAGAGCTCTGGGGACCCAAGTCCCACCCAGCATTCCTTTCCCTTCTCCAACTCTTCTTAAAACCACCTCCACCGAAGTTCACAACAAAAACCCACAGAACCAGATGCATTTCATGGATTTTTTTCCTGTAATTTCTTCTTTTCTGTCTCCCTTTCTGCATGTGGATTCCTGTCTCCTCCTCTGACCCTTCACTTGCCTGGCACTGCTTTCATTTTCCTCCTCTTTCTTGGCTTCTTCACCTACTTCTGCCCACCCTCCTCTCCCTGTCTACCCTGTCACCCCATATCCCAGTCTTATCAGAACCTGTGACTCCAGGGGGCCCAAGTGAGGGGCTGCTCCTGCAGGATAATGCAATCTCAGCTGAGATCCAGGCTTGGCTTTCCTCCTACAGTGACAGGTGATGCTCAGGGCTGAGTAGGTCTGGGGCCTAAGCTCTGACTAGCCCCCTCCCCTCAATCCCTTCCCGGTGCCACAGCTATTGAGCCGCTGGATGACATCGCAGCGGTGACAGACATCCTGGCCCAGCGGGAGGGCACGAGGCTGGAGACGCCCCCACCCTGGCTAGCAGTGTTTACAGACCAGCCTGCCCTGTCTGGCCCCTGCTCGCCTGCTTCAGTGGCCCCAACCCCAGCCCAGACCCATTCCCTGCCCTGGGGGAGACCCCGAACGTTATCCCTGGATGCTGTCCCCCCAGACCACTCCCCTGGGGCTTCTCATTCGGTTGCCCCTCTACCCCCGAAGCGGTCCCCACAGTCCAGAGGCCTCTGCAGCAAAGGCCCACCCGACACTTGGCTCCAGTCCCCAGTGTGAGATGGTGCACTGGCAACAGGATCTGGTCAGAAGAGGAGATGAGCTGTGTGCAGTTGGGCTCTGGATTCGGCGCTCTTTGTAGCAGCTTGGCCAGCTTGGCCTCCCCTTCCTCTGCTGGACTGGGGATAGGCTGGGGAGGGGGAGCAGAAGCCCCTTTTAAGCTGTGGTTGCCATGGTGCTGAGGGACTCATTCCCAGGGCTGGCTGGGACCCCCTAAGCCCTTCCTGGGAGAAAACTGGAACCAACCCTGCCCTACCTCCCTGCACTAACCAGCTTTGAGGATGGCACTGAAGAGCCCTGGGAGGGAACGCACCTCCCTTGTGACTCCCACATTGACCATTAAAGTTATTTAACATCAGCCTTCACCTGGTTCTTGAGGACAGGTTGCTTCTTGGCTTGGTCTGGACCTGTCACATCCCCTCATCCCTGGAGCTTAGTTCACTAGTTGTGAAGTATGACTATGATACTGAGTAACCAGACAAGGGCTGGGTGGAGGCGGGTACTTTATAAATACCACAGGGGAAACGGAGGGCTGCTTTTCTCTCACATGCTGCTGAATCTCAGGATCTCGGCGAGGTCATAGCCAGTCACAGCAAAGGAGCTGCCTGCAGGATCACAGAATCGGGCACCACACACCTGGGTGTCGGGTACACACTCTCCATGACAGTGCTCCACCTGGGAGAGAGGAGAGCTGCTCAGGGCCTGCTGCCTCATGCTTGGGTCCTCATTCCACTCCCCTTCCCATTCCACAAGACACACCTCAATGTAGCCACCCTCTGGGCTTCTGCTTAGCTTCCAGATGTGTACAAAGGTGTCCTCAGCCGCAGAGAGTAGCTATAAAAAAAAAGGCAGGGAGGACCAGTGGGAGTCAGAACGTGCTGACAGGGGACTGGTGTAGGCTGTAGAGCCCAGTCCAGGTGCCTGAGGAGGGGCTGACACTGAGTGGCAGAGATAAGCCTGTGGAGTTCCTCTCAACATCCCAGCACCAGGAACAAGGGTATGTAGGGACAGAGGAGGAGACTGACCTTGCCCACCTCAGGAGCCAGATCCAGGGCACAGATGGCCCGGGCGTGGGCGTCGATCTGGACATGTAGAGTTCCTGTACTGGCTTCATACAGACGCACTTGCCCGTTCCCATAGCCTGCTGCTATGGTCCCCTGCCACAGCTGCACAGAAGGGCACGGGACCCTGCAAGAGTGATACCCTACTTTGATTTCCCAGACCCAAGCCTACTCCCCACCCGGAAGCTACCTCAGGAAGGCCTCAGCCCCCTTCCGCCTCACCTACCCGAATCCTGGAATTCGGGTCAATAATTTGAATTCAGGCCCTGACTGCCAGACACACAGCAAGCCTGAGTCATCTGCTGTCACCATGTCAGCCACGCAGTCCTGAGGGGAAAGGCAGGATCAGCCCTTCCCTTTCTCCCCTGCTGGGTCCTGTATACAGGGCAGCAGGGGAAGGGAAGCAGTATTTGCATCTTTGCCTCTCCAGGGAAAGGGCAAGATGTGAAGCCATCACTGGCTGGAGGGGTCCCCTGGAGGCATAAAATGCTTTCCTTGTATTCTTTATAGTCTCACTCCCTACCCTGACCCCAACACACACACCATGTGTTTGGGTATATAATTGTCCTCATTGGATGGATGATGAAACTGAGGCCATAGTGTTAGGACCTTCTGGAGGTCTTGCAGTGAGCCAGCCACAGTCATGACTAGACTCTGGGCCTCTTGACAACCCCTAAACCCAGGCAGCCAACATAGCCCATGGGCCCAGCTCTGTGCCAGGTGCGGTGTAACATAGGAATTAGATGATACATACCCTGTTTTCAAGAGGTTTACAATCCAACTGGGGAGACAAGAGTTGTCTGAGGGCAGTATCAATTCAGGGTTCAGCTAAGGGAGATCAGTGGGAGCTGGAATAGGGGGAAGGCTTCCTGGAGAGGATAGCACTGGAGGTGGGCCTGAACTTAACCGAAGTTCAGAGAAGGAAGCCACACATGTCAGAGCTGGAAAGTATCTCAGAAACCATCTGTCCCAACTCTTCCATTCACACCAGTATTGTAAAGTGTGAGTGAACTATTAAATGCCACGTAAATGTAAAGTATCTCAGGCTTCATCACTGGAACTGAGGTTGCTAAAGCCTAGGAAAGTGCGGCAATTTGCCCAAAGTCATCCAGCTGCTTCGTGGCAGAGCCACGGCTGGAACCCAGGTCCCGTGCCTCCCAAGGTGGGGAGGCCCCCAGATTCACTGGAACAGTAGGGGGAATCCACTCACCTGTCCCTGGGCAGGCTCGGTGGCAATGTCTGTGACTGGTGTCTGGTGCCCAGCCAGCTCTTCACTCAGTACAATGTTGGGACCCTTGGCTGGGATGTCAAAAACCAGTACCCGGCCTGACCACATTCCTGCAGAACCAGTGCTCCACTGATGGCTTCCTGATCCTCCCAGGTCTCCAGCCACCACACTCAGCACTCCCTCCATCCCAGAAACCTTAGTAACAAACCCACCTCTCACTGCTCCAACAGCCCCACCCCTACCTTCACTACCCTTTTCCTATCCCACCCTGCCCCTATGAACCCCACCATGGCTTTTTGGAGTCCCTCAGATCCCCCTTCACTCCCACCCTTCCCTCTAACACTGCACAATTTCCTCAGACCTTTGGCATCCTCCTGGCCAAAGGCTATACCCCTATACCTCAGCACCCCCCAACGCCCTGCCCTTGGCCCCCTCACCCACACAGATGAAGTGGCCACTGGAAGCAATTCCTCGGGCAAACACAGCCTGCACTGAGAGGGGAAAATGATTAGAAATAGCGTCTCCCCTAACCCCAGCAAACCCTCCCTACCCCCACCCAACCCACTCAGTCCTGCAGGTACCTAGAGAGGCATCTCCAGCATCCAGTGCATGCCAATAGACCATGACGGAGCCATCAGACTCATACATCTGGAAGACCAAGGCAAGGATGGGGTCATGACGCAGCTGACCTTTGCTGAGCTCTGTGCTGATTACTCCACATACTCATGTTAGCCTTAGCCCATCTAATCCTCAAAACCACCCTGGGAGGTAGGCACTACTTCTATCTCCATTTAACAGAGGAGACACTGGGGCTCTGAGAAGTTAACTGAATTGCCCAAGGTCATACAACTTATAAAAGGGCAGATACTGGAGACAGCACTTGAGAACTGGAAAACAAGGAAGGCATGAAGATGAGAAATAAGATAGAGGGGGCTAAGCATTTTAACAGCTTGGAAATGTTTAGAAATAAATGGGGTAAGGTCTAGGGGCCTTGGAGAGAAGTAGAGAAGACCCTAGTGGGGGAGGGCAGGAAGGTCCTCTTCTTACTTGTATTCCTCGATGTGAGGTGAGTACCAGCAATACTCGGAAAGGGAGGACACACCAGTGGACCTAGAGGGAGATGAATCAGAGTAGGAAGAAGTGGTCAGAGCAGGGGAATGAGGACTCAAAAGTGTGGAAATTCAGATGGTTAGGGAAGGCCTGTTCCTTGAGGTTTGGAGAGGAAGAACTGGTTTAGGGTTGGGTTCAGTAACACCACTCCTAACTCCACGCCTCACCTGGGTGATAAGTGGGGGGCTTACTCCAGCGCCCTCCTTAGCTTGGAGTTGGCGCTGGGCCAAGGGCACACCCTCAGGAGCAGCGCTGAGAAGCTGGGCGCTGGGTCCATGGACTACTCCAAAATGTGTGAGGTTGCGGCCGGGCAGCTGCAGCACACTGAGGTTGTTGCACAGGGCGGCGGCTGAGCCTCGAAGGGGGATGGAGCGCTCCCGGCGGAACATCCTTGGGGAGAGACGCCCGAATCACAGGCGCGCGGAAGACAGACGACAGCGGAGATTCCTGTGGGGGCTGGGAGGTGGGAGTGGGTGCTGTCACGAGGCACTGGGAGAGACCCTTGAGATTGGGTAGTGATGTGAATGAGGGCCTCGAGGATGGTGATGGGGGATCACATGGCGTGGGAAGGGTATTGTGGAGCAGGCAAGGGGAACCCTAGGGCTGAGTCATGAGGCGACAGGGGTTCCCAGAGGAGGAATTGCGGTGGCCCAGGACTCAGTGGCCCCAAGAGCCCGAGCCAAGGCGGGATGAAGCAGGGTAGCCCCCAGGCCCTTCCTCCCTCGCCCTGGCTCCCCGAAGCCCCCGGACCAGGTCAGAGTTCACACCAGCAGCTTGCCGGACACGAGAAGCGTCCCGTCCCTCCGAATCCGCCGCCACCATAGAGACGACGCACGTACGCACGGCCGTTGGGTGGGGCGAGCAACCCAAACGTGCAGCGCGCAGCGCTGCTGCCAGGTCAACTGTAGGCGGGGCGAGCCCGCCAGCGGCGTGGTTGCCGAGGCGACCGATAGGCGGCAGCAGCGGCGGCGGCGGGACAGGAAAGCAGCTGGATGCCCGGGGCTGGAGCTACAGCTGCGGCGATGACGCACGAAGGCCCGGTGAGCTTTAGCTCAGCTGAGGGTGCCCCAGAGCGGGGATAGACCGTTAAGATCGGTGTCCTGAACCGTGGGCCAGCTCTGTGCCACCCGGCGCCCGCCCTCCATGCGGGCATTCAAGATGACCAAGGAAGCCATGTCGGTGCACTAGGGCAGAAAATCTACACCTGCACCACACCCACTCACAAGCATTTTCACACTTGGAACCTGAGGGAAAGGGGTTAAATGGGTGGTGCAGAGCTCAAGAACAAGAAGTGACTTTGGAAACAGTTAATGCATGTATAATGTTTCTTATACTGAGGTGTACCCATTTGAATGGATAAACCAGAGTTAGGCATTGGGGAGAGGTGTTGCTAGATATGATACATTTCGAGAATTTCAGGAGGAAGAAATGGATTAAACAACTGTACTTGAAAGTCAATTGTTTAAAGGCTGTACTTGAAAGTCAATTGTTTAAAGCCGTTATCACGGGTGTCACATGAGACGCTGGGTGGGGAAGTCTAAGGAACCAACTCTCCCTACCTGCTCTGCTCTGGCCAAGCCTGGACTGGGCCATGGGCCATTCCCTGGGCTTGCCAAGTGGACTGTTCTCTCTAGCAGAGAGAGGAAATGAGGCTTAAGGGATTTTGAGTTCAGCGTGAGGTTTAGGAAACACCAGAGTTGGGGGAGAATGAATTTTGGGGAACACCATGTATGAGGCAATAAGGGTGGGGATGGGGAGGCAAAGGTTTGGGAAGATTACGTTGGGAGGTAAATTTTAGAAGGAATCAGGTTCAGGGAGACTGTTGTGGGGAAATGAGAAAGCTCCCAAGAATCTGCTACTAAATTCCTATGTCCTTAATATGGATTTTGGGGGGACTAGATTTTTCTTTTTCAGTGGATTTTTCTTGATTATAAAAGGATACAAAGTCACTGTAGAGAACTTATAAAATGGAGAAGAGTGTAGGAAAGAAACATATCCACTATTACAATTTTTGTGCTTTCCTTTTCTTCAACACATCGGTTTACATATCTGAGATCATACTTGATATGTAATTTTGTATCCTGCTTCTTTCAGTTAACATTACATCATAAGTATTTACCTATGCTATTGTAAATTCTTCCTAAAGACTGCCTTTAATCATTGCATAATAGTCCATCATATAGGTAGCACACAATTAGCCACCTATTCTCTTTTTGTTAGATGTATGTTTTCAATATTCTGCTATTATAAATGACATCACAGGGACTATTTTAGAGAATATATATTTTCATTTCAGAATATGCCTTTGTGTGTGTTCATAAAACTGGAATTGGTACTTTTGAAGGTTGGACAGCTTTTCAAAAGTTTATTAGTCATCAACAGTTCCACTTTTGTGAAATATTATGTCCTTTGCTTATTATCCTTGGAGGTCTTATGATTTTAAAAAATTTTATGCATTTTTAATGTATTGGGGGATATTTATCCTTTTTTAAAATTTGTTGCTCATATTTTTTGTTTAGGAAGCAGGATAAAGTCAAACTCTGGAGTCAGACAGACTGGCATATGAAATATGACCCCACTACTTCCTTGCTCTGTTGTCCTGGGCAAATTCTGTAAAATGGGGATAAAAATAGTATGTAGTCTAAAAAATGTAGGAATTGAATCCATGTATGTGACTGATATACTTTAAGTGCCAGTAAATGAAAACTACTATTATCACCTTCTAATTAGGAATGTTTTTTTTTAAATAAGCAGAGGAAAATTTGACATATATATATATATATATATATATACTTATCTATCCATTTCTTTATTATTTCTTACATTACTTTTATGCTTAGGCAGCTGTTTCTCACCCAGAGATTATATGACAATTTAAACTATTTTCCCCTACATTTTAAAATAACTTTATTTATTTTTGGCTGTGTTGGGTCTTCACTGCTGCGTGCAGGCTTTTCTCCAGTTGCAGCGAGCAGGGGCTACTCTTCGTTGTGGTGCGTGGGCTTCTCATTGCGGTGGCTTCTCTTGTTGCAGAGCATGGGCTCTAGGCGTATGGGCCTCAGTAGTTGCAGCACATGGGCTCAGTAGTTGCAGCGCATGGGCTCTAGTTGTGGCTTGTGGGATTAGTTGCTCCTCAGCATGTGGGATATTCCCAGACCAGGGATGGAACCCATGTCCCCTGTATTGGCAGGTGGATTCTTAACCACTGCACCACCAGGGAAGTCCTATTGACTTTTCTTTCTCAAGTTCTTGAACTTGCAAGAGTTTTGAACACTTTGAACTAGTGCAAATAGCAAGGACTGTGCAGTTAGAGCTATATATAGCCTGGGTTCACTGTGTAATCCCAAGCAAGTGGAGGTAAACTGCTGTCAGGTTTCAGTTTCTTTGTCTGTAAAATGGGCTAGTGAGCTGTTATGAAAATTAAATTAGCTAGGTCACACACCTGAAAAGCATCTGTCACATGGTAGTCTCTTAGTAAATTATCCCTCTCTAAAGGCTTTCTTTCCTACTAGACCACTTGAGGAAGCTTCCTCCTAGCCCATAACTGCTTCTCCACTCCTTAGTTTCCCACCCTGATTGCCTTGTTCCTTTCCCACAGAGGCAGGTCCGAGACCGCGGGGTGACCCGATCCAAGGCGGAAAAGGCGCGGCCGCCTACGGCTCCGGTGGTGCTGCAGGTGGACATAGTGCCTGGGCGGCTCACTGAGGCTGAGTGGATGGCGCTCACGGCTCTCGAAGAGGGCGAGGAAGTGGTGGGGGACATCTTGGCTGATCTGCTGGCCCGAGTCATGGACTCTGCCTTTCAAGTCTACCTGACTCAACAGGTGGGCCTGGATCCTTGTTCTCCAGACCCATCTCCCCTCTCCCTGACCCCTCCCTGCTGGGCTGAGACCCTTTCTCGCCTCTGCAGTGCATTCCATTCACCATCAGCCAGGCCCGGGAAGCCATGCTGCAGATCACCGAGTGGCGCTTCCTGGCCAGGGACGAGGGAGAATCTGCAGTGGCAGAGGACCCCACATGGGGCGAGGACGAGGAACCCTTGTCTTGCACGACGGATGCCTGGGCTCAGGGATCCGTGCCCGTGCTACACGCGCTGACCTCGGTGGGGCTGGAGGAGACCTTCCAAGGCGAAGTAAGCTCAGCCCCCAGCTACCTCCCAGCTGTCACCGCTGCCCCCGCCGCGTCTTCGATCTCCTCAGGG
This sequence comes from Tursiops truncatus, assembly GCF_011762595.2. Taxonomy (NCBI): domain Eukaryota; kingdom Metazoa; phylum Chordata; class Mammalia; order Artiodactyla; family Delphinidae; genus Tursiops; species Tursiops truncatus. The sequence goes on from NC_047047.1 coordinate 25,308,593, forward strand.
CCTCACTGGACTGCTCCAACCTCCTCTCTACCCTTTCTGACGTCTCACCACTCACCCCTCACCTCCACCCTGGTGCATTTCCCCAGGACCAAGAGAACGTGGACCAGATCCCTTTAGGAAGATCGTGGATGGATACAGGCTCTCAGGAGCGGATGGAATCTTGGGAGCGTCCTCCTGAACTGAGAGTCACCCCGGGCCCCCTACCCACCCCGGTCCTGTTTCAGGAGACAGGGCCCAGGGGTCCTTTAGAGAAACTGGACGACCAGGCGAGGGGCCACCTGTTTGCAGTCGGATCCTTGAACGCGAGCAGCCAACCGTCGAAAGAGATGGCGCCCGCCGGCAGTCCCCACCGTTCTCCGGAGCTGTCCTTGGTAGCCAGCCCTCAGGCCTCTGTCGAGAGGGCACAGCCCCTCAGCTCTCAGTTCTCGCTCGAGGACCTCTACTATTCCCAGCCGCAGCCGTACGCGGTGGGAGACCGGCCGGAGCTCAAGGAGGAGAAGGTGCCCCGCATCCCCTCGGTCGTGTCGGTGTCCGGCCCCTCTGCGGGCGGCCCCACCACGCTCAGCGCCTCCGGGGGGTTCCAGCCGCAGCAGCCCGGGCGCACCGATGCGCGGCCCAGCGCGCTGCACTACAGAATGGGCCGCAAGGCGGCGATGGCGCACCTGGACCCGGCGCGGCTGTCGCGCCACTGGGTGCGCCCGCTGGCGGAGGTTCTGGTCCCAGACTCCGAGACGTCCCCCCTGGAAGCCTACCGCGGGCGCCAGCGGGGCGAGAAGATCGAGGCCCCAGCCGGACCGCAAGCCTCCGCCCCCAGCGTCCGCGTCTCCCCGTCAGTGTTCTTCCCTATCGCACCTGGCGTTCCTTTCCGAGCCTTGGGCCCCGGCCCCAGCCTCCAATTCCCTACTTTAAGTTTAGGCCTACCGTCGCCAGGTTTTGGTTCAAAGCTGCCCTTCGCTAGTCCCGGGCTCCGTTTTCTTGCCACACACCCGGCGCGCCCCGACGTGGCCCGCAGCCCCAGCCCCAGACTATGGCCGGGTGCCAAGTGGCCCAGCGGCTGGGAGGGGGAGGGCGAGTTGCTGGGAGAGCTGTGGGCTGGCCGCACCCGCGTACCTCTGCAGGGCCTGGACCCTGGGGACGGGGAGAGCCAGGATCCTCACAAGTGGCTTCATCCCGTGCCCCGAGTTCTCGAGGCCAAGTGCCAGGTGATGCGGAAGCCCGTGTTGCTGCCGGAAGCACTGGAGCTGGCTCCTGGTGTGAGCATGTGGAACCCAGCCACCCAGGTGCTGCTCAGCTCTGCTGAACCTCAAAAGGAGGACAAAGAAGGTGGCACCTCTCCTCCACCCACATAGGTGCCCCAAAGCCCCAGGTGACCGTGGCACAGCTAATGAAGAGCTCAACCCCCAAAATGTGGTCACTCCCCTCCAAGCGCCTGCACCATTCTGAGCCCTGAACCTCAGGCAGTGTGAAACCTACCTTCCTTCTGTCTGCTTGCCAGAAATAAACACCTGAGTTGCCTTAAGTATTGGCCTGATGTCTGTCAGTTTCTTCCAAGTGTGTGCTCTCGTGAACTGGAGTGGTCTAGAAGAATATAGAACACTGACTCCAGGGAATAATTCCATTACACCCTTAGGAGACCCTGCTTTAGGGCCAAGGTGGCTCCCCAGCAGAGGCATTCTGGAGAACCATCCCCATCCCCACAAAGGAGCAGACATAAGGGTTCCAAGTGGGGTCTGCCTCAGTTTGGAGAATTTATAAGAGTCTCCTTCCAGTAGGGGAAGAAGGGGATGACCCCACTTAAGCACAGAGTGATTCGAGACATGAGGAAGTTAATTTCCAGTCCCTGGAGCTCTGTCAGTTCATCTTAGAGTGCAAACCCAAGTTTCACTTGGAGACACATTTGAGCCTATGCAGGGTTTAGGGAAACCTGGACTCTCTTGATCTTTGACTTGGACCAGCAATGGAGTGAAGCAATCAGATAGCTAGGGAAAACAATTTAAGGAGGAATTCACTCTCAGTTTCAAACGGGATGCTCAAGCACACCCACGAGTGAGTGCCTCCTTAAATTTTGTGCCTTATGCTCCACACCAACCTCTTGCCTAGTCCTACTCAGCTTTGACTAGTCCCTCCCCACCCTCCCATGGGCAGCACTTCCAGTGGCAGACCAGACTTCGCTGCTATGTCACTGTGGTCTCTACTCAACACCCCAGTCTGGGGTCCTGGCTCTGTCCTCCTCATTCTGGTCCTCCTGCTTAGACTAAGTGTGCAGGTCTGGCATAAGTTGTATCTTTGGGACCTCCAATGCTGCTCCACGGATTTGACTGGGAAGATAGCAGTGGTGACTGGGGCCAACAGTGGTGAGTGCTCCTCCTGCCCTGTCACTTCACTAAGGGCCTCAGCCTCCAACAGCCCCAACAGGGAGGGCAGGGAGGAGGACCAGCACCCACCGTCAGAACATTTGTCTCCCCCCGCACCCCCCCCCCCCCCACCACGTTGCCCTTTAGTCACTCCCCAGACTAGCATACTCTGAAGCTGCCCTCCCACAGGCATCGGGAAGGCTGTATCCCAGGAGCTGGCCCGCCGCGGGGCACGTGTGATCCTGGCCTGCCGTAGCCGGGTGCGTGGACAGCGAGCCCTGGCCGAGATACAAGCGGCGTCAAAGAGCAACCGTCTCCTGCTTGGTGAGGTGGACCTGAGCTCTATGAACTCCGTCCGAAGCTTCGCTCAGCGGCTTCTGCAGGAGTATCATGAGATACATCTCCTGGTTAACAATGCTGCAGTCTGTGGTATGTGCCTTGACTGCTTCCCCTAAGCACATTTCAGGAACCTCCTTTCTAGCTCAGGGGCCCCAAAACAGGCATCCTCCAAGCCTAACCTGTACAGACCGTGGAAACACTGTAATTCAGACACTATCCTAAAAAGCCTACCTTAAGTTATAGCCTCAAACTTCATCGCCCCCATCTCAACACATCCATGCTCCTGTGGCATTTCTACTGAACCCAATATGTCCTCCCCAGACTTTGTCTCCCTCAGGGTCCTCACTCCATCACCCACCACCTATGTTTTCATCTTCTCCCAGGATTCCCCACTACACTTACCCCAGAGGGCCTTGATCTCACCTTTGCCACCAACTACACTGGACCCTTTCTGCTCACAAATCTGCTCCAAGGTAAGGAAGGAGGGGTGCTTACCTTCTGTGCCACCCCCACTTTTCCATTCCCCCGGCATTTTTGTGCTTACTGTCTCCCGTGGTCATCTCCTTTCCCTTGGCACCCAGATGCTTGCTGAGCAATGACCCAGCATATTTTTGCTGTACACAGCAGGGAACCCACCTGGCAACAGTCAGGATTAGGAGGCTGGTAATGGAATCAGCCAGCCCCAGATACAACCAGCAAGAGGATGTAAGATCTACATCCCACCTCTCTTTCCCCCAGCTCTGAGTTCTAGCCAGACTAGTAGAGTCAGTCATCTCAACAAAAGCTTCTTGAGGGTGGTATTAGGCTACTAGAATTAAGGAGGTTTGTATTCTTCCTAGGGAGTGGAGGGATTGGGTGACAGGCACATTCTCCCTAACATTTTCTTTGGCTTGTCTAATAGCCTCTTTAAAAGAAAATTAATTTTTTGGTCAGGTATGACATGTCCAAAGTACAAAAGGGTATGCAGTAGAAAAAAAAAAGACAGAAAGAAAGAAAGAAAAAGTCTCCTCCTCTCTTGGAAAATCAGCTACCCGTTCCCCTCCTGGGAGGCAACTACTATTGCTAGGTCTCATGTACCCTTTAGTGGGTGATTAAATTAGCCCCAACTGGAAAGTGAACAAAGAGCAAGGCCAAACCCTATGCATTTGGTAGGCCAAACCCTACCCATATGCCAGGTCTCATGTACCCTTTACTGGGTGATTAAATTAGCCCCAACTGGAAAGTGAACAAAGAGCAAGGCCAAACCCTATGCATTTGTAAGTATAAATATTTCCCCCCCCTTTCCAAAAATTATAACATGCTACAATACCCTGTCTGTACCTTGCTTAGTAATAGTTTCTTAAACTGCCTTCTCTCCCATCTTCCCTTCTCTAATCTATTCTCCCTTCTGCCACTTCTAAGAAATCACCTTTCATCATATCACTTTCTTGCTTCAAATCCTTTGAAGGAACTCTGTACTTTATATAATAAACTAAACTGCTTCTCTCTCCTTAAAAGACCCTCTGCAGGCTGAGAGTCTCACCTTTGCCTTTCCCAAACCCACACCCTTGTCTCCAGCCAGACAATCTGTATCTCTTGGGCCACACTCTGTTTTTTAATTCTGGCTGTGCTTTTGCACATGTATTTCCCTCTATCTGGAATACGCTTTCCCATCTCTTTAGCCTGTCTAACTTAATTCAGCTGCCAACACTCAGCACAGATATCACTCGTGCTGTGGATCCTGTCCTGACACCTCTGCCTCCCCCAGCCGTCCCCATTTACAGGACTCCCTTAGTCCCTGTACACATCTCTGTTCCTGCACTGCATGAAGATCAGTCTCCAACTAGGCTGTGAGCCCCTTTGGTCTTCATGTCACTATGTCTGCAAGTTTGGAGTTCACTGTCCTCTTTAAGAATAATCTTGTCTCCAACAAATTTTGGCTAAATACCTCCTGCTCTAGTTTTCATTTGTGATTCTTCATTTAAATGGGGGGCTCAAAATAGTTTTAGCATTTTGAAACAATAAGTAAACTCATATGTGACAACTACAATTTTTTTTTCAATAATTTTATTTATTTATTTATTTTGGCTGCTTTGGGTCTTCGTTGCTATGCACACGCCTTCTCTAGTTGTGGTGAGAGGGGGCTACTCTTCGTTGCAATGCATGGTCTTCTCAGTGCGGTGGCTTCTCTTTGTGGCGGAGCACTGGCTCTAGGTGCGCGGGCTTCAGTAGTTGTGGCACACAGGCTCAGTAGTTGTGGCTCGCGGGCTCTAGGGCATAGGCTCAGTAGTTGTGGCGCATGGGCTTAGTTGCTCTGCAGCATGTGGGCTCTTCCTGGACCAGGGCTCAAACCCATGTCCTCTGCATTGGCAGGTGGATTCTTAACCACTTCACCACCAGGGAAGTCCTACAACTTTTGATACTTTATATAATCCAGACTTTTTTCTGTATAGTTAGGAACTCTTTTTTTTTTTAATTTACTTGTACCTGTTCTATTGATAGTAATTTTACTTTCACTCTTTTGGAAGATAGTTAAAATTTTAAAAAACCCACACCTTCCCAAGTATTTCTGCACACATTTCTTTTCCCCCTAAACCTAGCACCCATATGTCCTTAGCACCTAGCGTGGTGTCTGCCATAATACAGGGTCCTAGTGAATAACTGTGGAATGAATAAGTAAAAGAATGAATGTATGAATGTGTGAAAGACAGTTTTCACAGCATTTCGAGCCTCTCCTTCCCCTTCTTAGCCATCAGCAAGATAAAAATATAAACAAGGATTAATTAAATTAGCTCCAGCTGGCAAGTGAAAGAAAAGGCAAAACTCCACTTTTACTTTAGGCAAAAAAAAAACAACCCACTATAATAAAACAAGAGGAAGAGCATTAGGAAAACAGCTAATAAAAATGAAGTCTTAGTTCACATTATGCTGTGCCTCTCCTGGGCGCCTGCCTGGGGACCCACTGACTCTCTCCTGAAAGCCTGGGATGGTCCCTGTCCTCCTGGAGTCTCATGGAGAAGCAGGTTGGGGAGTGGGCATGGGAATTTACTCTAGTACTTGGATTGAAGGTGTGTGGTCCTCTCTCTACCCAGGGGCCCTTCAGCGGGCAGGGTCAGCCCGGGTAGTGAATGTGTCTTCCTTCCGGCAAGCACATGGGTACATTGATGAGGAACATCTGATAGGGGCTGGTAGACCTTTGACCTTCAACCAGAACTATGACTGCAGCAAACTTCTTTTGGCCTCATTCACTGGGAAGCTTGCCCAGAGACTGCAAGGGACAGGTAACTGCCTCTGACACCCCCTACTCCTCCACTCCCAACACTACCTCCCAACACTTCCCATCTCATTCCAATATATTCTGGCCATATAATACTCCCAATATCCCCCAAGCCAGCTGTTAATATCCTCCATTTATCATCTGTGCACCCTATGTTTCTCTCAACCCCATCTTCATATCTCCCTTCGTCCTTTTCCAACTCTCTCATCATCTACAACTTCCCTCTCCTCCAACATCATCCATCATGTTCCCCCTCAAGATCACCCAACACTTTCAAATACTTATGTCTCCTTACTGGCTCAGATATCACCGTTCATGTAAGTTACTAAACACTGACTTCCCTGGTACCACCCCCAGGTCTCTTGTCACCTCTACCCGACAGATCTGAAAGGATCCTCCTCCCCTCATTGCACATTGCAGAACGACACTTAACCCTTTCTTCCCAACATCCTCCTCTCACTTCACTTTGTACTGCATGTGTCTCACCCTCTCAGGTGTGACTGTGAACTCTGTGGACCCAGGTGTTGTATACACGAAGATCATGAGGCATTTCTCTTGGCCATATCACTTCCTCTTCTGGCTCCTCAGCTTCTTCTTTAAGGTGGGTAGTGGAGGGTGGGGCAGGGCTCTGCTGCTGAGTGTCCTTTACTCCTCTTCTTCCCCGTGTCTCTACAGGATAGCAAACAAGGTGCAATCCCCGTCCTCTACCTGTGCTTGGCAAAGGAGCTGGATGGCATTTCTGGAAAACATTTTAACAGTTCCTGTGTGATAACTCTTCCCCCTGAAGCTGCTCGGGATTGTCACGTGGCCCAAAGCCTCTGGAATACCTCAGTCCGACTAACAAACCTAGACAAGGTGGACTGATCTTCTGTGACCCCTGCCCTAACTAGCCACCCTCTCCTTGACTCCCAGCCCTTACTCTGATTATGCCTTCTGTTTGCTGGCTCCAAGGATCAATCTCTTTGTCCAGTATAGTGACCACTTGCTCTTCCTGTTGGTTCAGGGGCGTGAGAGCTCAGATCAGCCAGGGGACAGTTTCAGCTTCTACTTTACTGCTAGTACTTTGATAGAAGTGTTCATGTCTTGGGCACTAGGATCTCCAAACCTACCGAGTCCCATGTTGTGGTAATGGGGAGTAAGACTCCTTTTGGCGGGTATTAGATGTACCAGTAAGAGGGGAAACTTCTACCTGTGCCTCTTGTTTCCTGGCCTTGGGGGAGACGGTACCACATAGTGTCCTCTGGATTAAGGCATATGCCACATCCTGTAGGAGAGCATCCCAACTTCATAGGGTGTTGTCTCCCAGCTGGTACTGTAACTGAGCCTACAGGTAACCATTCCACCTTTCTATCAACCAGCTGCTCCTGGGTGCTGAGTCATGCAATAAGGTCAGTGAATTCTGAGAGTGAGAGTGCATTGCTTCTTTTAAATCTACATAAAGTTTGGAATCAGCTTTTCAACTTTCACATACACAAACCTTGTTGGGATTGCACTACATCTACTTGGGAGGATTGAAGTCTTCACGATAATGAGTTCTAAACATGAGCAAAGTGTACTTTTGTCTATTTAAATCTTCTTAATATCTTTATAAAATTTTGAATAATTTTACCCATAAAGATCTTGCACAAGTTTTATTATATTTAATTCCAGATACCTTACTTTTTATGCTATTGCAAATGGTATTTTAAAATTTGTATGTTAATCATACATCAAGCAACTTTATTAAGTTATCTAATTCTGACAAGTTATCTGTAGACTTTTGGTTTTTCCACATAGAAAATCACACCATCTGGGAATAATATTTATTTCTTCTCTTTCAACTATTATAAATTTTATTTCTTTTCCTAGACCTTAATTGATTTTCTAGTATGAAACCAAACTTGCATTTAAACCAACTTTGTCAGAGTGTTAATTTTGTATACGTGGCTAAATTTAGTATACTCATGTTTTTGCTTGGAACTGTTTATTCATAAATGAGATTGGCCTGTACTGTACTTTTCCTCACTTATATTGCTATTGTCTGGTTTTGCTGTCATGGATAGATTCATTTTATAAAACAAATTGGGAATTTGTGTTAGTCTAGGGACATTATACGAGAAACAGATGCCAATTAATTGAGGATTAAAGGTGCAAGAAACTTGCTAGGGCAAATGGCTGTGAGAGAAAGTGGGGAAGAGGCAGGGAGATCCACCAGACTGTGATACAAGTCTGACCCTGAATAAAGGAGAGAAGGTTGGTTGGGAGCATCTTAGAGTGCAGTGGGATGATTTTTCCTTTTTTTTGGCTGCACTGTGCACAGGATCTTACTTCTCCAACCAGGAATCAAACCTGCAGCCCCTACAGTGGAAGCATGGAGTCTTAACCACTGGACACAGGGAAGTCCCGATTTTTCCATTTTTAAACTCCCTCTCTAATATACAATCTACTTCTGTTCTAAAATTTTTAAGTCCCTGCATATTTATTTAACAGCTTTAATCAATATCTTTATTCTTCTTTCAAACAATACATAGAGCTTAGAGTTCTTTAACATTAATCATTCTCTTTGAATTCATATGCTTTTGTAACCCAATATTTTAATTATACTGTTATTTCATTAATTTCACAAATCAGATATTTTGTTATTTTAAATAGTTGATATTTGTATGGATTTACCCATACGTTTAGTATTTTCTTTGCTCACTCTTCCTTCTTGTGTCTCAGATCTTCCATCTGGGATTATTTTCCTTCTACCCTGAAGTGCATCCTTTAGAAGTTCCTTTCATGAGGATTTGCGGTAGACAGAATTCTAAGATGGCTCCCAAGATCCCTACCCACTTGTGTACACATTCTCTATAATCTCTTCCCCCTGGGTGTGAGCAGATCTCATGAACATGATAGAATTTTACTTCTGTGATTATGTTATATATTGGGTTAATGGGATTTGCTGATGTAATTAAAGTCTATAACCATTTGGCTTTGTGTGCGTGTGACTGAACAATATTTATTCGTCTACCATACTTTTCTTCACATCTTTCTATATTTGAGTTCCTCAAAGCTTTCCATGGTCTGTGTCATTCATTAATTTATTCATTAAATGATCTTAAATTTAATGAACTTAATTTATTAAATGAATAAATTAATGGAGTATCAACTGATCCAGGCATTGTTCTACAGTAATGAGTAGAACAGATAAACATCCATGAATTCAAGAAGTGTATATTCTAGTGGAGTAAGGGAGATAATAAAAATATATGGTAAAATTACATAGCACTCATATGATGCTATGGACACAAGTGAAGCAAGAAAGGAAAGGAGTGCCATGATGAGGGGCCCAGTTTGAAATTTTAGATAAGTTGATGAGTTAAAGACTCAAGTAACCAATTGGCTTTGAGATAATCAAAGGGGAGGTTATTTTGGGTGGATCTGGCCTAATCAGGTGAGCCCTTTAAAAGGGTTCAGATAGAAGTCAGAGAGATTCTCCTGTTTATCATGAAGAAGCAAACTGCCACATTGTGGAGAAGGCCACGTGGACTCTAGTAGTTGAGTCTTCGGTTCTACGGTTGCAAGGAGCTGAATTTTGCCAATAACCAGTGAGCTTAGAAGAGGACCTGGAGCTCAGATGAGATTGCAGACCTGGATGACACCTTGATTTCGGCCTGGTGAGATCCTGAGCAGAGGACCCAGCTAACCTGTACCCAGACTCATTAGAAACTGTGAGATAATACATGTTTTCTTTTAAGCCAATGAGTTTGTAATAATTTGTTATGCAGCAGTAGACTACTAATACAGGATTTAGTGATAGCAAACTTCTTCAGTGTTGTTTGAAATGTCTTTATTGTACCTTCATTGTTTTTAAACTTCAATAGAAGTACAGTTGATTTAAAATGTTTCAGGTGTATGGGCTTCCCTGGTGGCGCAGTGGTTAAGAATCCTCCTGCCAATGCAGGGGACAGAGGTTCGAGCCCTGGTCCGGGAGGATCCCACATGCCGCGGAGCAACTAAGCCCGTGCGCCACAACTACTCAGCCTGTGCTCTAGAGCCCGCGAGCCACAACTACTGAGCCCACGCGCTGCAACTACTGAAGCCCACATGCCTAGAGCCTGTGCTCCGCAACAAGAGAAGCCACCGCAATGAGAAGCCCGCACACAGCAACGAAGACTCAACCCAGCCATAAATAAATAAATAAAGTGAACTGGGACATACCTTCGATGTTGGTACATTTCAAATTCCATTTTCCCCTCACCTTTCCCCAAATAACCAGTTAAGGAATTTAGCGTTTTTCCTATGTATGGGAAGATGCAAGAGTCTGGGCTCACTGAAATCATTTCTTTGATATGCACCACACCTATCTTAGCCTGTATCCTGTATTTTCACATCCTGAGTGTCCTCAGGGCTCACCATAGGGAGTGGCTGCAGTCTGATGGCTGCTAGATGGCAGGTATTCTTCTTCCTGAGTTTCCTCAGGGTTCACCAGCTCAAGTTGGAGGGCTGCAATCGCCGATGACTGATCCTCTCCTCTTGGTCGGGAATCTGACCAATATTTGGGAGACATTTCACGATCAAATTTTGTCCCACGGTGCTGGGAGGCTCATCCCAGGTCAGGCAAAGATTCTTGATATGCCACTCCAGGTGCTAATTTTTGGATTAGGCCCTATTGATAATTAAAGATTCTCTGGATCCTCTAATTATGATCCAGGAGACATTTTCCCTTGTTGCTTCTTCCCATACCTAGAATCATATTATTACAATTATTTTATGTTATAAAAGTGATTTATTTTCTTAAGATGTTTAGCCATAGAAGTTTTGTTTTGAGGCCTGGTTACACACTGGGTACTGCAAGAGACAACAATCTTATAAAATAGGATATAAGTAATGCAGCTAGTAGCAATGACAAAGACATAGTGCTGCAGGGAGACACAAAGCACAAACAGTTTGGAAATAAAGAACAAATTCAAACAATGATTAACATAATATCAAGTCCACAGGACAGCCTGCTGGAGACAAAAAATTCTGGCAGGATCAGGTAGAGAGAAAAAGATAAACGTTTCGTCTTTGTTTACAAAGGCATACTTTATCAACCTGTTGTAGGTCATCGCATAAGAGAAAAGGTTTTTCTGAAAAACAAAGATTAAAGTCAGTATATTTCCCAAAGTCATAAATCATATCTGCCATGTTTTCAGTCTCATGTAATTAATTCCCATTGATCTGGATGAAATAATCAGGTTTCCCATTAGTTTTGTCATATGTTACCCAGTCCAGTGATATTATCTAAAGGCTATCAGAAACTTATATTTCTTAAAAAATTCCTTTTTATCAGTCTTCTTGAAGATCTTCATTTTGTAAAAGCATCAGGACAAAACTTAAAAATAGCATGGTTAAAGATTTGAGTACAATGTAATTAGCAGGAAACTTGGATATAACATTTTAGAATAACTAGTATTATGATTGATAACATATCAGGACATAGCAGATATTAGGGATTCCATATAAATTTTGGAATATCTATAAAAATGACATTTATGCATACACCATAACCTAAGGTTCATCTCCAATCACTTGACAATGTTTTTGAAGTAATTTAACATACCAAATAAAATTAGTTTGACATCTCTCTCTGAGATGTCTCAGAGATGTTCTTTTGAAGTGTCTCAGAGTCAACTGGAGGCTAAAAAGCTTTATTCAGATTTTGATATTTAGGAAGTTTGTTAAAAATATCAAAAAGGGGGCTTCCCTGGTGGTGCAGTGGTTGAGAGTCCGCCTGCCGATGCAGGGGACACGGGTTCGTGCCCCGGTCCGTGGAGATCCCACATGCCGCGGAGCGGCTAGGCCCGTAAGCCATGGCCGCTGAGCCTGCGCTCCACAACAGGAGAGGCCACAACAGTAAGAGGCCCGCGTACCCCAAAAAAAAAAAAAAAAAAAAAGATACACAAAAATATCAGAAAGGTTTTAAAACACAACAGGATCATAGGTCACTGAGAAACAGTACTTATTCATTTAACCAAAGTCACAAAACGATTAAAAGAAAACAAATACGGATCACCTAAGGGCACAGAAACTTATATAATCTGTTATCAAAAGGAGCACTTCTAACAGAGAGAGAGAGAGATCAAATTCCAGTCTTGTATTAGCTTACTTAACAAAATCCACCTACTTAGGTAACTTAATCGAAATTTAGTTAATCCTGGCCATGTATAAAACTTTCTCAGTAAAATGTAATTCCATTCCTCATACCTTCTTAACTGAAAACACACATTCTACCATTTTGAAATGTTTCATTATTTTCAGTAGCTTTAATTATATATTTAAATTAGAGTCCCCAACTCTTAAAAACCTTAATTTCCAATGACAACCAAGAGGCAAGTAATAGTTACCAAAATCTGGAGAAACTATTTTAGATGATTTTTAAGACATAATTATTCTTATAGCTTACCTAAAAGATCTTATTTCATTTATATTTACTTTAATTTCATCATATCAAGTTATTTTTCTTGCTGACAAATTTGCAACAGATGTAACAAGATTTCATTTAACTTTTATTAAACCTAGGTGCAGTGAAAGTACTATATATAATGCTGATGGCTCTAAAGACATGTCTGTATTAATTAGATCAACAAACTTAAACATTAATACCAGGTATTAATTTCATACTAAATATTTCCCAGTTCACGTGAACCTGAAACTCATTTAGCTTAATTTCTCTTGTATTTAGAATTGTTTGGTTTGTAAGCACTTACTTTTCTTTAAGCCAATTAGATAGGGCTCATTTACAGATTAACCTCAGCAGTGTTATCCAAAGACAGAAACACATACAAACACACAAACAAACAGAGAGACATCATAGTTCTCATTTCAAAAGTTCAGCCCTGAGTCAGGTACAGCAATGTAAAACCCATAGGTTTACAAAAGAGGTTGCGTTAAAGTTGGGTTTCTGGCAGACGGAACAAATCAAGCTCACTTGTCTAGCTGGCTAAACCCTTTCTACTAATATTTATGGAAAACAAGTCAAGTTCTAAATTACTGTACCCTCTTTTTCAAAATTTGCATTTTAAAAAGATGGCAGAGATAAGGGTTTTTGAGAAAACCAGATAGGACACTTGTATATAGGCAAGATACAGGCAAGTTTCTCCTAGGATGACTTTGTTTCCCCTTTGTTTAATATTTACAAGCCTCTTAAGATCACCCATATTTATTAGAAAATCTATCAACTTGTTCCCCACTGTCAATGTTACCTGGGGCTCCTGTGGGGAAATCAGAATAGCAAGCCTCAAGTCCAAGGGAGTGTCCTGGCCTCTTACAAGATATTGGGACAAGGGAAATTGCCCTGCTGCAGAAGTGGCTCCCAGTCCAAATTGGGTGCCCTGTCGGGTCTTAGATGGTGATACTAAATCAGGTTCCTGTGTCCCGGGTGTTACCACAGAAACTTCTGTATGATCCGCTTGGGTAGGGGAAACAGGAGGCAGTGAATATGTTGGTGGCATGGTGGGGGGGCAGTTGGAACAACTGCTGGTTCATCCTGCTTGGCCACTGGGGGAGCTGGATAGGCTGGACGGGGCTTTAAGTTTTGAAATAACATGTCCCCACTCTCATTTTTTTCTCTTCCCTTGTAGAACAGGTTTTCCCTTGGGTTTTCTTTCAGACTGCTGCACCATAAGGTGGCAGCCCTCTGACTCCTTTTCCTCCTGATGCAATAGCATAAATGCTGCTACATATGGAATCTCATCTCTTTTCCCTGTTCTTTTGCAGAACATTTCTAACTGCGAGATTGTATAATAATTGAGTGAGCCATTCAGGGGCCATCGTTCTTCTGATCCTAACATATATTGGGTCCACACCCTATTACAATAGTACATCATGTCTTTCTTAGTCATAGGCTCACGGCTATGTTTTGCCCATTTATATAATATATTCCCCAAAGGGCTCTCCTTTAGGATAGATGGAGTATTTTCCACTTTTAAAAGTTTGATGACACCAAGACACAGAAGACGCCAACAAATTCCAACACAAAAGGTACAAATTCTAGCATCGATGCACACAAAACCAAGACAAAACCAACGAACTAGTTCCCAGATCGGGTAGACTTACCCTACAAAACCAATGAACTAGTTCCCAGGGAACCAGTTCCCAGAATCGGGCAGAGTCTAACAACAATTCCCCCCTCCAGCAGGGTACCTCAACCAGATTGGCTTGTCCTGTAAAGGAAAAGCCCAGATTGAGGGGGGAATATGTTCCTGGCGTGCACGCCGGAGCGACTTTCCCTCCAAATCGAATCGAGTCCGTTGACTCGCAGCACCAAATTGAAGTTTGTCGGTTCCTTGCTTCGATTGCCAAGTGCTGGGATAACCAGTGCCGCTTCAGGGAATTTTGAAGGGAAGATCCTCAGGACAAATGGTCCTGGCAGCTGCTAGGGCCTTGCCTCAATATTCCCTGACCGGGGCTGGCTAGACACGAGCAAGGCTCCTGGTTGGCTCGCTAAATTTGTTGCCGAGTCCAAGCTCACTCTGCTCTCCGCACGACAGGCCAATGAATCGAAGACGAGGTGTTGAGGTAAGGAATACGACTTTATTCGGAAAGCTGGCAGACCGGGAAGATGGCAGACTAGTCTCCGATAAACCATCTTATCTGGGTCTGGATGCCAGTTTCTTTTATAGAATCAGAGAGGGAGAGGCAGTGAGGAAGTAAAGTAAAAGGGCCATTAGTCTTGCAAAACATCTCCTGGAATGACCAGCCTCAGTGAGGTGATGTGTTAATTTCTTTTTTCTTGCAGCCATTCACAGGTGGGCAGGGTTTCCTGAGGCAGGTCATTATGCATGATTATAATCACAAAAGCAACAAAAATCAAAGGTTAAAGTCAAAGAAACAGATCCAATGTGGAGTCCGATTTAGCTCTTCCCTGTCACACACTTAAAAAATGAGATGAAGTGGGATTCCCTCCTTTTTAAAAATGTTTTTAGAGCTACTAAAAAACTTGCATTTACACAATAGTTGGTAAAAATATTCCTCTGGATTGTACAAGAAGGGAGACAGGGACCACTGATAGGACCGGGTGTTTGATATTAATCAGACTTGGCTTCTTTCTTTCCTGCTTCATCAGAGGCTGGCCTCTCCTCATTTTTATTTTCTCCGTTTTCTGCAGGTAAGTCTTCTTTAGTCTCTTGGTGAGCCACTTCAGCCTGTTTTCCCTTTGCTCCCTTTTCCCCTTTGTTTGCACATTTTTGCCTGAAGATTTATCCTTTCCTTCCACCTTTTTGGCTTCATTTCCACTTTTGCAGAAGCTGTTTTAGCCAACAGCATCGCTGGTCTCCTCTTGGGCTCCTCCTTCTCCGCCACTCGGAGGAGCTGACCTTCCTCTTGGACAGACACCATGGCAGCGGGGCGGGCGCGTGCTGGGTGCCTGCGGGCCACAGCATGCCACGAATCTTCACGAAGCTGGGTTGCCTGGCTGTGATGCCAAAATCTTGGCTTTCTGTGCACCAATGCCGAAAAGAAATACGGAGACGGAGTTTTGAAGGAGAAAAAGTAGCTTTATTCTTTGCTAGGCAAAAGGGGGAACACAGCAGGCTAGAGTCTCAAGAACTGTGCCCCCGCCCCGCCACTGGGAAAGGTTTTTATAGCTTGGGGCTCGTGGTCTGGGATAGGTGATAAGGCTCAAAGTAATTAAGGTCTTGCATTTCTTCTGCAAATTTATGGCCAAAGCTAGCATCAGGCAGCTGAGCAACCGGATCTGGTGTCCCTGAAGTTCTCAGCTGTGACCTTCTTTCGGAAATGAAGAGTGCTGCAAGGGTGGTGTAGGAGAAGAAATGCCAGGTGCAAAGGGTAATTCATATGGGGGTCAGAGAGTAATTGGCTTTGCTAAGGACAAGTCTAGCTACACGTGTTTATGAGTAGTAACAGCTAAAGAATAACCAAGATTGCTTAACACTTTCAGGCCTGGTTATGCTGTTTCCCCAACCTGTTCATTGTTTACTTATTTTCCTTGTTTATCCAAAAAGAAAAGTCTCATTTCTATTTTTACTGCAACAAATACCCCACTGCTAGTGCATTCCCTCCACATCAATGAAGGAAGGGAAATGGGCCTTGCATTCTTGTCTGGCTGAGGATAAACTTCAGTTTTGCTCCATTTGACAAGCACCAGCTATCCAGCCCAGGGGCCCATCTATCTCCTACTTCAGCCGCTGCCACTTCTGCCACCCATGTTTTCTTTTTTTTTAATTAAAAAATGCCAAAGTCCATTACGTAAATTTGCATAAGGGCATGAGAATGCCTGAATCCCCATATGATGGATAATACTGAATAGCAGCAAATTTTTATTTTTTCCTTAAGCTACCTGACGAAGGATGGTTTACTAGTATTGTTTTAATTAACAGCTTAGCACTCAGAAGCGTAGCCACCCTCTGGGGGTGCCCTTTGCTTAACGCAAAGGAATCCTCAGGCTCCTCTCTGGGCTGTCTACCCTCTGCCTGCAGAGGTCGCTGGCCACCGCTCGCCTCTCTCCTGTGGTCCTAATCGGCTTCCCGTGTACAGTGCGCACGCGCTTATTTCGCTCCAGGTGTCCAGCTTTGTGCCTGATCGAAGTGTTCTCGGCCGCGCTCAGCGCGCAGTATTTAACCCGGGCTGGTCTTCGGGGAAGAGTAGCGTTTTCCCCCGACCCAGAGCGCCTCTGGGCCTCAGCGGCTAGAGGGCCTGGGACGGGCCTACAGGGGTCGGGCGGCACGGCGGGCAGCCCATGCGGGCGGGGCGGGCCCCCGCTAGGGCTTGGGCGTCGGTCTTCGGTGGGGCCCGGAGCCTGGCGCGGAGCCCCTGACAGGACAGGTACGGAGGCGGCGACCCTGGAAACTGCCTCCTCCCCCACCGTGTTCGCGAGGCTCCTGGCTGTGCTCTGGGGACTCGGCGCTCGCCTAGGGCGCGGCCGGGAGCCGGGTGTGCGGGGCGGGGGTCGGCAGGGGTGGGCCGCGGCGGGGGTGGGCGCCCCCTGCGTCTGGGCTGGTCCGACCCACCTGAGCTCTTCAGCCTGCCGGTGTGGTGTGCTCCCGGGGTCGAGTGATTGCGTCTCCGAATTCCTCCGGAACTGCAAGGGTTCCCCTCCTTTCCTGGGAGCATCCAAGGCACCCCTGAACCCACTCCAAGCTACAGGTTTCCTGTGGGGCACACGGTTGAGAAGTTGTGTCAAACAGAAAAACAGGCAAACAAACAAAAAACAAAGCGGACTCAAGGTGGGGGGCCTGGATATGCGTTTGGTGTGTCAGTCTCCAATTCCTGGCGTCCGCCTTAACTGGCAGGCTCACCCTTGAGCAGTCATCTTAGCGCATCCCGACAGCTAAATCACACAGGTGACGAACTCCGGTATTTTTTAAGAGGCGGTGAAAAAAAGAAAAAAAAAAAAAGAGGCGGTGATTTAGAAACTTACTCTCACTTATTACAGTGTGGAGAGCAGCAAGCCCGTCTTGACCACTTACTAATCCAGTATGCTTAATGTACTGAGAGTCAAGGAGCTATGAGGTGGAGATTGAAGTTCTTTAGCTAATGTATGGGCGAAGCCCAAGGCCCGGGGATGTTAGCGATAGTAGTTAAGGATAACTTTTTTTTCAAAGACAGTTTGTGCTCAAATATGTTCAGAAACTTCATGGTTAA
Organism: Tursiops truncatus; assembly: GCF_011762595.2. Lineage (NCBI taxonomy): Eukaryota > Metazoa > Chordata > Mammalia > Artiodactyla > Delphinidae > Tursiops > Tursiops truncatus. Next base: position 25,326,149 of record NC_047047.1, read on the forward strand.
AGTTTTCTCTACTACAGAATATTTTGGAACTTTCAGTATACTACTGATATTTTTATCACGAATTTCCTACTGGAAGTATAGTATCGAGAGTTCCCCAGATTTGAACGGAAAATACTGTTTTTCTTGGGTGTTACCTCTGTTTAACATACAAAACAGTTTGGGAAATGGAGTTCCAGAATTAGAAACTCAAGGTTTGGAAGGGGCAGTGTAGGTCAGTGCTTTTTGAACTTTAATGCTACATACACAAAATCTGTTCAAGTACAGATTTTGGTTAGTTCTGTATTTTTAACAAGTTCCCGGGTGATGGTGATGCTGCCAGTCCATGGACCACACACACTTCGAGTAGCAAGGGTTTTCACTGGATTGAAAGAGACCATGTTCTGTTCCCTGCTCTCCAGAGCAAGCTGTGCTGCCTTGAATGATCACTTCCCCTGTCCAGACCTATAAAATAGGAGACTGGACTAGAAGATCTCTCAGGTTTCCTTCAGACCTAAAATGTTGTGATTCTAGTCCAGTTACCCTTGTGATAATTGAATTACATCTAAAATATCCTTGCCCTGTGGCCAGTTTGGGCTTGAACATTTCTAGTAATGGGGAATTTACTGCATGTAAGGCATCCCATTTCATCGTGGGATAGCTCAATAAGGAAGTTTTTCATATTGCTAAAATACATCTCTATAACTTCCATCCTGTTGGTCCTAGGTTATCTCTTAGAATCAAACAGAAAAAAAAGTATAATCCCTCTTTAAAAGATGACTCTTGGAAATTCCCTGGCGGTCCAGTGGTTAGGACTTGGTGCTTTCACTGCCAGGCCCTGGATTCAGTCCCGGGTCAGGGAACTAAGATCCCACAAGCTGCGTGGCATGGTGGAAGAAAAAAAAAAAAAAGACTCTTAAAGTGTGAGATGACAGTGTTTCTACCAAGTTTTCCCCAAACTGAATTATCCTTTATTCTTCCATGACATTGTTTCAAATTTCTGTCTCATAAATTTAGTCCTTCTGTGTGGAGTGTAGTGGGGCTGTAGCTGGACTTTGAAGGATGGGTGGGGCTTGCAAAACTAGGGAAAGCATCCTAAGCAGCTGACAGTGGTCCAGAGATGACACTGCGTACGTCAGATCCAGAATTTTTTGATTCAAGTAAGAAATGGTGTGTTAGTGAAAGATTTTGGGCAAAGCAATGTTTTAGAGTGTGTAGTTGTCTTACTGTGGTGTATAATGTGGTTGGAAATGGAGAAGGAGAGAGGCAGGGAGCCAGATATGCTTCACATATCAGTAAAGAGGGCTTAGGTTGATAATAGCAATGCCTTCTATTTATGTATAACATTTTACAGATTACAGAACCTTTCACAGACAACCTTTCCTGTGAGGTAGGCAGAGCAGCTGTTACCCAGTTTATGGATGAGGCACCAAGGAGAGTAAATGATTTGCCTTAATTCTCAAAGCTGTTACATGGCAGACCAAAGTGATGACAGTGGTAATGAAAGAGAAAGGAAGAATGCAGGAGGCAATACTGAGGAAGAATTGATAAGTTGGGCCTGAATGCACATGAGGTTACAAAGGAAAAGAAGTTGTTAGGGAGGAGTCAAAATAGTTGGGAAAATCATAATACATGATCGACAACTGCCATAGGTTGTACTTGCTCGGATCTATCATTGTTAGTGGCTGTTTGGAGTTATAGGTCGGGAGGGATTGTGGTAGAGGATTCCTAGGTTGTTTAGCCTGTCTATTGGTACTGGGTGGTGTGTGGGCCTTGGGTTAGCTGTCCCATACCAAGGGAATTGAGAACTGGATCCTCAGTGTCCTCTGAGAAGGTAAATGCTGAGCAATTGACTGATTCAAATCTATCTTAGGGTCCTTGCCATCCTGGAGTCTCTGAATTTTGTTTTATATAATTTTTGTTTTGAAGTTCCAGCTAATATTAGTTGTACTTGGCTGATGGACAAATTGGCTATCCAGTCTGACCTCCCCAAGCTCCCACATATCCACTGAGGGTTTCACTGAAGCAGAGACTGGACCCTTGCCACTCTGAAGCCATGCTAAAGCTATTTTTCCAAAAGATCTGCACTTCCCCTAGAGCCTAGAGGTGTCCCCCCCACCCTGCCTCTCTTCTCTCTCTCTCTCTCTCTCTCATCCTTTTACCCTGGAAGCATATGAGGTTGTGATTTTTTGTCACTACCAAATTCCATAGGACCTGGAGCTGTCCCTGCACTTTTAGTTTCTTAGGCTCCTATCTGGTGAGTAAAGAGCTACATCTCTTGGGGTGTATGTGCGCCTGACTGTTGTACTTCCCCCATGGTGTCTCTGGGAAACCTGTCAGAACCAGTTTATATCCCTAGAGCCTGGTGTTGGTATAGGCTTCTATTCAACATTGAGTGTCTTCTGTGTTCAGTGCTTAGGATACTGAGATGAATAAAAATTCTGTGCCCTGGAGGAATTCACGATGGGATAAGGGAGACGATATTGTAAGTAAAATGGGATCTTGTAATAGAGATATTTCCAAAGTGTTGGGCAGAGGAGGGAATGACTAGCTCCACATGGAGACATCAGGGGAATATTCAGGAAAGAGGTGATAAGTAAGTTGAGTCTTGAAGATGAAGAGAGAGACTTGGTGACGTTTGCAACATTTGCAGAGGCATAAGATAGATAGATCCAAGTGGCTGGAATCTAAGAGAACTTTGGGATCAAAGGAGAGGTGATTGATGAGATTAGATTCATAATGAGGCCAGGTTTTTAATGGCCTGTAGTTTTGTTCTAAGGTTCAATTTTGTGGGAGGAAAGCCATTGGAGGTTTTTAGGCAGGGAGGTGATGTGGTTATATTTTGGAAAGCTAATTGTGGAAATAGACTGAAAGGGGAGAATCTGGATCCAGGACATCAGGAGACTCTTGTAGTAACCTGGGCTTGGCTTCAAGCTGAATTAAGTATTAGTGGGGATGGGAAGGAGGGGATATATTGGAGGTTGTTGAGACAGAGTTCACCTGACGTAATGACTAATTAATTGGTTGTTGAGAACAAGAGAGAGGGAGTTGTTGAGGATGACTCAGTTTTCTATTTTGGATTGATGGTGGTACCAGTAGTAAAGGGGGAGTGTAGACGAGGAACATTTGCTGGGGGAAGCTTCCGTGTGTTTTGGGTCGTGTTGAATTTGGGCGTCTGTGGCGCTTAGATAGGTGGAAATGTGGGTCTGGAGTTCAGAAGAGAGTGTGTGTCTAGGGGTGGTAGATGTAAGTGGTAGTTGATGCAGTTGGAATGGATGAGCCTAGCCATGCTTATAGAAGACTGAAGATAACAGAGGAGACGACAGGGATTGGTGGGCAAGGTGAGAGAGAATGTTGTCCAGGGAGCTACAGAGGAAAAAGTTGCAGGAAGAGAATCAGCAGCCTCTGTTGCTACAGCGAGGTCAAGTAGGATGAGCTTGGAAAATGTACTTTGAGATTGGGCAGTTAGGAGATTGTGGTCACCAGGGCTCTTTTATTTTTTTAGTGTGAGCAGCTGGATGGGAGCCAGGTGGATTGAAGAGTGGATGCGAAGTGAGGATAGGGAGGATGTACTCACTTTGAGTAGTTTGGGAAGGAAGGAAGGAAGATGGTGGCAGCTTGTGGAGGAGTAGCAGAGACTAGAGACAGATTTTCCTAGAATAGAAGTCTTGAGCATGGGTTATCCGATGATGTGTAAGAGCCAGTATAGAGAGGTTGCATTTGAAGGCACAAAGGAAATGAAGATTGCAGAGGAGGGTGGAGGGTTGTCTCTGAAAAGGAGACATCATTTCTTTTGAAGAGGAATGACAGAAGAAAGGAAAAGAATGTAGGAAGAAAGAGGCAATGATGGATACACCTAAATTTGCAAAGGAATTCTTATCTAATAGGTTCAATTTCCTTTCTCAGCAAGGTTGTCTGCTGAGGGGTGGGGGTCCTGTTGTGGGCTCGGATAGGAACAGGGACTTGATAGTGGTAAGGGAAACTTGAAACTGTCCAGAGAGGAAAGGGAAAGAGAGCAGAGTTGAGATATGCTCCAAGAACATTGAGTACCCTCCGAACTTGAATCCTGCACTGTAGGCCTCTCTTTCCTCTTCTTCATAATAATTATGGCTGACTTTTATTGAGTGCTTCATACCAGACACTCTTCTTAGTGCTTTTCAGGCATTCTCACGTGATTCTGACAACAACTCTGTTAGAAAGGTATTGTTAGTATTTATGTTTTACAGAAGGAGAAATTGAGGCATGGAGTATTACTTACACTTAGTAGAACTTATGTCTGATGACTCTCTTACCTCTGCAGAAATGGCATTCCTTCCTTGAGGCATCAGAGAAAGGCAGAAATTTCATCCCAACTCCCAGTTTCTGGTCCTTGAGGGGCTGGAGTTTAGGGCTGCTAAGGAGGGCCAGTCTGTGGGTATGGTAGTGGCTTGGGTGAGCAGGGTGGTAGAGTCAGTGTTGCTGCTGTATTTTTACAACTACATACAGAATTCTGAAATCCTTGTGTGATTTCCCAGCAACCTGACTAGAAAGACAAGTGACTGATGATGATTTGTTAGGTACTGCAGGCTGAGACCATGTCAATTGAGATGGTGAATAAGAAAAGAGATCTTGTCTCAGTCAGCCAGAAAAAGAATATTTGCTGCCAGTTATGGGACTAGGCAGACCTATGACCTTACATAATAGCATAGATTATTAACACTCACCTTTGTTTTCCCCATTGGTGGGATAGATAGAATTTGTAGGTAAGGTGCACACCTGACTTGAGTGAAAGGGGAGAATGATGAGATGGCATGGGTGGAAGAGAAATGGACTTACCTTTTCCTGCTGCAGCCACTGGAGCATCATTTCTGTGTCCTTCCTCTTGATGTTGCCATGGATACGCCTTTGCGTGGTGACTTGAGATTGATTCCCATTATGATCAGATGATGACGTGGATTTAAAAAGAGAAAGGACAGAATGCTCTGCTTCTGGGGAGTGGCCGGTGAGCTGCCCAAATGGCAGAGCCCAGCACAGCCGAGGTGGCTGTGGCTTTGTTGGCTGCTTTGGCTTTTGCTGAAGTTGTGAAATGGTGCATCTCTCTCTTTAGAGCGCAGGCTCAGGGTTCCCTGTCTGCAGGGTCCTAGTGCCAGGGACTTGCTGGTTGATCATGGGGAGAAAGCAGCAGGAACTTCGAGTAGGCTATTAAGTAGGACTGCTGCTAGCTCTGGGAGGGTTGCAGTTCTTTTTCTTTTCAAAGAACATTTATTTATTTATTTATTGGCTGCTTTGGGTCTTTGTTGCTGCCCGTGGGCTTTCTCTAGCTGCAGCGAGTGGGGGCTCCTGTTCCGTTGTGCGGGCTTCTCATTGCGGTGGCTTCTCTTGTTGAGGAGCACAGGCTCTAGGCGTGCAGGCTTCAGTCATTGTGGCAACGGGCTTAGTTGCTCCACAGCATGTGGGATCTTCCCAGACCAGGGATCAAACCCGTGTCCCCTGCGTTGGCAGGTGGATTCTTAACCACTGTGCCACCAGGGAAGTCCCGGCTTGCAATTCTTGAGTACCAGGCTGCACTCAAGTGCTTGTTGCCTTCCTGCAGAAGTGCCTTCATTGAGGATAAGTGAGGCATATTGTGTAGCTTTCCTTCCTGGCTCTTGGAGGTCTGGGCCCTTTGGAGGTGGGCCTGGTAGTCACTGGGTATTCCTAGGGGAGGAGGATATCCTGGGAGGGGGTAGACCTGTATTCAGTTTGAGAGTGGGCTACAGAAATTTCTGGGGATAATGAAGAGCTGGAGAGGTAAAAAAAAAAGTCTATTTAGGGTCTAGGTCCTATCTGTGTGAGATCTGCAAGGCAGATACTGGAGTAGGACCTAGGAATAAAAAGCTCTGTTTATCTTCTTTCGGGGTTCCTGTGCATATCTGGAATCTGGCCTTCCAAGCTTCCAGTACCTGAGCTTCTATTCCCCTCTCCTTTCCTGACTCCTGAGGGACTTATATCCACACATATCCCACTCCTACTAGTGCTTTTAGAGATGTACAACTTCACCCTAGTTATAAGAAAATCTGTATCTTGCTGATTACCTTTATGTTTCATTTTATCTCTTTGCAACCAAATCAAAATACCCCGTGCCTAATGCAGTTCAGTTCAAGTGTGTGGACCCTGCTGTCAGACTGCCTGGATTTCAGACCTCTACAGGTGGGATCAGAGAAAGCAAACAGTTGGGTTAGCCCAGGATCAAGGTTTGGTAAGGTGAGACAAGAGGAGGTCAGGGGCATAAAGGATGCTGGGGTACCAGTAAAAGCAAGGTAGAAATGGTGCAGGCTGGGTGCCAAAGAGGCTTTTCCTCCTTACTGGTTCCTCCTTAATTCCTAATAATCCACTTCTTTCCCTGTCATTTCTGAAATGTTCTCCAAGACCACTGGTAATCTATCAGAAACAGATTTCTTTCCCTCCTCTATTTCCATTTTCCTAGAGTTTTTATTAGTATTTAATATCATTGGGGAGGAAAATGGATTAGAAATCCAGGGAGTATCTGTCTTCTGGCTGAGGTAGCATGTAACTCAGAGTTGTCCTGTGTGACATGGGGTGGGGCCCAATGGTGCTGTTGAAGGATCACCTACCTGTACAGCTAGTCAAATGTGCCCCCCTTCCTACTCACATGTGCCCTGCTGGCTATGAGACTTAGGTGAGTTGTTTGACTTCTGAGACTCAATTCTGTCACCTGTAGAATGGAAATAGTGGAATCCGTGTTGTCTGCATCACAGGTTCGTTTTGGAAGGAGATCGTGAAATACACGTGTTAGTGGTCACAGTTAAATTTGCCTCTGAGAAGGCCCTATGACTTATTTTCTCTCTCTTAACATGTTCAGTTTCCTGTCCCAATTCTATTGTTATCAATCATCACTCTCCCATTATTCCTGCTTGAAAACTCCCAAGTTTATTCATTCCTTTACTTATCCATGCATTCATTCATCCATCCATTTATTCATGCAAGGTTTGAGTTCCTACCGTGTGCAGTTGTCATTGATGTACCCTCTCGGTAATGATGAAGACAATATCTACAATTTGTTGAACACGCATTCTGTGCTCAGCACTGTACTAAATGCTCTACTTCAGTCTTATTTAATCCTCACAACATCCCTGTGAGGTAGGTATTATTTCCCCCTTTTTTCAGTTGAGGTAACCAGGGCTCTGAAAATATCTTACCCAGAGTCATACACATGAGGAAATAAGAGAATCAAAGCTGTACCCAGGTCTGTCCATCTCCACAGCCCATACAGGCCTGCTGCTTCTTTCCCCATGTCTGATCTATCATAGGGCCTTCTCGGGGCTTTTTTGTACTGTCTCTGAATCGGTCCATTTCCTCTTCCCTCTCTTTTTCTCTCATGAGCCTGGCTCAGACCTCCTCACCCCTTGCTCATTACTGCCATAGCCTCCTTGCTGTTTTCCCTGTCTTTATCAAGTTGCTCTTGCCTCCACTCCATTCTGCTCTCTGCCACCTGTCTGATCTTCCTAAAATAGTTTTCATTATGCCAGTCTCCTGCTCAGGAAGAGACTGGCTTCCTGTTGTTATCGGATCCAATTCATCTATCTCTACGTGATGTTAAATTCCCTGACTATCCATATTTACTTTCTAATACATCTCAATATCAGTGTTAATTCATTCAATAAATATTTGACTTCATGAGCTAAGAGTGATGGGATCATAAAGAGGAAAAATTGAGGAGTCTGCTGTAAAAGGCTTATAGTTTGATAGGAGAACTCATCAGAATTCACTGATTCAGCCAAGCTAGTCATCTTTAACTTTCCCCAGTCAGGCAAAATTATTTCTGTGTCTACTCATACTGTACTCACAGATTACAATGTTTGCAGGCTTTTCCTCTCCACATATCTAAACAAAAACCTCATGATTCAAGGGATAATCAAGTATCCCTTTTCTTTTTAGCTTACCTTTTTCCTCTCTGTAATTCCTTATAATATTTATCATCTAGACATTTTATTTTAATACCTATACAGCTTCTGCATTTTTTTACAGAGCACTTTTATGTGCTTTATCTTATTTGAGCAGTAATGTAGATATGGCAGGTGATAGTCCCATTTTATAGAAGAAACAGCATCTAAGAAGTTAGGTGACTATATACACTTGTGTGGCTAGTGAGCTGTGATGTTCTTGGATGTGCGCTCTTTTGAATCTTTGAAGGTAGTGTGGTCCAGAGGAAGAGCACAGCTTTGGAAGCCTAGAAATATGTGTGGTATCAATGAGGAGAGTAAAAAGTGCAGAGGGTTCTGGTTCAGGCTTTGGTTCCAGTTATGGCTCCACTCCTTGTCTTCTGTGTGACTTCAGGGAAGTTGCTCAGTTCTCTAAGCCCTGTTTTCTTGTCAGCATTGTTCCTGGCTTGCCTCTTATGGGGTTATTTTGATGTCCAAATATTATGATAACTAAGTTATTAGCTAACTTTGTTGAGTGCTTACTAAATACCAGGCAATGTCCTAAGTGTTTTACATGGATTATCTCAGCTAATCCTCACAACAGCTCTCAGAGATGTTCTTTGTTCCCAATTGATAGATGAGGAAGTTGAGGCACAGAGATGTTAAGTAATGGGACCAAGTTTACGTAGCTACCAAGTGGTGAAGCCAGGGATTGAATGTAAGCAGCCTGAGTCTAGAACCGGTATTCTTAACCATGGTACTATACAATTGTTTTTTAAGGTGTTCTGTAGACTGTAAAGTGTTCTGAACATGCAGAAGTCCAGGCTGCAAGGAGCTGCATGGCCCTGCCCACCTGTGTAATGGTGAATAGGGAAAGGAGGGGGCAACATGGAGATTTTGCAGAGGAGGAGAGAAATGGTTTCCTAGGGGGTCTGGCCAGGATTGGAGATGTGGAGAGATGTTTGGGGGCCATATATCTGGCTGTTGGCTATCATTCTCCTATTAGGCTATCTGGCCTGCCTTAGAAAGAGGGTGGAATGGAGGAAGACCCTGTTCAGCCAGTGAAGCCCAGTGCCGACAAGACAGGTATCCCTCGGCCCAGGGAATCTACATCCACACTGTAGCTGGTAGAGCCATAGATCAGACCCCAGGGCAACCTTGTTAGCTACTTAGGGGCGGGGACTGTTGGTTTCTAGCCCATTAGATGGATAAATGAATGAAGTGGTTACATAGCCCTCTTGAGACCTCTCACTAGAATGTATAATCTTATTAAACGTTTTAAATTATAAAAGTAATATGGTTATTAAAGAAATTTTGTGAAAAATAGAAAACAAACCATCTCATTGTTTCTCTTAAGGAGATGCCTAGGAGGCAAGGCCAAGAGTACAGGGGACAGGTGGCTGAGGTGGACTGGGCACTGCCCCCACTTGTAGGGGGCAAGTGGGACTCTCTGTTTCTGACCACCACCCTTACTATCTGTTTGAACCTGATACTCTTAGGGTTCAGAGCCTGGCCCTTTATAACGACTAGAAGGGAGGAAGAATGACCGTGGCAACCTTCGCCAGTGTTGAGGGAGCTGGGGTACTTGACTTGCTTTGCTTTGCTTTGCTTTGCTTTGCTTTGCTTTGTGTGTGTGTGTGTGTGTGTGTGTGTGTGTGAAGTTGCCTCCATTGCTGCCCTTCCTTTGCTGTGTATTGGGCAGGGGGCCTGGCTGCTCCGGCCCAGGGTGAGATTGAAATTCAGACCCTAATCACGTGGGTTTGGACGTGACTCCAGAGTTTAGAAAGGGGAGGGAGGAGGAAGAGCACCAGAAAGGGGGGCGAGAGACCCTAATTTTGGCTGTGTGAATGTGTCACTTGATGCTTGTGGGTCTGCTGAGGCCTCACATCCTGGGGGTGGGAAGGGTGGCAGTGACGGTGAGGGGGTGCAGATTAGGAGGATCAGCAGGGCTGTGCTCCCAGCCGTAGGACAGTGTACTTAGAGGTGAGTGTTGAGGGTCTTTGGCGTGGGCCTAGTCCCTTATACTCTGTCCCTCTTGACTGGCCCAGGTGAAGCAAGGGGGCACTAGGACCCAGAGGCTAGCTCGATTCCTGACAAGTCTAGAGCAGCACTAGCGCAGAGTGAGACTCATCAGCTGGCAAGCAGGATTCGGTGTCTCTGGGTTCAGGAATCCTCCAGCAGCAGAGGGGACTTGCTCCTCAGCCCCCATCTCTGTCCCTACCCCTACCCCAGTAGGCCACCCAGGGAGGTCCATGGACTAGGGAGGGCCAGGCTGGCTGGCTTCTGTGTTTGTCCATGAGGGCCTGGAGCCCTGACCCTCCTGCCTAGGTTTCTGCCTTTTCTTTCTGTCTTTGGCCAGCTGGGGGAGGGGGTAGAGGCCGGGTGAGCAACATGGCCCAGAGCAAGAGGCACGTGTACAGTCGGGTAAGTGGTCCTGATCTGGGATGGCCACGGGAGGGCTTCTGGAGAAGGCCTTGGGTGGCTGTGGACATTGCTGTGGGGGGTGGGGAGACAGGCGGTAGCTAGGCTGGGGCCACTCGCGGCCCTGACCGTGTGGGACTGCACAGGCTTCCCTTCCCAGAGTTGGGCCCTCTCTGGGTACTGGTGAGGCCTGACCTTTGACTCCAAGTGGACCTCAGGCCAGAGGTTCCTGAGGGGGCCAGACTATCTTGGGGATTACAAATGGGGTTGGTGGGTTGGAATGGTCTTTCAGTGAAGTCTTTCTTTAGAGCTGCTTTGTTGTTTGTCACTCGCTTTCTTGCTCTTCTGACTGAGATTGAATCTGTAGCCACTCTTGTGTCCACCTGATTCTGAGAGGCTTATTAGGGTTAGGAGGTTGGAGAGCGTCTCTGAGTTTGGGGCCAGCCCTGATGTTACTGTCAGTTCCTTTTATTGTCAGGTCCGTGAGAGCCACTCGGCTGTCCCAGGTATGATTTGGCCTCTCGGAGCCCCAGGGAACGGTATCCTCACCTTCTTGGATGAGCTCTTTGGGGAAGAGAGTTAGGGAGTCACTGGCTCTGGCAGAGCTCTCTTATGAAGCCAAGAGGGGGCATCAGAAGGGGGCCCTGTGGAGTCTTCAAGGCCATGCTGTCACTTCTTCATGCTTCCTTCTCTGTTTGTTGCAAGGCCCCTGGTTCATAGAGCTGCTATTGCTAAAAATGGCTTAGGTGTGATTTTCTTCTAAGCCGTGGGCCTATTTGGAACCTCATTTCATGTTGTCCTGTCATCATGGGTATGTCAGAAGATGAGAGCTTCCCAAGGACAATATTTAGTCTATTCCCTTGCCTTGTCCATTATCACCATGGATAGGGTGATAAGCCATCCATTTGAACCACTGGGCAGAGTCTGGGGGACAGATGCAGGACAGATCTGAGATACCCGATTTACCTGACCTTTCTTTTTCTTTTTATAGTGACATCGCATGAGTGAAGGATCTCCAGAACTTGTGGGTAGAGAGTTGATAGAACAGGGCTCAGGCCAGGAAGAAGGGAGTAAATTGTTGGACGGGCTTGGTGAGGCATCTAGGAGTGTGCTGGTGGGGGCGGGGAAGTCAGGTCAGGAAGGAGTGGTAGTGACTTAAGGGCTGGAAGGAGGCACAGTTGTGTGCCCTCAGGGAGGACAGGCAGCAGTAGGGAGGGAACAGGGTTAGTGGGGTCGCTTACTGACTCACCTGCCTTCCCAGCTCAGGCTTTTGAGTCAGGCCCTGGGTTGTGGGGAGCCTGGTCTAAACTGAGTTATTTGTTTGAGCTTCATTCCCCTCCTAGGGGGCAGTGCTCCTTGAGAAAGCAGCCGTGTGGGGTGACATTCACAGATCTAGCAATGAATTCTGATTTATTAAATTTAAATATAATCTCTTACAAATTCTGGCAGATTCCAGAGGCGTTTTGAGAAGTTTTAGAACACAGCACTGACATATTTTCAAAAGGGAATTTGGTGGTGGTGGTGGGGACACTTTACCTTGAGAATGGGGTTCAGGGAAGTGACTTTTGATCCCTTTTCAGGCCAGGATCCTGATTGGGGCCTTTCTTATATATTAGGATGACACCGTTGACCTGAGGCTTTTAACTGTGTATGTTTGCATGTGTCTTTCAGACTCCCAGTGGCAGCAGAATGAGTGCGGAGGCAAGTGCCCGGCCTCTGCGAGTGGGCTCCCGCGTGGAGGTGATTGGAAAAGGCTACCGTGGCACTGTGGCCTATGTTGGAGCCACACTATTTGCCACTGGCAAATGGGTAGGTGTGATCCTGGATGAAGCAAAAGGCAAGAATGATGGAACTGTCCAAGGCAGGAAGTACTTCACTTGTGACGAAGGGCATGGCATCTTTGTGCGCCAATCCCAGGTACTCACCTCCTGTGTGTGTGTGTGTGTGTGTGTGTGTGTGTGTGTGTGTGTGTGTGTACGTGTACATGCTCTGTTGCATGTGCGGCTGGTGTGTTGGTGCTCCCTTTTCCTGGGCATGAGCATAAGTCTCTGGTTGGTAGAGTGGGAGGTAATGGGGGAGGGAAGATTAAGAGCTATCCTTAAGGAAGCTGCCCTGTACCCCAGGTTTGCTTAAGGCCTGGGGAAGGGCCCATATTACATCCAGCCTTGATCTAGCTATATAGAGTCTATTCTGTGTCCTCAGATCCAGGTATTTGAAGATGGAGCAGATACTACTTCCCCAGAGACACCTGATTCTTCTGCCTCAAAGGTCCTCAGAAGAGGTAACAGCCACCCACTTAAGTTGCCTCCTCACATCCAGGAGTCCCCAGGACTTCTCCCCAGAACACGGGGCCACAGTGGATCCTGAGAGTTTCCATCACCACCATATTCCCTTGTTATATCTTGCCTAACCTGCCATGACGTTCTCTGCCTCCACCCCTCTACACAAACACACACTTTGTTTCTGTTTGCATTCTACAGAGGGAACTGACTCAAATGCAAAGACCAGCAAACTGGTAAGTGGTTACGGGTGGGGGTGGGAGTAGTAGAGGGAAAGGAGAAAGAGAGGAGGGAGACTCAATACCAGACAGGTAGAAGCAATAGATGAGTAAATTGAGTTAGCCTTCCAGTCTCCATCCTCTCTGAGAAGGAAGCTTTCTGGGTATGAGTTGCTGCTTTAGGTGTAAGGGTGGTATCAGGGAAAAAGCTATTAAGGCCCAGAAGTTCTGGATCAATTGGAACAGAGGCTGGGGGTGAAAGGGAGGACAGGTCTGACCCCAGTAGTGTTGTTGCCAACTTCCTACCTTTTGGTATCCAAGGCTGCCAGCATCTGATGGGTGTAGGGTAGGGGTAAGGTAAGAACTGGAGAAAGAAGGTGCTTTCTTTTTCACAAGTGAATGGAGAGGAGGTGGACCCTCTGCCACCTGTTTCAGGCTGTATGCAGAGGGCCTGCTGGAGCCTCCCTCCGCTGCTCTGTGCAGGATGTGTGAGGTGGGGCTCCAGACTCTCCAGCTCCTCTGGGTCAGGGTGTGGACCTCCTGGAAGCTGATCCTTAAGGGAGCCCTCACCTCACTTACCCTGCATTTGACAGTGACCTGGCTCCCCCCATACCTGGCTATGCCTGAGTTGGTCTTAATACCTACACCCAAGATATCTGGCCAGCTAGCACAGTGTGATGTTTAAGCCTATTCTCTAACTCTGCCCTTTCCTACTCCTCATGCAGCGGGGCCTGAAGCCTAAGAAGGTGGTGTGTTTACTATTTGTGCCTGGGTGGGTGAGGGCCATGAGCCCCCTCCCCAGCTGTCCTGCATGTCCTTGGGCTGCATGCATGTGTGTGTGACCTTGGGGCTGGGATGGCCAGAGGAAATGGCAGCCTTGGCTTTCAGAGTTCCTTTGAGGGGTGCAAGGACATCAGGCTCAGGTAGTACTCATTAGGGATGATCCTCACCCCTTCCCACATTCCTGCCCATCGCCTAAGGACGTCTAGTCAGAGACTCCAAGCATTTGACTGTAAACAGTAGCAGCATGGAATAGAGCATTTACTGGGTTACAGTGGATTCTCACTTAGCCTCAGCTTGGGGGCAGTGGGAGGAGAGACTGGGGGTCTGGAGGTGAGGAAAGTACCAAGTGAGGTGGTTAGGTAAGAAGGTGGGAGGTCAGGGAACAGCACAGGAAGAACAGTCCTGAGTTGAAAAGCCTGTGTTGTTCTTGTCTCTGGGTGGGTGCTGCCATGAATGCCCACCCTCACTGTGCTCTGTCAGTCTTTCACTGCCTCTTCCTTCCTCTGGTGGTGTGCCTGAGGCCCACCTCCCACAACTCCCACACCCCTGAAACTCCTCTAGTCTTAAGTTGCTGCCATGACCACTTCCTCACACCAGCCCAATGCCTTGGGGCTATGCCCAAGCTGTCTCCGACCTGCATGTGCCTGTCAGACCTGTATGTGCTGTGCTGTATGTATGATTCTGTGATTTCCTTGTCACCAGCCTGTTTCAGGCCCTTCTGACCTTGCACGGAGGGCTACTAGATTGGGGCAGTGGAGGGGAGAGTAAAACATCTTTTTTTTTGACTTCTGGTTGGTGGTGGGTCCTCACTTTGGAGTTTTGCCTTGGAAGAGACAACATGATGGTACTTGCTTTGGGGTCCTGGCTTGGGAGGGAATGGGGATATAAAAAGGAAAATAATTCTCAAAAGGATACTGGACCCATTCCAGACACTGGGCTTCTTCCCTTGATTATTGGCTCCAGGTTGGGGTTCCCATCTCACACCAGACCCCTGAATAGAGAAGAGGACCTGCAGTCTGATATCTATGGAGGAGTTCTGGCCGCAGTCTGACTTGATCCTGAGAAGGGACCTGAGCTGTGCCCAAGTCTTGGGGTTTTGGCGGCTGCCTAGAGAAATGTGGCAAAGCCTAGCCTAGGCTGCCTGTGCTGGGATATAGCACCTTCTTGGCTCGTGATGCAGAATGTCAGTCAAGTAGTCAAGTCCTCCCCTGGGTCTTCCTCTTCAGTGCTTCTGTCACAGCACATCACTTAACCCAGGGAACAGGGAGGTAGCACCAGAACAAAAGAAGGAACTTTGAGGAGGAGGGTGGAAGAGAGAACCCAGATGTCTCTGCAAGGTGCCCAGTCCTTTCTGGAAGCCCTTTAGAGACAGGTTTTAACCTGACTACAACAAGGGTAGAGTTGAGAGAGGAGCCAAACACTGTCATTAGAGCTGCTGCAGCCCAGATGGAATGTTCCCCAGGTTTCTTAGTGTGCCCTGCTGAGCTGATGCAGCAGGAGTGCTGTGGGTACATGTGCCTGATGAGCCACCATAAGGGTATTATTGTCCATGTGTATGAGACAGAAGTAGAGTTGATGGGGTTGTGGACAGAGGGGAGTGTGAGTATGAGAGAGGCCTGATGAAGCAGTGAGGCCCTGTGTCCCTGTGCAGTGATACCCCGGTCCCAGAGAGGTCATCCCAGAAATGAGATGGCCCTTAGCCCAATTTCTTGGAGCAAATTCTTGGGGCTGGGGGAGAGGGAAGGAGAGGGAGGAGCCAGAACCTGTTCTTTGGAGGAGGAAGCAGGGCGGGTTCAGTAGAGGACTTTGTCCAATCATGAGGAGGAGGAGGAGCCATCAGAGCCTGGTGGTTGCTAGGCGACTGAGGAGCAGTGTCTCCACCCCTAGTGGAGCAGAGGAGGGTGGGTGCATGACGTCAGGTGGAGCTGCTGCTGCGGCCACTGAGGCTGCCATCAGCCTCAGCTGGCGAACTAGGCCGGCTACCTCTCCGGTGCCTGCCGGAGCCTGGCTGTCCCCACTGCGCACCGTGGGGGCTTCTGCATCTGAGCTGCAGCCATTGCCAGCTGGGAAGCTGCTGGTCTGGGAAGCTGAGGCTGCATTGTTGGGATTTGATGCACTAATCTCCTGTCTCCGCCGCCTTTCCCTCTGTTCGGTCTCTTCCCCCCCTCCCTCCCTCCGTCTGTCCTTCCTCTGTGTTTGTCCATCTTCCTCTGTCCTTCCTTCTCTCCTATCCTGGCTTTCTTTGGTTTTCTGCAATGATGAGACAGGCACCGACAGCCCGAAAGGTACTCTTGCTTGCTCTGGTCCTGCTGCTGGGTTGCCAGCGTGATGGTGGCAGCAGGCTGCTGGGGTGGGGGTGGGGGCTGATTGACTTCCTCTGTCTACCTGGTTGGGGGAAGAGGATGGTGATGAAGGTGGGGGGCAGGGAGAGGTGTGTGTCACTGCCATGCCCCACACCCTGGGCATTTGCTCCCTGGCCTGCCTGCTTTTGGCTTTGAATCTGTGTTCTGGGCCTTGTACCCAGTGGCCTCTCAGGCTTGGGCTTCAGGCAGCTTTTGCTGCAAACTGGCTCCGGATGCATTTCCTATGAGAGAATCTTGGGAAGCAGGTCCAGATGTCTTTGTGCCTCTAGCAGGCCTACCTCACCCAACCTTTGCTAGAATGACTCTTGGTTGAATACCAGCATCCCCGCCCCACTGGGGTTTGTGTCAGGGGTCTTTCCCTAGAATAGTTTTTGATACACAGCTATGGAGGCTTAGCCCAGGGTAGTAGAGGTGGGCGTTGGTCTCCTTGGGAGACCTAGAAGCAGGGCCCAAGCCAAATCTTGCCTTTGCCAGAAGTATGAGACACTGGGTATCAGGAACATTATTTGGGAGTTGGAGTTAATCATCTGTATCACTTTGCAGTAACCTGAGGGGTTTCTGGATTTGGTTTAGGGCAGTAGTTTCCCTATGTTGCTGCCCACCCTCCCCCTCTTTTCTTGCAGCTGGGTGGGGTTACTTTGCTGAGCTCTGGGCTTCAGGCTCATGCAGTATTCATGGTCCTGACACCTGAGCCCTCTGCCCTGGGGAAGGGAATTGCTGCTGGAACTGGTCCTGGAGAAGGGGGTGGGGGTGGGGTATACAGTAGGGCTGTTCTGCCTTGGGGACCTGATCTCCCTCTGCTGGGTTCATATCGCTCGCTTCGGGCTCATATCATCATTCTTGTCACATGGTATTTCTAGGGAGTCCTCTGTGGAGTCTAGCACTTGAAGGAAGGGGCTGACCTGGGAAAGTCCTTGGGAGTGGTGGGTGGGCGGGGCTCTGGGATAGAGTGGGAGACGTTGTTGCAGAAGGACTGGTCTTCTCTACCAGCTGCTGTGTTTGGTCTCCTGTGGTTCAGCCTAGGAGACAGGGACTTCCAGGATTTCCAGGGTGTCTGAAGGGGTGAGGTCTGCAAGGGCAGGACAAAAGTGGGAGAAGGAACTAACGGGAAATAGGAGTTCTGAGTTCCTGGAATGGGAACGAGGTGATTCACTGGATGAAGGGGATGGGCTGGGGATGGGGGAGGAGTGGTGGGACCGCTAAGCGTAGCCTCATTTCTGTTGCTTCTGCTCTCATTGCTGTCCCTTTTGCTGTCTTTCTGCCATTATCCTTTCTTTCCTGACTACTACTCCTCTGGCTCCTGTTGCCTGTCCAGACTACAACCCGGCGGCCCAAGGTGAGGAAAAACAGGCCTCTGTACAAGCTACTGCTGAGTGGACACACACTCATTTTAGGCGTGTGCATGTGTGTGGGCATGTGTATGAGCAAGTATAAGTTGGTCACAGTGTACCCTGGGTTCTCTTAAGGGGAGTGAGGGGACTGAGGCTAATGACAGGCCCCTCCGGGGAAAGTGACTTCTGGCTCTAAGGAGCCGGTAGCTTGAGCGCAGAAGAGAAACGAGAGTGGTTGTAGTTAATCAAGGTAGGCTTTCTTGAAGAAGGGCATTTAGACCAGGTGTGTGTGTGTGTGTGTGTGTGTGTGTGTGTGTGTGTGTCTGTGTGTGTGTGTGTGTGTGTGTGTGTGTGTGTGTCTGTGTGTGTGTGTGTGTGTGTGTGTGTGTGTGTGTGTAGGGCATTTAGACCAGCTGTGTGTGTGTGTGTGTGTGTGTGTGTAGGGCATTTAGACCAGCTGTGTGTGTGTGTGTGTGTGTGTGTGTAGGGCATTTAGACCAGCTGTGTGTGTGTGTGTGTGTGTGTGTGAAGGGCATTTAGACCAGCTGTGTGTGTGTGTGTGTGTGTGTGTGTGTGTGTGTGTGTGTGAAGGGCATTTAGACCAGCTGTGTGTGTGTGTGTGTGTGTGTGTCTTGGGGGGGAGGGCGGGGATTGGAAGAAAGGTGAAAAAACTTGGCAGTGTAAATGTCAGGAGATAAGGAGGTGGGTGTATCTGTGAAAGGCTTTGGGCATGTGGCCTCTGAGTGTCAGCCCATCGGGAGAGCTTCAGGGCTCAGCCCTGCAGGGAGGAGCACTGGGCAGGCCTGTCTGCTCCAGGGCCTCAGCTCCACAGGGGCCTGGGTCGTGTTATCTGATTAGAGCCCCTCTGTCTTGGAGGGAGGGAGGTGACAGATGGGTTGGCTGTACTGACCTTGTTTCAGAGGGGAGCCAAGGATTACAACTTTCACCCTGGCTCTTTCACCTGCAGGGTCCCCTGAAGTAGATCAAGGGGAGGAGAATCAGCTTGATTTAAAGAGCTGGGGGGCCTAGTACCCCCACTTTTAGCCCAGCCTTCTCTGGGAATATGAAAATTAGAGATCAATCTGTTCTTTTTCTCTGGGAATGACACTGAGGCACTTTTTCACTCTGGGGGAGGAGGGCACAGGCCCAGAGCAACAATGGGATTGGGAGTATTAAGAAATTGCTAGAATGATCACAAGTGGGTCACAGAAGGAATGGTCTGGGGAGTATGGGATTCTGCTCTAAGGGGTTACTGCCAGAGCTTGGAGGAATGTGGGGTCAGTGCCAAGGGAGGAGCATTGTAATCTTATGTCTTTTTCCATCCCTTCCTCTCCTGCCATCCTCTCACCCCCACCCTGCCCCGGTCCTTTGTCGCTATCTCTGACTGTGTCATTTTCATTCTGCTCATCACTGTTTCTCTGTTCTCTTTGTGCTTTGATACTCTCTGCCTTTTTCCTTTTCTGTCACTTCCCTCACCATATTCTCATATTCTGTCTTACTCTGTTTCACCACCCCTGTCCCCTACACTTCTGGTCTGCCCCTACCCTGTCTGAATAGCCCACCCGCCCAGCCAGCACTGGGGTAGCTGGGGCCAGTAGTTCCCTGGGCCCCTCTGGCTCAGCATCAGCAGGTGAGCTGAGCAGCAGTGAGCCCAGCACCCCAGCTCAGACTCCGCTGGCGGCACCCATCATCCCCACGCCAGCCCTCACCTCTCCTGGAGCAGCCCCACCGCTTCCTTCCCCGTCTAAGGTAAGGTCTGGGGTTGGAGTGAAGAAGATCCAAGACACGAAAGGGCCTATGACCCCTGGCAGGGTCTTCGAAGTTTCCCAGGGTTGGGGGAGACCCGGAACTTGGATTAGAAGAGTGGGGGACACAGCATATAGGTACCCCATCACTGACTAAGCTCTTATACTCTCTGCCCTTCCACACTTTCCCCTTATGTATCAGGCTCTTCTCAGATGTTTGTATGCCACTTGCTTTGGCCCTGGGCCTGGAATGATGTCTGCACACATTCCTGTCCTTTCCACTCCAGCTCAGTCTTGATGGGGAAAACGGGGGAGGCTGTGCATAGACTGAAGGGTCTCTCCTTTGCAGGAGGAGGAGGGGCTGAGGGCCCAAGTGCGGGACCTGGAGGAGAAACTGGAGACCCTGCGACTGAAACGTGCAGAAGACAAGGCAAAGCTAAAAGAGCTGGAGAAACACAAGATTCAGCTGGAGCAGGTGCAAGAATGGAAAAGCAAAATGCAGGAGCAGCAGGCAGACCTGCAGCGGCGCCTCAAGGAGGCTCGGAAGGTGGGACTTGGGATGAAGAGGGTGTTTGGGGAGGCACGGGGCCCAAGGAAGTGTACTGGAAGCTGAAACTGGAGCCTGGAGTGTCCTGTGAGAAAGGGTGCATGAGGCAGCTCTGTGCTTGTAACCCAACCGACCTCCACTCCTCTTCAGGAAGCCAAGGAGGCCCTAGAGGCAAAGGAACGCTACATGGAGGAGATGGCTGACACTGCTGATGCCATCGAGATGGCCACTCTGGATAAGGAGATGGCCGAAGAGCGGGCTGAGTCCCTACAGCAAGAGGTGGAGGCGCTGAAGGAGCGTGTGGACGAGCTCACCACTGACTTGGAGATCCTCAAGGCTGAGATTGAAGAGAAGGGTAAGGGGCCAGGAGCTGCTGGGGGCCAAATGGTGGGGTTGGAACTTTGTCTGAAAGTATTAATGGTTTTCCCCAGGCTCAGATGGCGCTGCGTCCAGTTATCAGCTCAAGCAGCTTGAGGAGCAGAACGCCCGCCTAAAGGATGCCCTAGTGAGGTAGGGTCCTCTCGTTGTGCGGCTCACTCTCCTGTCTCCAAATGTGTTAGAGCGCCCACCACCCGGTGACTCCGACACGCGCTCTCCTCTCTCTTCACTTTCCCACAGAATGCGGGATCTTTCTTCCTCCGAGAAGCAGGAGCACGTGAAACTCCAGAAGCTCATGGAAAAGAAGAACCAAGAGCTGGAAGTTGTGAGGCAACAGCGGGAGCGTCTGCAGGAGGAGCTGAGCCAGGCAGAGAGCACCATTGATGAGCTCAAGGAGCAGGTCTGGGGAGCCCAGCGCCTTGCCCAGAGCACCCCCACTGACTCGCTTCTGTTATAGGCACCTTCTGTTTCTAGGTGCCTTTCAGCCCTTCTCCTTGTTCCCTCTCTGTAACACAGGTGGATGCTGCCCTGGGTGCTGAGGAGATGGTGGAGATGCTGACAGACCGGAATCTGAATCTGGAAGAGAAAGTGCGGGAATTGAGAGAAACCGTGGGGGACTTGGTAAGAGAAGAGCAGACTCTGTCTCATGACCCTGATGGAGGGTAGTTGGAAGTGACTTGCTGAGAGAAGGCCTGACATGTGACCCCTGACCTTTGAGTAGGAGGCATGGTGAGTGAACCCACCCTGGCCTGCTACCCTGACTCTGACTTTCCTTTGCCTCAACTCCCCTGTGGCCTCCCAGGAAGCAATGAATGAAATGAACGATGAGCTGCAGGAGAACGCACGTGAGACAGAACTGGAGCTGCGGGAGCAGCTGGATATGGCGGGTGCACGGGTGCGAGAGGCCCAGAAGCGTGTGGAGGCGGCCCAGGAGACAGTTGCAGACTATCAGCAAACCATCAAGAAGTATCGCCAGCTGACCGCCCACCTGCAGGTGCCTGCCTACCCGCTATTCTCTGCCCACCATCTCCTCAGGGCTCCCTGAGGACCCAGCTGTGCCTCATTGTCTGTCCCTGTTCCCAGGATGTGAACCGGGAACTGACAAACCAGCAGGAAGCATCTGTGGAGAGGCAGCAGCAGCCACCCCCAGAGACTTTTGACTTCAAAATCAAGTTTGCTGAGACTAAGGCCCATGCCAAGGTCAGGAAAGTGGGTGGGTCGCAGAGGGCTGAGTGTTGGGGACCCCAGCCTGGGTGTGGCGGTGGGCTGATCTGGTGTGGGGTTCTGGGCTTCACTTCCTGGATGGGGGCGTGCTTTGTGTGGTGGTTTGGAAGACTCCTGGCCTGGGCCTAGAAGCGGGGAACGTGGTGGAGCAAGGCATGGTGGTTATGAGGCGCTCTGCAGCCTGGCTGAGAGCCCACCTCCCTGTCCACCTCACAGGCAATTGAGATGGAGTTGAGGCAGATGGAGGTGGCACAGGCCAACCGGCACATGTCCCTGCTGACAGCCTTCATGCCTGACAGCTTCCTTCGGCCAGGTGGGGACCATGACTGCGTCCTGGTGCTGCTGCTCATGCCTCGTCTCATTTGCAAGGTATGGTCTATCAATCACGTGCCCAACAGGACTCTGTTGAACTTGCTGTGAACCAGGCATTGAGGATGCCAAGTAAAGATAACAGTCATTCTCCCTGCTCACAGAGTTTATGATGTAGTGGAGGAGCACAGTCAACAAAGTCACAGATGGATGTATATTACAGATGGCATGTTGTGAAGGGGAGATGGCATGTTGTGAAGTGGAGGTAGCGTTTTTGAGAGAGCACGGTCGGAGAGCCGATTTAGATAGAGGGTTGTCACTGAAGGAATGACATTTGAGGCCAGACTTAGAAGATGACTAGGAGTTAGTGGGGAGGTCGTTGTCAGGATAGCATTCTAGGTAGAAAGGTAACAGGAGCGGCAGCTTTAAGGCGGGAAAGAGCTTGGTCCCACTGGTCCTGCCACCCTTTCATCCCCACATCCCAAATCTTCATAACCACCAGTAATCGCATCATTACCCTTTCCCCATGTGATAGTCCCTGCCCATCTAAGAGCTGTTTCTGCTTTCTCCCCCATGTATCCATGCCCCCTACATAGTTGCTCAGCTCTCTCTATTCCTGAGTCTGTGTTCTCCATCCCCTGCTCTGAGCCCCAGGTCTCTGGTGCTTCTTCCCACAGGCAGAGCTAATCCGGAAGCAGGCCCAGGAGAAATTTGAACTAAGTGAGAACTGTTCAGAGCGTCCAGGACTTCGAGGAGCTGTGGGGGAGCAGCTCAGCTTTGCTGCTGGGCTGGTGTATTCGCTGAGTTTGCTGCAGGCCACACTCCACCGTTATGAGCAGTAAGTAACCCCTGACCTCTACTCCAGGGCCACGGGTCCGAGATTGGCTGGAACTGAGATTGCCTGGTAGACGCTGGCCTCACAGGGCCCTTCTCTGGTCTCTAGTGCCCTCTCTCAGTGCAGTGTGGACATGTATAAGAAGGTGGGCAGCCTCTACCCTGAGATGAGTGCCCACGAACGCTCCTTGGATTTTCTCATTGAGCTGCTGCACAAGGACCAGCTGGACGAGACTGTCAACGTAGAGCCTCTCACCAAAGCCATCAAGTACTACCAGGTCTGGGGCGAGAATTCAGCCTTGGCACAGGAGGGAGGGAGGGTTTCTTCTGCTGGAGGCTGTTGCCAGTGTAGCCAAGGTTGTATGTCCCAGGCTGATGGCTTGAGGCTCGTAGATGGACTCACCTTAGGATGCAGCTCCTTGAGGGTTTTGGATGCTCTCATACCTCTGGAGTCCTGTGATGACAGGGTCAAATTGCAGTTCGGGAAGAATTCTCCATTCTTCCAAGGCCTAAAGACTGTTTGTTTCTTTGCCATCCCTCCTCAGCATCTGTACAGCATCCACCTCTCTGAACAACCAGAGGACAGTACCATACAGCTGGCTGACCACATTAAGGTGAGGTGTCTGGGCCAGTGGTTGAGCCCCTTATAGAGATCAGAAATGGGAGACATCAGTTCACACCCTCAAGGGGTGTCGCATAAGACTGGAACAGGGTCACTAAGGCCAGATCAGGGAAGCCAGAGGACCCACTTATGGATGGGGGCCAGCCGAGGGCGGAGACTTCTTAGAGATGGTGATGGGGCAGAAGGGCTCCTGTTGGGGGCTGACAACGACCTGCTTCTGTCCTCACAGTTCACCCAGAGTGCCCTGGACTGCATGAGTGTGGAGGTGGGACGGCTGCGGGCCTTCTTGCAGGTGAGAGCACAACTAGATCTGTTTGAGCTCCTCTTCCTTTTAGTCCCCACCTCCTCGCCCCAGCCCTAATGCTGACTTGGCTCTCCATCTGTTTCCTATTCCCTGAGTAGGGTGGGCAGGAGGCTTCAGATATTGCACTCCTGCTCCGGGACCTGGAAACTTCGTGCAGCGATATCCGCCAGTTCTGCAAGAAGATCCGGAGGCGAATGCCAGGGACAGATGCTCCTGGGATCCCAGCTGCACTGGCCTTTGGACCACAGGTTTGGGCTGTGAAGGGGGATGGGAAGGAAGCCAAGTAGAACCAGGAGGGGCCCAGCGTGTCAAGATCTGGATATGGTCAGGGGACAAGAATGGTTTTGAGGTAGCTGGGAGCTGTGGTGCGGGGCCCAGAGTGGGCTCCTGACTCTGGCCTGTTGCACAGGTATCCGACACACTCCTAGACTGCAGGAAACACCTGACGTGGGTGGTGGCTGTGCTGCAGGAGGTGGCTGCTGCTGCCGCCCAGCTCATTGCCCCGCTGGCAGAGAATGAAGGCCTGCCTGTGGCTGCCCTGGAGGAGCTGGCTTTCAAAGCAGGCGAGCAGGTGGGCTGGGAAGGCTGAGCAGAAGGTGGTAATGGGGCAGTCAGGTGGCCAATGTGGGGTTTTCACTACTGCCCTTGACACCTGCAGATCTACGGAGCCCCCTCCGGCAGCCCCTATGAGTGTCTGCGCCAGTCATGCAGCATCTTGATCAGTACCATGAACAAGTTGGCCACCGCCATGCAGGAGGGAGAGTACGATGCAGAGCGGCCCCCTAGCAAGGTGGGTGGGGTCGCTCCTTGGAGGGGCTCCAGGGGCCTGGAGGAGCAGGACTTGGAGAGCTGCTGGTAATTGTGGGAGGGAGGGCTGGGCGGCAGCAGGAAGGAATCTGGGGAGCACCATCCTGCTTAGGAGGCAAGGAGAAGATTTTCCCTTTGACTGGATCTCTGAAAGGAGTGCCTTGATGACCTCCTCTCCCTATCCCTGCCCTCTGTCTCCTGTCCCTACCCTTAGCCTCCCCCAGTTGAGCTGCGGGCTGCAGCCCTTCGTGCAGAGATCACAGATGCTGAAGGCCTGGGCTTGAAGCTTGAAGATCGAGAGACAGTTATTAAGGAGTTGAAGAAGTCACTCAAGATCAAGGTGAGGATAGGGAAGGCTCTGGATCTGGGGGGCCAGGAAATAGCATGGGGCACAGGGAAGCAGTGAGTGTTGGTGATCATAACTCAGGGGGGCTGGGGGTTGAGTGGGGAGAAGTGGCACCTGTGATCAGTGGGAGTTCTCGTGGGCCCTCAGGAAGCTTTCTATCTCGTGGTCTATTCCAGGTCTCTGGGGGGCCATGGGAGGGTGTAAGGGAACTAGACGCTCTCTGCCCTTGTCCAGGGGGAAGAGCTCAGTGAGGCCAATGTGCGGCTGAGCCTCCTGGAGAAGAAGCTGGACAGTGCAGCCAAGGATGCAGATGAGCGCATCGAGAAAGTCCAGACTCGGCTGGAGGAGACCCAGGCGCTGCTGCGGAAGAAGGAGAAGTCAGGCACCTTCCCAGGCCCCTGCTCACTCCACCCCTCCCTCCTTCCAGCAGCTCCCTGCCGCCTAGCCCAGGGCCTCTTGTAGTGAGACTCCCCAGGGGGACAGACGCCATCTTCCTTCCCAGCTGACATCCCCATCATCTCATCCCAGTCTGAGCCTCTTCTGCCTCTGGCTCCTCACCAGTAGGGCTACTCCAAGGACTCAGTCAGGACTGAGAAGGGGGGGTGGGGCCATGGGGAAGGGACACTGTCCAAGCCCAGATTCTTTCACAGAGAGTTCGAGGAGACGATGGATGCACTTCAGGCTGACATCGACCAGCTGGAGGCAGAGAAAGCAGAGTTAAAGCAGCGATTGAACAGCCAGTCCAAGCGCACAATCGAGGGGCTCCGGGGTCCCCCTCCCTCGGGTATTGCTACCCTGGTGTCTGGCATTGCTGGTGGTGAGTGCAGTGGAACAGGCAGCACTAGCCCAGAGGAGATTGGATGGCCCCCCTCCTGCCCTTGGCTTCAGTTTGACTTCTGCCCCCCTCTTTTACCCCTGGATATTCAACCAGGAATATGCTTGCCCAGTTTCACTCTGTGGCAACTTTTTTTTTTTTTTAATGAATTTATTTTTGGCTGCACTGGGTCTTCCTTGCTGCACGTGGGCTTCTCATTGCTGTGGCTTCTCTTGTGGAGCATGGGCTCTAGGCGTGCGGGCTTCAGTAGTTGTAGCTCGTGGGCTCTAGAGCACAGGCTCAGTAGTTGTGGCGCGTGGGCTTAGTTGTTCCGTGGCATGTGGGATCCTCCTGGACCAGGGCTCAAACCTGTGTCCCCTGCATTGGCAGGTGGATTCTTAACCACTGCGCCACCAGGGAAGCCCTCTGGCAACTTTCACCAAGTTTTTACTTCTTGAAGATATGTGCAGAGTTCTGACCAAGGTGGGGCAGTGGGGCCTTACCAAGTTGTTGGTGAAGCTCAGAATTACAGTGACAGTCGGACTCCAGTAGATGTCCCTTCTGGGTCTACCGTCTGGCTTTCCTGTCCCAGCCCTGTATTCCAGAGGGTCACCAGCCTGCAGCAGGCTGGGCTGAGTGCTGTGGTATCCACAGCAGTGCATGGTCCTTGCTCTTGATCCCTCCTCTGCTTGGGCACTGCATTTTCTCTTCCCCACTGAGTTCACGTGGCTTCACCCTATAGAGTAGTTGTCTCTTCCATTGCTGAATTCTCCCAGCTTCACTTGGGGCTTGTGTTCTGACCTTTGCCTGGTCTCTTAGTGTGGTCAGGGCTCCTTACCTGGAGTTTTTCTGGCTTCCAGGCCTAGTCTCCTTAGTTTCCTGACCAAGGAGGTGGCCACCGCCATGTTAGTTCTCATCTACCGTGTAGTTCGGTTTTTGTTCTCTCTTCAGTTTCTTGCTTACCCTTCTCACCTCCAGAAGGCAAACTCCTTGTAATGGAATTAAACCCTCAGGATCTCTAGATCTCCCCTGCTGTGCTTGCCTTGTCAGCTGGCCTCACCTAGGGTCTTGTCCTCATCAAAGCCCCCGTCACTGGTGCCGCTTGACCCTGAAAGTGACCAAGCGTCTTCTTGACTTTAGACTCTTGTGGTGCAGACGGCTCCATGTTCCTTGGGAGGGGAGTCTCCAGAATTACCGCATTGAGTTGCTTTAGCATATAGGCTCTTTAAACAAATATCGGTTCTTAGTCTATGAAACTTCACACCCAAAAAAGGGTGACTTCTGTCTCAGAGCACTGGGGAACCTGAGGAACATGGGAATGTGTCCACATCCTCCACTTCAGTTTTGCTGCTAGGGAGCACTGAGGGTGCAGACATATCAGGGTGTCAGGAGCGTTCCGGCTGCCCTTCTGGGAGCTGGAGTCTGAGGCAGGGAGGCAAGAATGGCCTCAAGTGCTTCTCCTCCTGCGCACACTCCCGCTGCCACTCTTCCTCACGTGTTGCACCCTGTATTGTGGCCTGGCTCCCCTTTTCTGTCTTTCACACATATTTGCTCTTTCCCCAAAAGTAGAGGCAGGGTCTTGTTAGAGAAGGTATGGTGATTAGGAAAAAAGTCTTCCTGCGTGCCCAGGATTCCTCTGGTATGTCCCCCTCACTCCCAAATCATCTAATTCCTCTCTCCTCTTTTCCTGCTCCCCAATGGGCTATCCTGAGCACAGAAGAACAGCAGCGAGGTAGAGACCCATCCTGGTGGGGGGTTAACAGGGCTG
Organism: Tursiops truncatus; assembly: GCF_011762595.2. Classification (NCBI taxonomy): domain Eukaryota; kingdom Metazoa; phylum Chordata; class Mammalia; order Artiodactyla; family Delphinidae; genus Tursiops; species Tursiops truncatus. The sequence goes on from NC_047047.1 coordinate 25,353,119, forward strand.
GTGGGAATTGGGGCTGGGGGAGCAGGGTGAGACTACCCCCTTGGGAGCAATCAAGACTGGAGGTAGGAGGGGATAAGGAAAGGGGATGAGTAGGGATGGTGCCCATCTTCAGCCTTCTGCACCTGGGGCTCATGACATTTGTTATGGTACCCATAGGAGGTGCCTCTGGGCAGGCTCCGGGATCTGTGCCAGGCCCAGGGCTGGTGAAGGACTCACCACTGCTGCTTCAGCAGATCTCTGCCATGAGGCTGCACATCTCCCAGCTCCAGCATGAGAACAGCATCCTCAAGGTGAGGAGGTCACAGGGAGGATGGGTAGAGGTGGAGTGTAACTGCCTCGTTGATGATAGATGGCAGGGCCTTCTATCACTTATTACCGCTACCCTTCTTCCCCCTTCCCCCACAGGGAGCGCAGATGAAGGCATCCTTAGCAGCCCTGCCCCCTTTGCACGTGGCAAAGCTCTCTCTCCTACCCCGTGAGGGCCCTGGCAGTGATCTAGCTGCTGGAGTGCTGTATCGTAAGACTAACCAGCTGCTGGAGACATTGAATCAGTTGAGCGCACACACCCATGTCGTGGACATCACCCGCACCAGCCCTGGTATGGACCAGCCAAATCCTGAGATGGAAAACACACCCCTTCCCCTTGCCCCAGGCAGTTCCCACGCCAGAGAGGCTCTTCCTAGCACTGCCCTTTGGTCTCAGTGTTTAATTTGCTTGATTCACCTACCCTCTTACATGTCTACTCCATGAGCGGGTCCAGTATCTGCACTAATGACCCTTAATCCAGTACAGCTGCCTGCCTGGGCCTTGGTGGGCCTCACTAGCCTTCTATCCCCACAGCTGCCAAGAGCCCATCGGCCCAGCTCCTGGAGCAAGTGGCTCAGCTCAAGTCCCTAAGCGACACCATCGAGAAGCTCAAGGTTAGTTTAGACCCTGCCCTTTCTCACCCGACAGTGCCCACTTCAGAACATTCCGTGGTGGAGCCCCTAGCATGTTCATTTCCACAAGAACTCCCAGGGTTCCTGGGGGCCCATCCCTGTGCTAGATGACACCTGGGGAGGAGATGGAAGGGGAGGCAGGATTCCTGCCTTGGGAACCTGCCCTCACTCCCAAACAGATTCTCATCAACAGAAAACAGATTCTTATCAACAAAGTGGGTTGAGCTAGGATCATCTTTAGAGTGTGTGGTTTCAGGCACAACTTCTGTCAGAGCTGATATCACTGCAGAGTAGAATGGTTGGAAATGGCTTCCCAGAAGCTATAGAATCTGAGTTGAGCCTTAAAAGGGTAAGTATCTGTAAAGTAAGGATGTTGGGTAGGGATGGGATTGGAGTTGAGAGCAAAAGTATTATGATAAAGAGGATTGGTCCCTGCTTCTTTGGTATTAGTGTTCCTTCCTGTGAAACCAGGGAGGTACTGGCCTAGCCTGTGGGGGTCCCCTAAATGAATCCTTTTCCCCTCTGCCAGGATGAGGTCCTTAAGGAGACTGTATCTCAGCGCCCTGGAGCCACGGTCCCCACTGACTTTGCTACCTTCCCTTCATCAGCCTTCCTCAGGGTAAGAGGGAGTGGGGGAGGGGGAGGGGCAGTATGGAGGGCTCAGGTGGGTCCTTCCCCTCTCCTCCAGAATTTGAAGAGGCTTCTAGGGTCTCAGGTCCAACAACTGAACATCCTGAGAAATCTGGCCAAGTCTTACTTGCAAGTATCTTAAGAGTGCTTGCATTGCTTCCTGAAATTCCAATATTTTAGCAGTTAAACATCTTCTATGACTTTTGACATCAGAAGGGGCTCAAAACTCCCTTGTCAGGCTGTGCACCTCAATTCTGATTTGGAAAATGTGGTCATTATAGTCTAGCAGCCTCAAAGCCTCAGTCACCCAGGGTCTCAGTGCTCAGGGACCCTGTCAGTGGCACACAGCTCAAGTGAGCCCCTGACCTGGAGGCCTCTTCCCCTTCCCAACTCCCAGGCCAAGGAAGAGCAGCAGGACGACACTGTATACATGGGCAAAGTGACCTTCTCGTGTGCTGCTGGCCTTGGACAGCGACACCGGCTGGTGCTCACCCAGGAGCAGCTGCACCAGCTTCATGGTCGCCTCATCTCCTAAATGCTCCTTCCCTCGCTGTCCTCTTCTACGCTCAGCCCTCCTGGTGCCGCTCTGCCTGATGCATAGCCACTGGGTAGCCCCCAGGTAGAACCGCCTGTGTGAAGCTGTTCCTGCCCCTTTCAGCTTCACTCCCACCTGTCAGTGCCCTGCCCCTGCCCCTTGACCTGGTTCCCCTAGTTCCGTTCCCCGACCTCTGCTGGAACTTGCTGTTCAATTGCTCCCTCCTTCCTGAGGAGACTCAGGGGCCGTGGTGGGTAGGTAGGCTGAGACCCCACCACCAAAGGTCAAGTGAGGTCTCCCTGATTGAGGACTTCACCCCTTGATTAAAGTCACTTCTGCTTCAGTGTTCTCTGTGTGGTGTTGGGAGTGGGACTTGGGCCGTTTGGCTCAGAGCAGGAGTGGAGGAGAAGGGATGCTGAGGAGGCTTTGGCTGGGTCACATATGAAGGTCTCCCTCTAGTGACCAGTAGAATGCCGTGTTCCTCAAATTTGTGTGCAGTAAGTTTCTCGGAGCAAGGGGAAAAGGGCTAGACCACGGGCTTAGCTCCTGAGTTCGTTTATGGAGTTAGGAGGCCAGGAGTATGTCGTCTCTGCCAGCAGGCCTGCCTCTGCTTTCTGGATCTTTCACTGCTCTTCAAGCCAGTGTTTGGAGCTGGGCTAATGGTATGATCATCGCCCCAGACAACTTTCTGATGCGCTGGCACAGTCTCCCCATAAGATCTGGGGTCTCTCAGAGGGAACATTTACTAAGCAAGGGAGGACCAAAGCAACAGACCGGTAAGAAAGGATAGAAGTTGCAAAAGCTGCTCCCAAGTCCCACTACAAATTAGTATCACCTGGGGAGCTCCTTTGAAAAAAAATTTGCACATTTCTGGGCCTTTGCCCAGACCTGCTGAAATCACTTCTAGATTTGGGGCCCGTTAGGCCAATGAACAATGCCCTGGCATTTTAGAACGTAACCCCAGTTTAGTTCAGTTGGCTGACTCCTTGATTCTCTCTCTCTCTCTCTCTGTCTCTCTCTCATCTCTCTCTTTTTTTTTTGTCTGCGTCGTTTACCCGCGTCCCCCTGCAGTGGAAGTGTGGCGTCCTAACCACTGGACTGCCAGGGAATTCCCTTGATACTCTTTTATTCCCTCCTTGGGGAAATCCTACGCAGGCTGCCAGAGGTCTCTGATCCAATTGGAGGGAGAGACCCCTAGTGCTTAGGAGCAGCTCCAGCTAGGTCAGGTCCTCTGCTTGTGGGAAAGGAGCAAACAGGACAAGGAGGTTCCAGGTTGGGAGCCCAGGGCACACGTTAGTGCTGGGCGGATTCCCAATTGATGTACCCTTTGGGAAGGCCAGTGGATTATGGTGTTTTGATACCTGCTCTGCACCTTAGCCTTTTTCAACTGGGGTTCCAAGAGAAAATGATTTGTGTGACTTTCCTCAGTACTCTCAAGGATTACACATAGCTGATACCATTCTAGATGCATATACCTAAGGGATACCTTAGGGTATTAGGGCTTAATTCTTCCAGAATTGGTTGAGGAGGGTGGCTGTGTCTTGATATCAGAGAGTCTTTACCTCACCTCTCCAAATTGGCCTCCTCTAGTGCTGAGGAAATTGCAGACCACACTGTTCTTTCCCTGGGATTGGATTGTGTTCCTGTCCTTTCTACCTAAGCTGCTGACCTCCCTTCCCATTGGTGTTTAAGATACCAAGGGCCAAGACTGGGCAACTCCCAGGGGTACGAGAAGAGGATAGGGCTTTCTTGTTCTGTCCGTTTGCCTTGGTAGTCGTTTCTCACCATTACTGCTTTCCGAATACCATACTTATTTATTCAATTGCCTGCTGGTATCTATCTCAAAGTCAGCATGTCTAAAATGGAAAGCATCTTTTCCATGTCCTGTATGTAACAAGCCACAAACCAGGGTATCTGATGGCTTCTCCACTCTCCTTAGCTAATTTAGTTACCCAGTCTTGTTCAGTTTTTCCTTCATTACTGTCTCTCACATCTGTTCACTTTTTTCCACTCCCTCCACTGCTAACTTTGTGTATAATTTCTTGCTCTGGGTATTTCAGCAGTCTTTGAAATGGTCATCCTACCTCTGTTGCCTCTCTCACCCAATTCTCATGGATGCCCGAGAGACCTTTCCAAAATGCACACTGGGCTGTGTCATTCTCTGTTTAAATTCTGAAATGGTTCTTTCAAGTAGAATTTAAAAGTTAAACAAAATCCTGAAATGGTTCCTCCAAGTGTCTAGAATTTAAAATTTAAATTCACTAGGATGGTGCATGAGGCCATCCATGATTTGGATCCTGCCCACCTGTCCAGCCTCTCTTGTGCCTTATGGTCTAGGCTTAGTGAACCCCTGCAGTTTCTTTGCCACCATGTGATTGCTCAGGCCTCTTCCCACTGCCAAGAATGCCAGTTACCTCCTTCCTTCCTTTCTATCTCTCTGCCCCCACCCCACCCCATCTTAGCTGACAGCCTGTTCATTTATTAAGACAGTTCCGGCACTGCTACCTTAGGAAATCTCCAATCCCTGTAACCTCTTAGGTGCTCCTCTTCTGGAGCAGCAAAGAATATGAACCTTTTTTTTTCAGGTGTGCTTGGATTTAGTTGCTTTGTGACCTTGGCGAGGTTTCTAATTTCTGGTCTGCTTTCTCAACAGCAAAATAGGAATAACGATACCTTCCAGAGCTGTGGTAAAGGCTAAATGAGAGAACGCATGCAAGCCTAGCCCAAAGCAGCCTTTCTTCTCTTCTTCAGTACATGCCCCTATGGCATTGCTTTATACCAGTACGTGTCTCTTTCCATTGTAATTGTGAGTTCACCCATCTGTCTCCTTCTTTAGCCAGACTGAGAGTTCCTTTAAGGTGTCTTTCATCTCTGACTCCCCCAAAACACAGGAGAAGGGCACACGGTTGGGGAGCAGCACTATGAGTTTCATTTTAGAAATGAGTTTGAGGTGCCTGTGAGAATGTCCAAGTGGAGATGTCCACTGGCAGTTGGATCCAACTGGGTATAGAGCTCAGCAGAGAAGTCTGGATTGGAGGTAAACTTTGGGGAATGGGTTGGGAGTGTGTCAGTGGTGGTTGAAGACATGATTGGGATGAGGTGTATTCTCTTAATTCAGGTTACTTAGAAAACTGAACCTGAGGCAAAGCTGCAGTGCTAGTGCTTTATTGGTAGATACAATCCCCAAGCAGTGAGGGTGAGGAAAGCTAGGCAGGAAAAGAGCAGAAAACACAAGGTTTGTTTTAATGAGTGGGCCACTGCTTCACAAATAACTGGCCACTTGTCCAAGTGTGATGTCTCTGGATAGACTATTCAGAAATGCTACGTTTGGGGTGTTGGAGGGATGGAGAGAGCAAACTCACCTCCTCTCTCTTCTGTCTGCTGTCCTTCGTTGCTCCAAGTTTGCCCTGTTTGGTGTTCGCTCCCCTTCACTTGTTGAGATTGTGTTAGTTGACCACCCGAAAAGCCAGATCCCACGCCCTGCAGCATGGCATATCATACAAGTCCTGAAGTGTGAGGTGAACAGACGGGCACTGGCCTATAGGACTTGGTCAAGACAGAGTAAGCAGCTAGAGGCCTGGGAATCAGGTGAGGCTGCAGATCACCTGAGGAGAGAGTATAGGGCAGGAGGAGGGCGGAGCCCTGGGCAGTTCTGAGAGTTAAAGAACCCACAGCAGAGCCCCAGGGATCATCACTGGAGCAGAGGCCCCCAGAGGAAGTGTCACAGGGCCAAGGAAGAGGGAGATTTGGGGGAGGTAGTTGATAGTTTCTTGTATTGCTCAGTGGTCAAATGGGCCTGAGTTCAGAGAGAAAGTGGCATCTGATTCTGAGATGCCCGGTGAGCTGGTCAGAGCTCCCTCTATTGGTGGAATAGAGGGAAAAGAAACTGGGTTGTGGTGACGAGAAAGGGGAGAGAGGAGCACGTGTGCACTACTGTTTCCCGTTATTCAGTGGTGGAAGTTGGGTGGCCAGGGGATGGCAGATAGCTGACGCAAGCATCATTGCCTGTAGATGATAATGGGAGCTGCTTATGGAGCCCAGGAGATTTCTGGAAACGGATAGGATGTGGTGGTGGGGAGGGAGGCCTAGTGAGGCACTATGTGTACCAAGGATGGTGCGTAGCATGGGAACAGTGTCCTTTGATCCATCTACACCCAGAACTGCCAGTTGTGATACAAGAACACAGTCTCAATTTTGTCTCCTATGAGCCCCTCTCTTTTTGGGGTTCTTTGGCGGATTTCCAGGGTCAACATCACCTTCCCCAACCTGGAGACAACTTTGTGAAGTAAGTATAAGGCTTATATCCCAGCTCTTACACTTATAAGCTGTATGAACTTAAGGGAAGTTGCTTAACTTCTCAACCTCAGTTTCTGTATCTATAACATGAGGCTAATAGCACCTTCCTCAAGTGGTATTTTTTCCTCGTAATCTTCAGGGAAAGGTTAAATGAGGAAGCGTGTTTGACACAGGTACTCAATAAGAAATGATACTGGGGGAGGATGATATTGAACAAATGAAAAGGAAATAAAATGCAAGCAGCCATGTTCCCAAGACACACACTTGTGACACAAATCATCATATTTTGGGCTCCAAAGGACAGGCAATCCTCAGTGCCCCAGTTTTTGGCTTGTTTTCATGGGTGGTTACCATCCTATTTTCTACCATCTAGGCACTGTTTCCTCCTACTGTTAGCAGGCCAAGGCTGGGGAAGAGTCAAATGTTCATGGCACTCCTACCTCACCCCAGTTTGAATATACCTTCGTGGTTCCCATTTTCTGTGCTGTCGCGGAGTGGGAAGCAGGAGTGGGTGCAATACAGAGACCCTAGTCTCGGCTAGCTAATCCTAGGAAATGTGCAAGGCCCCAGAGTCAATTCTGCCCTACTCAGCCTTGGAGCTGAAAGTGAGCCAGGAGCCTGTGTGCTCTACAGCCCCACGTGCCCAACTGGGGAAGCTTCATAGCACTGAATACCTTGAACCCTGTCAGGTAGGCCCAGAACACCTAGAGAACATGGAATCAGGGTGAGCAGCCTCTCCTGCCTCCCTGTGGATGTTAAACTCCATGTAGCCCTCTCCTCCTCTGTGTATATTGAGAAGCATGTCCATTCACCCAGGCTTCCTTCATCTCTACCACATGTGACAACGGAAACAGGCAGTGCTGCTCCCAGGGACAGCCAGCCTCTGTTGCTGAGGTACTCGGGGGGGGGGTAGCCTGGGATGTTCGGCCTCCATTTCTCTCCAGAAGGCTGGGGAGTTTGGGGGTGAGACCTGGACTCATCTCGCTCAAATAACTGGTGTCAGAGTAAATATATGTCTGCCACCCTGTGTTTTGTTACTTTTTATTGTGGGAAATTTTAACATACAAATGAAGAGAGTAGAGTGTAATGAATCTCCCTGTGCCCATATTCATTGTCTCATGACCCATCTTGTTTCCTCTGTGTAGCTCTTCTTCACTCTCCTCTACCCCCAGGTTATGTTGAAGCAAATCCCAGACATCATTTCATCCCAAAGTATTTTAGTATCCCTAAAAGAGCACTTAAGAAAACTACAATACCATTATTGCACCTAAAAAAAAAATTCATCAAATATCCCGTGTTCAAATTTCCCTGATTGTCTTATAAATGTTTTGTATTATAGTATGTGTATTTGGGTAAGGTTCAAGAAAAAGATATATACTACAAATAGTTGTCTTTCGAGTTCCATATTCTAAATTACCATTAGTGTACCAATACAACATATACTTTATACGCATATATCTTAAACTTCATTTTCAGTGTGTCAGCAATTCAAATATAGCTTATGTTATCCTGAGAATACAAAGAACACAACGTGGAGGAAGATTGAGAACAGAGGTTCCCAGTACGTAGTCACTAGTGATTGTAGAGATTTTCCTTTTAGTGTTTTCTATGTAAAACATGGATTTAAAGATGTCCTGCCATGGCTCTGCAAGAATAGATTTGCCAGAGGGGGAGTACAATGAAAAAAAAAATGGACCCAGAGTCGTTAGGAGATAAAAGATGGAAGTCAAGGAGAGAGAATATATTTTGAAACGAAATATAAGGATTTCCTTCATTCAGAGTGTAAGCATCTGTCTTAGCTTGGGCTGCTATAACAGAATACCATAAACTGGGTCACTTATCAACAACCAAAATTGATTTCTCAGTTCTGGAGGCTGGAAGTCTGAGATCAGGGTGTCGGCACGGTCAGGTTCTGGAGAGAGTGCTCTTTTGGTTGCAGGCAGCTGACTTCTTCATATCCTCACATGGCAGAAAGAGAATAAGCTAGTTCTCTGGCCTTTTATGAGGATATTAATCCCATTCGTGAGGGCTCCACCTTTCTGACCTAATTACCTCCCAAAGCTTTTACTTGGAAAAATACATCACATTGGGGATTAGATTTCAACATATGGATTTTGGGGGACACAGACATTCAGTCCATAAGAGCGTCCAAATTGGTGTTGAGGAAAGAAATTATATCCTCTTGCTTTTGCCTCAGATTACCCATTAATATACCAAATATATAGTGCCCATCACCTGAGAAGGAGTACTCTCCTCCCAGCATTGTATATGGAAAGGCTGGGCAGTGGGAAAGGAAAGTGATGGGAGAGCAACTTGCTTTTGAGATACTCTAGGTAATGGGTATCAAACCCTTCACTTTGGGAAGTCTGTCAAATAGCTGAAGCAGTGACTCTCCAACTTTACAAATGATGGTAGATGTAGCAAATTTATACTGAAGATTTGAAAGGATTGAAAAAATGTTTATGGAAAGGGGTCAGATAGATACCCAGGCAGTAAGGGAATGTGGGTATTAAACAAGAGTTACGTGCTTTCAACCTCTGCTCCACAGGTCACGTTCAAAATTCTAAACCCTTTGACTTTAAATATGGGGCAAATACCAAGTAAAGCTTTTCTTCAAATGCAGCAACTGGATAGAGCTATAAGAAAATAAACACTTCCATAGAATGTAATTTAGAACAGCCCTTTGAACTTCCTTCATTCAAGCCACACCAAACTGGCCAAAGATGTTGCACTTTTCAACAAACAGAATAGTGGAGGTGCCACAGACAACCCTTTTATCATAGGAAGAGACATGTAAACGTGCAAGAGAGTGATGGAGCTGCAGTCAGCACTTGATGCAGTGAGGAAGAGTATAGAACAGTGACCAGAAAAGATAACTTTCTCCATCCCTATCCCTGTCAAAATTCTGGATTTATAAACACTGAGGCCAGTCTATCCATTTTCAGAGAATTGGCTTAGTGGAGAAGGAAGTGGCAAGATTTTTTTGTCCCCTGAAATTGCTAAATAGGACTTTACAAAGAGACACATGAGGGTCATGAGATGACTCTGAAATAAGTTGAGGAACTTGAAAGGTGAATTTTACAGACGTTAGAGGTCATTTCTCCCTGGCTTGCTGAGCCCTTCAGAGTCAGCCATGAGTGTGGTATGACCCACTATTCCCATCTTGTTAATCTTGGCTGCACAACAACAAAGGGAATGGCATAAACCAGCTTCCCCATGAAATGGGGAAGCTAAGAAAAAGATTGCCCAGTAATTTTAGTTCTGGGGGAGGGAGGTATTTCACTTCTCAAAGATTTGTGCCCCCAGGGTAATTTGTTTTCCGTTTAATTTTTCATATTTTATTCCTGGTATTAATAGGTTAAGAAAGTAGAACTTTCCCAAGTACTGATTGATAGATAATGTTTATAAGCAGCACACAAAATGTTCAGTTTCACAAATAATAGCATTCATTGATCCCTTTAAATGCAATTTCAAAATCTGTGTATCCTGAACGGCAGTAAGTTGAGCAAGTGATTTCTATAGCTATATTTGATTTTAGTCAAGGACACTTTTCCACGATGAACAAGTACTAACAAATATTAATAAAGTACTATACCAAATGCTTATTGGGCTGTCAACTTTTTTTTTTTTTTTTTTTTTTTTTTTTTGTGGTACGCGGGCCTCTCACTGTTGTGGCCTCTCCCGTTGCGGAGCACAGGCTCTGGACGCGCAGGTTCAGCAGCCGTGGCTCACGGGCCCAGCCACTCTGCGGCACGTGGGATACTCGCGGATCGGGGCACGAACCCGTGTCCCCTGCATCAGCAGGCGGACTCTCAACCACTGCGCCACCAGGGAAGCTCCTGGGCTGTCAGCTTTTTAAGCAATGCCATTCCAGCTACTACTGAAAGCATTTATTTTAGAAGCTTTAATCTGATCTGGGAAAATGGGTTCTTCTCCAATTTGACAAATAGTATGTATAAGCCCCAAAGCTTTTAAATAAAAAAAAGCCTTCCAACTCTGAAGCATTCATGTGAAACTTAGTTTCTCAAAAAAAAAATCACTCGGTATCTGAAGAAAATATTAAAACAAGTTATCTTTTGAGACAGGTAAACATTCTTACAAAAGAGAAACACAAATTAATTCACTATCCTTAATAATCTGTTAGATTACTGTTGTCTAGAAATGAGAATACATGAAACACATTTTCACTTATCATAGGGTCCAAGGTGACATTTATATTTCACATATTAAACAGTTATAGTATAGCCTACAATGGCACAAAGACACGTAATACTTAATTCAGATAGTCAAAAGTCAGAAAGAGCTACATGGTTTGCAAGATACTTTAGCTTTTGTGTGGTCATTAAAACCCAATAAGTAATTTGAGTATGGTATTATAAAGGCAGGCAATTAAAATCTCAAATATCACTCAAAAATCAAAGACATGAAAATCTTGTGTTTCTTTATCTTTTATTTACATGGTTAGGTATCAGGACCTTACTGTAGAAAACATTGTTACTATTTATGGTTGCCCCAGAAAATAATGAAGCTTCAGAAATTTAAAATTATAAAAGAAGCTTCAGTTCTTCATTCATAGTAAGCAAGACTTAAACCTCAGCAAACTTCCTGGGATCCTTTCAAATGAAGAAGATATCTGGGACTTCCCTCGTGGTCCAGTGGGTAAGACTCTGCTGCTCCCAATGCAGGGCGCCTGGATTCAATCCCTGGTCAGGGATCTAGATCCCGCATGCATGCCGCAACTAAGAGTCCACATGCTGCAACTAAGAGTCTGCAGGCCACAACTAAAGGTCCCACACGTGGCAACGAGGATCGCACATGCCTCAACTAAGACCCGGAGCAGCCTAAATAAATATTAAAAAAAAAAAGATATCTTCAATTTGTACTTGACCTTGTCTTCCAATTGATGTTTCCTTGACGCATTTCAGTGATGAACTCTATGACAAAGTCTTCAAGAATATCCACTGGCTTAGTAAAAGGATTCTAATCATCCCCAAACCCATACATCATTCTTGTAATTCTTTAGAAAAAAGTTTCTTTTACCAGGTCTACCTTCCGCACCTCCTCCTCTTTCTTCATTTTCTTCCTCAAAGATGGGGTTTTCTTCCCTATCTTCTCAAGGACATTTTTATTCTTCAAGTATGTCCTTGATGTCCTGCCAGTGCTATTTCAGACTTAGACTCAGTTGGATGGCTGGGGTGCCAGGTTTGGAACAGAGCTGGGTGCAGTGCCAAGGTCTCCCCAAGTCATTACTCAATGACTGGAGCTGGTGTCATGACAGCAGCAGGAGAATCCCACCCTAAAGGGAAATCTGCATCACTGCTTCCATGGTTAGATTTGGATGGGTGGTGGGGCGACATGATTGCTGATGTCGGTCTTGGAGGATGGAGGGAGAATAGTGACTTTGCTTCTAGATGGGGTTGGGAGTAAACTTAGGCCTCCAATCCCTGTAGTCCTGGGAAACGTCATATTTGGTCCTAACGTTCCCATCATTTAACTTGATGATCTGTTCTTCCTTGAAGCCCAGATTCAACTTGGGATGAGCAGCCATTTCCTGAGATTCTTAGGATATCTCAGATACCTGCTTTACCCACCTGAAGTGATTTTTGCAAAGGGATATTAAAGTCAAAGACATCACCCTGATCTATGAAGCAAATGCCCATGAAAGCACTATGTACAGTGTCATCCTGGAGCTAGATTGCAAAATAGAACCTGGAATCTGTCACTGTCTCCTCAGCCAGGATATTGTTCTACTGGTGCCTGAGCAAAGAGTTCCCCCGATATTTTATACTCGAGTTGATATAGGCAGTCTTTCCTTTTAAAGTGAACAGTCTAAGCAGACTGACCTGAATTCCAGCCTGTAGCCACCATTGGAGGCCTGGGGCAGAATCTGGTAGACATTGACATCCAGCTTCATGCGCAGGACAAGGCTTGTACTTTGGGCCACTGTCTTGGCCCTGCTCTCCATGCTTATTGTTTCCTTTAATCCCTAGATTCTTTTTTGCTTGCTTTTTCCTTATAATTTATTTGTTGAAGGAACAATTTCTCTGAGTCTGTTTTTTTAATGCATCCTCATGGTGTTAATAGGTTACTCTACCTTTCATATTTCCTATAAATTATTAGTTAGATTTAGAGCAGTGATTCTCCAAGTATGGTCCCCTGACCAACAACATTAGCATCACCTGGAGGCTTGTAGGAGATGCTAAATCCTACCCACCCAGAGAGGCTGGCCGTCAAGGTCACCATCTTGGTGAGGCCTAGCATCCCATTTTTGTGAAGTCACCCATTGAAGTAGAAAGGTCAAAACAACTGGAGTGGGAAGGGGTGAAAGGGGTGGGCAAGGTAGTGGCTGGTCTACCACTAGGTAGGTATTTCTAGGCTTTTTTTCTAACAATGACAATTTTGATTTTTTTTTTTTTTTGCATAATGTCAGAGCAAATGGAATGGAATGGTGGGCTTATGGTTAAACAGTTAATTTAGCTGATTTAATGTATTTGAAAACTATATGATTACTGGTCCAATGTTCCCTGTCTTTCTTGGAGAAGTGAGGGGACAAGTATTCACTCTCCCTCAATGCTTATGCCATCAAATCTTGACACTTTCTAGAAGACAAGGTAGCTCAGATATGGCAGACCCTCCTCTGGAGTTTTCGATCACCTTTGTACTTGGCAGCCAGGAGCACCTGGTTTTGAAAGATTCTTGGCTGGATCCTTCATCTGCAGCAACAGCTTGTCAATTTCCTATAGAGAGTAAAAGCCAGTCCTGTTTTGTCAGGAGCGATCCTTCTGATCTTCGTGGAAAGGGTCAGCCCAGGACTGGCCATCCTGGCAGGCAATCAGTACCTACTTAAACAGTTGAGGAAGGACCAATAGGTGGAACTGCACTTTTATGAACTCAACCTGCCTACTAAGTTGTGAAGTCAAACTTTGTTTTCCAAAGCCCCAGTAAACAGTATCTAAGAAAAATTACTTTAAACCCATCTTGATACTCCTTTGTAAAAAAACAAACAAACAAAGGATAAGCTGTATGCATTAAACACTCATAGACTTGACCCCCAAAGGAGAATGGATTTTACTGTATATAAATATTATTTTATTATTTCTAACATATGCTATTTTATTTATTTACTTATTGAAGTATAGTCCACTTACAATATTAGTTTCAAGTGTACAACATAATGATTCAATACTTTTATAGATTATACTCCATTTAATGTGTGTACATTTTTAAAAGTTAATTTATCATTATTATTATTTTTAAAATCTATCTTATTTATTTCATTTTTGGCTGTGTTGGGTCTTCATTACTGCGCGCGGGCTTCCTCTAGTTGGGGCGATTGGGGGCTACTATTTGTTGCGTTGCGTGGGCTTCTTATTGCGGTGGCTTCCCTTGTTGTGGAGCATGAGCTCTAGGCACGTGGGCTTCAGTAGTTGTGGTGCGCGGGCTCAGTAGTTGTGGCTCGCAGGCTCTAGAGCGCAGGCTCAGTAGTTGTGGTGCACGGGTTTAGTTGCTTCGCAACATGAGGGATCTTCCCGGACCAGGGCTCGAACCCATGTCCCCTGCATTGGCAGACGGATTCTTAACCACTGCGCCACCAGGGAAGCCCTAAAGTTAATTTAAAAAGAAAAGGAGCACTTAGGTTAACAGAATGATAAAATGACCACAGCTTGTTAAAGAGAATTTTCCCACATATTAATACAATGATATTGGAAATTCAGTTTTCTTTTTTTTTTTTTGCGGTACGTGGGCCTCTCACTGTTGTGGCCTCTCCCGTTGCGGATCACAGGCTCCGGACGCGCAGGCTCAGCAGCCATGGCTCACGGGCCCAGCCGCTCCGCGGCATGTGGGATCTTCCCGGACCGGGGCACGAACCCGTGTTCCCTGCATCGGCAGGCGGACTCTCAACCACTGCGCCACCAGGGAAGCCCTAAAGTTAATTTAAAAAGAAAAGGAACACTTAGGTTAACAGAATGAGAAAACATGACCACAGCTTGTTAAAGAGAATTTTCCTACATATTAATACAATAATATTGGAAATTCAGTTTTCAGTGGAAAAGTATCCTAACTTTCTATTTTGGAAGTAGGTAGTTGGGCTCCTGTTTTAAATGAAGATACATCTGAAAAAGAAACATGCCCACTGACCTAGGGTCAGTGGGGGGACAGAGTGAAGAAGGGTGCAGAGACTGGAACATACTTATGCATTCTACTCTTGATAGACATTTGGGTTGCTTCCATGTTTGAGCACCTACAAACAATGCGACATAAACATCCTTGTTCATGTGCCCTGGTACACACATACTCAAGTGAAACTGCTTGGTCATTCAGTATGTGTATTTTCATCTTCATTAAACATTGCCACATTGTTTTTGCAGAGTGCCTGTATTGGTTTACACCCTCACCAGCAGGGTGAGTGCCCTTGGGTTGGATTCAAGTGCACTCCCTTTGGGAGTGGGGGGAGATAAGTCTTGGAAAAAATGAGGAAGCCAGGCAGGGGAGGGCTTTGGGCGCCAATCCAAGGAGTTCAGACTTTATTTGACTCTCCTGTGAAGCCACTATTGATTTTGGAACAGGGAACAAAATGCAAAAATGAGGTTTTAGGAAGGTGAGTCTTTAAAGCTCTCAGCTGGTTTGTGTTTCAGCGGAGAGTGGTGATGGTGGTGGAGTTGGCTTAGGCCAGCAGCAGGATGCAAGCTCACAGGAGAGAGGAGAAAATTTGTGGGGAGAAGCTAAAAGAGGGGAACTGAGCAAATGCCAGGGGGCAGAGACCCAGCGTGTGCCAGATATACCAACTTTGTCTTTAATCTAATTAGACTACGGCACCCTGCTACAACACCTCTGGAAAACACTGTGGTGTTATTTAGCAAAGGTGAAGATGCACATACCCAATGACCAAGAAGTCCCCCAAATTTACCAAAACAAACAGGCAAACGAAATCACCTCAAAAGAAGGGATTTCAAGAAGGAAAGAATTGCCAACAATGTCAAATGTACAGAGAGGTCCATCAGGAAAAGACCTGAAAAGCATCCACAGGCTTTTGCAATTACGAGTCTGATGATGAGCTTTGTTAGAGAGATGTTTGTGGCACCATGGGGACAGCAGTCGGAACACAGTGGCTTGAGAGGAGAGTAGGTAGTAGCCAAAGGAGGCTGAGTATAGAATATGCTATCAGGATGGTTGGCTGAGCACAGACTCAGCACACACAAACATTTAGTATTTGAGAAAGGTAGTATTTTGAACCAGTGGGTACAGGGTACAAAGTTTGACAAATGGTGATGTAACACTTGGGAAAAATAATAAAGTTAAATCCTTATCTTATAGCATATACCAAATGGTGATGTAACACTTGGGAAAAAAAAGTTAAATCCTTATCTTATAGCATATACCAAATTAAAGTCTGGAAAAAACAAAACCAGAAAAGAACTAGAAGAAAATATAGGTGTACATAAACTTGGGGATAGTTGAAGCATTTCTGAGATTAACAACAAACCTAGAAACCTTAAAGAAAAATATGGATAAATTTGACTTCCTTAAAATTCACAAACACACACACACACACACACACACACACACACACACACACACGAACTAAACACCTCTGTAAGGAAAAGAAGAAAAAGACCATAAACAAGAATGAATGACAAACAGAAAAATATTTACAATATATGGTAAAGAATTCCTATAAATAAATAAGGAAAGGGAAATACACCAATATAAACATGGATATGAATGTCAATTCACAAAAAAATGCAGTTGTGTTAGGGCTGGACAGAGGCACAGGCAGTCCTCCAGCCATGTCTCAGTGGACACTGGACACGAGGAGGAAAGCACTCTGCTGCCAGGGCAGTTCCCTTCCTATGTCCTCCATCAGGAAGGATCCTCAGCCTGCAAACCTGTTCCCTTTGTGCATCCTGGAGGGAAAGCTACCTATCCCATATCTTCTTGTTCCCTCCCCAATCCAGGATAAAGCTCACCCTCAAATACCTCTATGAAGTCAAAAACAAAAACAAAAATTAGAAGCTAAAATAATCTGAAGTAAATATCCAAATGGTTTAGACAAAACCTGGGTGCGTAGAAACCAAAGGGTTTCACTTGAATGCTTGACAGTAATGTCCCCATTTGTCTTCCCACCTGTGCTACAGTCTACTCTGATGCCAATTACTCCATTCTTGTACCAAGTCCCATTCCACATTCCTTTGAGTTAGACACGTTTGCTGATGTTTATTCCTCTCTCTAGAATGGCGCAGCCTATCTTACAGGCCCAAACCTTTTTCTCCCCAAATTTGCCCTGTGCCAGGGAAACCACGTCCATATTCCCAGGATATACTGTGTTCTTCCACTCTCAGTTCTTCATTTATGTGGCTCCTTGCCTCTGCCTCAAATGCTCTTAGAAGGCAAGAAATGACCATTTGTGGAACGAATTAATTCTCCAAACACACATAGTTTCTTTTTTACTGAATGCCTTCCTCCCTATGTGCTTCTTCAGGGGCCTCACACTCTTCTGCTTGTGAATTTGTCTAATCTCTGGCCTGCTGGAAACTCCCTGAGGCAAAAGTCTGTATGTCCTCTGGCTTAGGCTGTCCTGGTCTGCCTGAGCCTGAGGGGTTTCCTTGGTCACTGGACTTTTCAGTGCTCAAACCAGGAAAGTCTCAGGCAAACTGGGATGAGTTGGTCATCGTCGTCTTGCTAGTCTTTCATTCCTTGGATTGTGAAGAGAACTAGGATGTACAGTTAACGCGATGGCTCAGCCATGGCCTCCAGAACATGTTCCACTGTCTCCTGCGGGCAGGACTAGGTCCAAGAGTGTGGCTTTTCCATTGAGGGAAAACTCCACATGATCTAGGAATAAAGTAAGACTTTAAACCAGGAGAGAAATTTCCTACGTGAAAGGGAAGTAAACCCTGAAATACAGGTCTGAAGACACAGAAAATCCACAGAAGGGCCTGTGGAATAAGAGGAGTGGAGTTCATTTTTCAATGGAGCTTCCAGCCCCTCCTCTTCCTCCTATTTCTATCAGTCCATGGGCAAGTATTGTATTCTCTGAACCTGAGTTTCTATGTCTACAAGGTTGGGAATGAAAATGCTGTCCTGGCAGAACCGTTGAGGAAGTTAAGTAAGGGAAGGTATGTGTAGTTTCAAGCCCAGTGCTTGGTTCCTGGAGTTCCCAAACTGCCAGAGACTTCCCAGCATGCTTCCTGCCCCCTCCCTGCGCTGGTGCCTGGCCTCCCACTCCCACTTGCTTTTTTTCTTTTCACTTCCCGTTCACTGTCTCTCCTTTCTCTCTTCTCTCCAAACTCCCTATTTTCCACTTACTGCTCCCTCATCTTACCTTTCCTACTTACGAAGAAGGAAGTAATAAAATGAGGGCAAACATCAGCATAAAACCTAGAAAAATCAGAAAGTATGCACCATTTTTCTTGCAGGGTTTGGTTTGTTCTTTGGTTTTCCTTTTCTGTATCCTTCTCTGAAAAGTCAGGACTTGGGGTTTGCAGAGCTGGAGTGGCAGTGGGATGTGGAACATTCTCCTTAATCTCAGGCTTATGGAGAGAAGAGGCAAAAGGTCTGACATCCTTCCCTAGGATTGCCTGTTTTAAGAAGCTGATTCTCCTTGAGTAAATGCCTCGGCTGGCCCTGTTGTGCTTGGACAAGCTAAACCAGCAAATAATAAGCCTCCCTAGAACATGCTGATTAGATAAGCCAATGAGAATCATGGAAGACACGGACAGTAGATTAAAAAACATAAAATGAATGTTACTTTTACAGCGTCTATGAATAGACAAAGACCTTTTGATTCTAAAATAGATGGTTGGTGAAGCAATAGTGGAGGGGCTATCTTAATAGCAAAAGTAGGAAAAGGAGTGACGGGTGGGTTCCAAACGCAAGGCCCACCTTAACGAGATTGGATTCAAGGGCCCAGGAGCAACAGGCCGCTGCACTGGGGGTGAGTAGAGTGAATTTTAAATATATGGAGTTACAGCTTGGTTGTATGTTTTGGTTTGGGGATGTGAGTGAAAGAACTTAGTAGTATAGGCAGAAATCCCCAGCCCACCGAGGGTCACGTGAGAATATTATTGCTTTTTGCTAAAGGTCTGTGCAAGACTTAGAGAGCAAAGATAAGAGACAATCTAATTGTTTAAATTAATCTATAACGATTCCAACACGGTAAAGGACAAGTAAGAGAATGACCAGTTTGTCCTACAGTAGTGTTGCTTTTCTGTGCTCCCATCTCTGCCTTCAGAGAAGGAACCATGTATGCGTGTGTGCACCTGTGCAGGGTCAGACTTCTACAGTGAGGGGCTGAGAATAGTTATATTCTCTGCACGGAGGTCTAACTACCCCTCTTTTCAGCCATGGAAGTCATGCTTTTCAGCCATGCTTTTCAGCCATGGAAGTCACAGAGGTTGGTCCTGTGCCTACTTCACGCTTCTTCCAGTTCAGTAATGATTATTCATAGCATCTTTTTGGAGGCTCCTAAAAATCCAGGAAACATGGCACTTGTACAAAAATCCCCACTTCAGCTAAGCTTTCAGGCCTGAGGGACGCACCCTTTTATGAAGGACCCGCTTCTGGGGCTCTTGAGGCAGTAAGAGGGAGGGATGCATGAGAGGCCGGGGGAGGGGGCGCCGAGTCCACATCTGTCTCCCTAGATGGAACAGGCTGCATAGTTCTTGTGTATCAGGACCCCTGGAGATCAGATGACTTTCTAAAGAAAGTGTCACCCAGCCCTTGATGAAATTCTGACTCAGAAAGCCTGAGCCCTTGGCTCTGTGGGCTTTTGTCCCTGAGAAAGTGTGTTTTACTGTCTCTCTAAGCAGGCATCCTGGAATTTGGAACTGAGCTGTAAGCTCATGACCTGAGGTATTATCTCAGGAGTACCCTAAAGACCCACCAACTCTGGTCTTTCTCCCTCTCACCTCCCAACGTATTTTGGATGGACCAGTCTAAGGAGAGAACATCTTTCCCCATCAATTGCAGGCACTCAGTAAGTGGTTTGTTGCTTGACTGAATGCTTGCCCACTTTCGTTTCAGTCAAGTTCATTTTCCCAGAGAGGCAGTAATCAACTACTTAAACTTAGTAATGGAGCCACTCAAACATCTCTTTTACCTCCCAACAGGGATGGAGGCCATGCCAACAAAGGAGGTAACTTCAGCATGAGTGATGTCATGACAAGAATCAGACAGTAGAGTGTGTTCTCCAATGTTATCACTCCCCAAACCAGAATCAACTGGTCTCGGGTTTCCTTTTCTCAACCTTCATTGTAGAAAAGGTTGCTCCTTGAGCTACTTGAGATATACTTCCGTATCTAAAGAATTGGGCTCTGTGCTTCTATTGATTTATTATCTCAAAAGTACATGATTGGGATGATTTTATATAACCTTGAGGACAGGAGCCCTTTAAGATTCTCTTAATAAAAAATGAATTCAGCTTGGTTTGAGGCCTAATAAGGCACTGCAATACTCACTTCTGGTATAACAGGTTGTAAACTAGGTCTGACTCACCCTCCTCTTGTGGTTTAGGCTTCCTCTCCTTAATCCAGTACAAGAACAGCCCTAACAGAGAAATAGAAAATGACCATCCACACCTCCTTCATCTCTGTCTCTTTTACCTTAAGTCTGGGCAACCTGCAACATCATTTTATTTTATTTTTTTAAACATCTTTATTGGAGTATAGTTGCTTTACAATGGTGTGTTAGTTTCTGCTTTATAACAAAGTGAATCAGTTATACATATACATATGTTCCCATATCTCTTCCCTCTTGCATCTCCCTCCCTCTCACCCTCCCTATCACACCCCTCTAGGTGGTCACAAACCACTTAGCTGATCTGCCTGTGCTATGCGGCTACTTCCCACTGGCTATCTATTTTACGTTTGGTAGTGTATATATGTCCATGCCACTCTCTCACTTTGTCCCAGCTTACCCTTCCCCCTCCCCACATCCTCAAGTCTATTCTCTAGTAGGTCTGCATCTTTATCCCTGTCTTGCCCCTAGGTTCTTCACGACCATTTTTTTGTTGTTTTTTAGATTCCATATATATGTGTTACCATATGGTATTTGTTTTTCTCTTTCTGACTTACTTCACTCTGTATGACAGACTCTAGGTCCATCCACCTCACTACAAATAACTCAATTTCATTTCTTTTTATGGCTGAGTAATATTCCATTGTATATATGTGCCACATCTTCTTTATCCATTCATCTGTCCATGGACACTTAGGTTGATTCCATGTCCTGGCTATTGTAAATAGAGCTGCAATGAACATTTTGGTATGTGACTCTTTTTGAATTATGGTTTTCTCAGGCTATAATGCCCATTAGTGGAATTGCTGGGTTGTATGGTAGTTCTATTTTTAGTTGTTTAAGGAACCTCCATACTGTTCTCCATAGTGGCTGTATCAATTTACATTTCCACCAACAGTGCGAGAGGGTTCCCTTTTCTCCACACCCTCTCCAGCATTTATTGTTTGTAGATTTTTTTTTTATAAATTTATTTATTCATTTATTTATTTTTGGCTGTGTTGGGTCTTCGTTTCTGTGCGAGGGCTTTCTCTAGTTGTGGCAAGCGGGGGCTACTCTTCATCGCGGTGCGCGGGCCTCTCACTGTCGCGGCCTCTCTTGCTGCGGAGCACAGGCTCCAGATGCACAGAGCTCAGTATTTGTAGCTCACGGGCCCAGTTGCTCCGTGGCACGTGGGATCTTCCCAGATCAGGGCTCGAACGTGTGTCCCCTGCATTGGCAGGCAGACTCTCAACCACTGCGCCACCAGGGAAGCCCTGTTTGTAGATTTTTTGATGATGCCCATTCTGACTGGTGTGAGAGCAACATCATTTTATATCAGACTTCCTAGAACACAGGCTCTCTCTTTAGGAAGAGTCATTTCAACTCAACCAGGTCTTGTTGCTTACCTGCTCTGTGCTAGGTACTGTATAAGCACACTAATGGCCCGATGCTGCTTCCTATGGGGTAAGCCTTCTTGGTCAGCAGCCATTTTAGTGCCCACTGTGTACCTACAAGGCACTTTGCTAGGCTGTGGGGCCAGTATGAGGATAAATAACACATGGGACCTGCCTTCAGGGAACTTACAATCTAGGGGGAGATGCAAGATACATGCATTTCAATTAACAACTGAAAATAATACTGTGTAACTATTCCATTGAATAAGCATGACTCATCAGATAAAATCAGAAAGTAACTTGATTTCTGCCTCTTGTTGCTTTTATTAAAAAATTAATTAATTTATTTTTGGCTGTGTTAGGTCTTCGTTGCAGCGCAGGCCTTCTCTAGTTGCAGCAAGAGGGGGCTACTCTTTGTTGCAGTGCACGGGCTTCTCATTGTGGAGGCTTCTCTCGTTGTGGAACACGGACTCTAGGCGCGCGGGTTTCAGTAGTTGCGGCACGTGGGCTCAGTAGTTGTGACGCATGGGCTTAATTGCTCCGTGGCATGTGGGATCTTCCCAGACCAGGGATCGAACCCGTGTCCCCTGCAATGGCAGGCGGATTCTCAACCACTGCGCCACCAGGGAAGCCCCTCTTGTTGCTTTTTAAAATTGATTCTGTAGGTCTAGATCTTGCTCTGCCACTGGATGAAATTTAGACAAGTCACACGATTGTTTTGGTCACCCTTGGTCTCAGTCTTATTTCAGTAATGATCATGTCCATCCCAATAATAACCCAAACTTCAGTTTCAACCTAAAACTGAGGCCTCTTCCCAATCCCAGCTTGGTGTTGTTGAAGAAGAGAAGCCTATGGTAGTTGGTGGTCTGGATGGGGAGTCTGCTCTTCCTCACTTATTTAGCTACCAGGGGTCTGCAACCCCTTCAACGTTGTTGCCTGGGGAAGGAGAAGAGGCGAGAGGAGAGGAAATTCTCTCTACACATTTGTGATCTCCAGCGTCACCAGCCTCCTCAGAGGAAAGTGGTGGTTCTTTTACTCATCCCTGGTCTGGCTTCTCTGTGATTCCCCTCAAAGACCAAGCTTTTCTAGCCCCCTCAAAATCTACCCCCAACATTCCTCATGGAGAAAGCCTATGTGGTCTGGCAGGAATTTCCTCTACTTCTGCCCCACCCATCACCTCTTCCCTTCCATTTTCTTCCCTGTCTTGGATGAAGCTGCCCTCCTCCCATGGTCCTGGCTCAGCCTGTCACCTCTGCTCTGTACCGTGAATCCCCCAAGAGCCATTCGGCAGAACAGGAGAAACTGGCATGGAAAAATGCCAGGATTTGGAGACCGAGTCCTTTTTTCGATAGGACCATTCTTTGTTGTGGCTCATTCGATACAGCTCCTCATAATTAATCTCTGCATTTAACATAACTCTGATCAAAATTTTAAAAATGATTATTTTTATTATTAAAATTATTTAATTTTTTTGTGATAAAATGTACATAATATAAAGTTTACCATTTTAACCATTTTTGAGCGTACAATTCAGTGGCATTAAGTAAATTCACTTTGTTGCACCACCATCCATCTCCAGAACTTTTTCATCATCTCCGGCAGAAACTCTGTACCCATTAAACACTAACTCCCCATTTCTCCTTCCTTCTAGCCTCAGGTAATCACTATTCGGCTTTCTGTTTCTATGAATTTGACTATTCTAAGTATCTCATAGAAGTGGAATCATACAAGTATTTGTCCTTTTGTGACGGGCTTATTTCACTTAATGTCTTCAAGTTTCATCCATGTTTTAGCATGTGTCAGACTCTCCTTCCTTTTTAAGGCTGAATAGTATTCCATTGTATGGATAAACCACACGTTGTTTATACATTCACCTATCAATAAACATTTGGGTTGTCTCCACCTTTTGGTTATTGTGAATAATGCTGCTACAAACAATGGCATACAAGTATCTATTTGAGTCCCTGCTTTCAACATTTTGGACATATACCCCAATTTGTTTAATTGTTTTTGACTAGAGAATACATGCCTATGATGGACAATATAAAAGGTACAAGAGGTTATATAGTAGCCCTTGAGCTCCTGCCTCTCACTGTCCCTCCCAGGAATCATCACTGTTACCAGTTTCTTGTGACTTCATCCCTGGAGAGACTGTGCACCTCCAGGCACACCCCACACACAAATGGTGACAAACCACAAGCATTCCTCTACACTTTGTTTTTTTTCCATTTAACAACATTTTTAAAAGATCATTCCATAGCACTGTTTAAAGAATATCCTCATTGTACTTAAAATCTTTGTGATTTTTCAATGTAAGGCAAAACTTATTTTATCAGTCCCCTCTTGATAGACATTCATGTTGTTGCCAATGTTTTGCTGTCATGAACAATGCTGTAATAATAACAGCTGGCATTTACTGAGCACTTACTATGTGCCAGGCTTTCTTTAACATCCTTTCCATGCGTTATATCATTTAATTCCCCTGATAACCCTCTGACATAAGTGCAGGAAGGTGAGTGACTGCCTCAAACCACATATGTGTCTTTGTCCACAGGTCGGAGTGTATCTGTAAGATAACTTTCTACACAGGAATAGCTGCTACCCAAAGGTATGTGCATTTTCAGGTGTTATGAATATTGCCGAAGTGGTGCCGTAGAGCCTGTACCCATCTGCCGTCTGTCCAACTGCTGTGTGGAATAGGACCCATTTCCTTCCACTCTTGCTGTTGTGAAACCTTTTGCTATTTGCCAATCTGAAGGGGAAAAACGGTATTTCACTGTGGCTCTAATTTCCTTATTTTTCTTTTTTATAAGTGAGTAAGGTTGAGCATCTTTTCAAATGTTTAAAGGCAACTTGTTTTACTGGTGGGGCTTTAAAAACTTGATAAAATGATTCCACTGTTGACCTAGAAGCCTGGATTCCTTTATATTTTAATTCTATTTATGTATTTTTGAAAAGGTAATATAGTAAAAAGATTCAAAATTCAATAGGAGCAAAAAAGCATAGAGTAGCCAGTCCTGCTTCCATGTCTCTTGTTAGTTGCCCAATTCCTATCCCCAAATGCAATGAGGTTCCATTTCTCCTACCTGCTCCCGGGGTCATAACTCAGACCATGCCATTACCCTGCGCTACTCCATGTCTGAAATATTAAGTTCGAACATTCCACTCTGACCCCCACCACTGTCCTCTCAACTCCACACAGCACCTGACCTTCAACCTCACCACAACTCCTCTCATCATGTAACACGTGCCCCTTCCTTTCCTGTCCGGGTGAGATTCTCAGCCCATCCAGAGCTTCATTGTCCCACAGCCTCCAGCCACCCCTGCCTGGAAATCCTTACTTTCTATTTCATAGCACCTCACTCAGAGTTGGTCAGCCCATTGGATCACTCATTTAAAAATCTTGAGAAGAGTAACCGTATAACTTACTACCCAGATTGCATCCCTTTTGAGAATGAAAGAGGGCACTGCTGATAATAGAGCCAAGACAACAGGGCACCTGGTGATTGTCCAAGGCAACCTGGGCTGCAAGTTCAACCCAGTATTAAGGGACAATCACATCTGATTTCAGAGCAGAGATAAATGTGCTGAGTCCAGCAAATGATTAGATTTCTGCCTCTGTCTGCTGCCCAGACTTCTCCTCTAAGTGTAATTTTTGAAATAGTGCATTTCCCCAACACTATTTTCTTAAAAAATGTATCCTTTGGAATACCAGTTTTGGTCCCTGCACTCAAGGTTGTAAGAAACATGAGTTTCTAAAACTCTTCATCTATATTTTGAACCCTCATTTTTAAAAGGTGCTGACACTTAATCCCTGTCTGTTCTGAGTGTCCCTTGTGGTTTCCATTTTGGGGTCGGAGTGGGGTGCACCGCAGGGTTCTCGACTCTTAGGGACCTACATAGGTCCCTACACTTGATGTCATTTGTTCTTGTTCCATATAGTCCTTGTTCATTGGTGCCTGCAGGTCATTGTGGAGCTCAGAGTCCCCCTCCATGTTTCCATGCAGCCTTGAATGAGGGGTAGGGGACAGCCTTGATCTGTCTCATGAACATCCTCTCCTACACTTCAGTCTGGGTTAGCCAGGAGTCTTTTCTCTTCCTCTAAGGGAAGAGGCTCATTTTGTCTCTGCTTTCTGCTTTCATACACGCTCCCTGAGGCAAAACATGGAATAGTCTGACTATTTGGGGGAATGAAAAGGAGGCAAAGAAAATATCAGGCTGGAGGAGGCATTGGCTCATCTGAGGAGTGGCTTTACAGGGTGTCTTAGGTTGGCCCAGGTGGCCAGAGCATTGTGCCCTAGCTCAGGAAGTACAGCCTGGGGGAGGGGAGGGGTGGCCTTTCTCTGGGTCCCTCTTGGGGTCTGAGAGATGAATTCCTAGGTACCCACAGTTCTTCTGTGGTCTCAGTGATTTCCAATCATGTTTGCCACATGATGCCTCCGCTGGCGGTTTTGTCAAGGGCCAAACTTAAGTAAGGGGGCTGCCATCCAGTAAAGCCTCATTCTTCCCTAGGAAATACATCATCTGCAGAGTCCCTAACAGTTAGCTTTCACCAGTGTCCAACCGGGACCTCCAGAGGGCAACAGAGAGCAGGTGCAGAGGAGAGACAAGGACTCTGGTTGAGAGCCTGCAGGGGGATCTTGGCTCCTGGAGAAGTAACAATGACTGTTTCATTCCTGCAAGCTGCCAGGAATGCCACTCCCCACTCCTCAGAATACACAGGTCATGAGCTTCCTGGGAGTATAATAATTATAATAATATTCGTAGTTAATACTAATTATTTCCTGTGGCCCAGACATTGACCTAAGTTTTTTTTTTATTAATTTTATTTATTTATTTTTGCCTGCATTGGGTCTTCCTTGCTGCGTGCGGGCTTTCTCTTGTTGCGGTGAGTGGGGGCTACTCTTCGTTGCGGTGCATGGGCTTCCCATTGTGGTGGCTTCTCCTGTTGCCAAGCACGGACTCTAGGAGCACGGGCTTCAGTAGTTGTGGCTCGCAGGCTCTAGCGTGCAGGCTCAGTAGTTGTGGTGCACGGGCTTAGTTGCTCCGCAGCATGTGGGATCTTCCTGGACCAGGGCTCGAACCCGTGTCCCGTGCATTGGCAGGCGGATTCTCAACCACTGTGCCACCTGGGAAGCCCTGACCTAAGATTTTATATACATTGATTCAATCAGTTCTCATAACAACCCTTGAGGCAGATATAATTCTTAATCTCATTTTTCAGCTGAGGAATATGAAGGAAAAAAATGATAGGTAAGTTGCCCAAGATCCCACAGTTAGTGGAGCCAGGATTTGAACCCAACCATTTATGAGCCTCTATTCTAGACATCAGGGATAAATCTGTGAACAAGACAAAATCCCTGCCATATTAAAGGAACAGACAATAAATGAATAAACAAACAAACACAAAATATGATTTGGGGTAGAAACGTCATATAGACAAGGAAGGCAGAATTAAGGACCAGAGAGGGGCATTTTAGATGGGCTGGTCAGGGAGAGCCCTCTTGGGTAGATGGCATTTGGTCAGAGAGCTGAATACACAAGGGAGTAAGTCATGCTGAAGTTTAGGGAAACAGTAAGTGCAAAGGTTCCGAGTAGGAATGAGCTTGGGGTGTTAGAGGAACAGCAGGACATGCAGTGTGGCTGGTGGAGAGTGAGCTAAGGTCTCTGATGTTGCTGGCCACAGCCACAGCAGTGATCAGGGGGTAGATGGAGATGTGCAAAGCCAGGACCCAGCCACTGCCTAACCTGAGCCTGGCATTTTGGGTATCTCAGCTTCCCTTTAAGATACCATCTTTGTTTTTGCCCTCCTGTGCAGACTTGACACCATCACAGTATGTTCCCTCCTTGACCCTGGATACAGTTCAAAAGCAGCTAAAGTTGTCAAGAATCTGGGGCAGCCAGTCTTGTACCACCTGCCAAAGCTTGGCACAAACAATCTGAGAGCCAAATAATATACATACTGGAGTGAGTCTTGCCCAGCTCATGGAGAATTTCTTATGGATAAAAGTTCTAGATAGGCCTGCTGGGGCCTTGAAATGTGTCCTTATTCTCACCAACACAAGGACCTGAACCTTGCAGACCTCTCCAGGGTAGGAGGCTTGTTCTCTCTTCATACTATGCCCTCCATGCCAGGACCCTGTGTCAAACCTGCTTAAACCCTGCCGTATGTTAAACTCAAGTGGAGTTCAGATGGTATCTGGCCAGGAGATGGAAGGGCATCTGTCCCTGTGAGTAGCCACCTCTCTCCACCAGGTCTCTAAAGGAAATGGAAGCACAGAGGTCAGAAACTGCAAATTACTAAGAATCTTTGCCCCTCCTTCTTCATTGTAGAGCCCAGATCAAGATGGGCCCATGTGGAATGCTCTTTTGGCCTGGATTAGAGACAGCCTAGAGCCTAGACCAGAGGGGGCTGAGCTGTCTGATCCAGGACTTCTCAACCTCAGCACCATCGCCAGTTGGGGCCAGCTAATTCTTTGTTGTGGGGGATGTCTCATGTAGGATGTTAGCAGCATCCCTGGCCTCTACCCACTAGAGGCCAGAAGTACTCTCCTCTCAGTGTGACAACCAAAAATGTTTCCAGATATTGCCAGATGTCCCCTGGGTGGGGGATACCTCTGACTGAGAACCACTGGGTCCAACTTTCCCTTTTCCTCTAAGTGTGGATCTCCACTGTTAGCACTCTGGTGATAAGGAAGGACCGATAGCCTCCAATTTATCCCAGAGCTTAAAGCCAGCTGGGTGAACCAGTCGCCTTGGAAGTAACATGGAGAGAGGCCAGCGGGAAGGGGGAGGAGAGAAAGGGGATGGCCAGATCTTCTCTTAACAGTTTTTGGCTCACAAAACTCAATCATGGGGAAGGGCAGGGATAGTGTTGGCCACAGGCATCATGGGGCTAGGTCTCCCTCCCCCTCCCCATCCCGTCTGTCTGTCTCTTCCTCTCACACACACCCTCCCCCCGACACACACCCCTCTGCCACTCTGTGTATTGGCTTTGTTCTCTCCCCTGAAGACAGGCTTTCTTCAGAGATGAAAGGGAGTTCAGTGCTGGAGGAGAAGGTTGATGGGTGGGCTGATCTAGAACAAGAGATTGGCAGGGCAGGAGCCAGAGGTTATGGGTATCACTGAGGGAGGAGTGAAGGGATTCATCATGGGGTCCAGACCAGAACAGGGAGTAAATGAAGCCACGAGGGGCTGGTGGAGAGGGGAGGAGAGGAAGATGTTTGAAGATTTGAGGTCTTCTTTGTATTGAGAAGCAGGAAGGAGGAGAGTCAGAGATTAAGAAGTTGTTTGCTAAGAGTTTGGTTTTTTCCCAGGGAAATAGACTCATAGAATCACAGGATGTTAGAGCTTGAAGGAAACTTAGAGACCATTTAGTCCAATCAACTCCATGCTGACTCTCTCATTAATTCACCAACATTGGAATTTGAGAGTGATCCTTGTTCCCAGTCTTTCTCTCTATGCTTGGAATCAAATGAGAAATAAGATACAGGGGTCAAACTGCTAGAGATTAAAATAACTTCATAACAGATAAAGCTGATTGGAGAATTTGGTTTAGAAAGTACAACCACAATCAGGCTTCCTATCTCTTTCCCCAAGAACCAAACTTATCTTTCCAGCACTGAAAGACTCCATACTTGCGTGACAAGAACCTGCCCTGGGAAGTTTACTGAGAAGAGAGGAGGAGAGGAGGGCAGCTTGGGCCTTCTCTGGTGCAGGCAGTTCTCAGAAGGATCTGAGTCATGGCACGTGCCCATTTTATTCTCCCAAATTCATCAAGCACATGAGCCACTCCTCATCCACCAAGCAGGAGTAAGTAGGAGAGGTGAGTGGAGAGTACTTTTCTCAAAGCTTCAGAAAGGACAGAAGCTCCTACTTTGTAGGGAAGAGTAAAGTGCTTGGAGGGAGAAAGATGAGTTCCCCTAAACAAGCCACCATTTATTAAGTGCCAATTCTGCTGCAGGATGCTGAAGCCCAAAGAGGTGAAGTATTTTCTCAAGGTCACACAGCTTTGGGGACAGAATAAGGTTCTCCAGATTCCTAATGCCAAGGCTTCGCCATTTCACACTTCTAATCACAGAAAGTCAGATTCATCCAGGGTCATCAGCATAATAGTAAAAATAATCTCCTACTCCGTCATTTAGGAGGTCTTCTCACCCATTCCTCCATCACCACCGCTGCCCCCACCACCTCCATCTACATCTTTTCCACCTCCATCTATACGTCCACCACCTCCATTTATGTCCAGCTACCATATTGCCGCTTCTACCATTCCACCTACCACTTCCACCTCTACCATTTCCTCCATTCTTATTACCACCTTCCCCATTTTTTTAGCAGGCAGCCAGCACAAACCATTTGGGTGGAGTGGCAGATGTGAACTAGAAGGTTACCCATACAGCTCTGGTCTCCAGAAATCTTCAAGATCTTTGAGATCAAAGATCTCCCCAGCTCATGACATCCCCTGATCCCAAAAAGATCATCTTGGAGTATTTTATGAAGATTGTGATAGAGATACATAAACATAAGTACACATGTCTATACAAAAACTCATTGACCGCAAGTACAAATTGCTGTAATTTCTAAGCCATGCCCTAATCTGATAGCTGCAGATTTTTAGGTACCTGAAGTGTGACAAGATCCATTTAACTGGCATCTCAGCAGTCCTCAAAGCTCTAATGACCTAACAGTTGAAGATACTCAAGTGAGCTGTAATATTGGTGCCAGCCAGTCCTGGTCACGCCAGTATGCATTCAGACCCAGGCCTCTGCAGGCTCCTAGAAGTGCTGCTAACTGACTATAAAATGGGTGGCCCTGGGGCAGGACTGGATCATCTCTAAGGTCCCTTAGACCTCTACCTCTAAGAGCCCTCTAAGACAGAATTCAAAAGGATCTGGGATAGAAACCATGCGGGAGATAAACCAGCATTTCAAAATCCAGGCTGAAACAACACTGCCATGTAAAATCACCAAGTTAAAATCTGAGAAGAAACTTAAAGATGTCTGCCTATGATCCTGGGCAGCTCTGTTCAGACCCTGCACCACCCTTGTCTGTCAGCCAACCAGGCATCAGTCCCTCCCGCTGCAGGAGTATCCCTTCCCCCATTCTGGTCACATGGCTGGCCGCCACTGAGCCCACAAGTCAATCCCCAATGCCCCAAATACTGTTCAGCCTGGAAATCACAGAGTGTCCTTCTCGCCACCCAAGAGCAACAGAACGAGTGGCTCTGGCCTCCCTGAGATTTGGATTGTGGTTTCCAACGCTTAGAGCTTGAAGGTAAGTTTGCAGCTTGGAGCTTCAGAGATAGTAGACAAAGCTATGCAGATAAGGGAAAATGTGCTTTACAGTATGAGCACAGAGTATTTAAGAGTGAGCTTTACACACACTGAGAAGGAGAAGAGCATGAAAGCTGAGTAAATCCTCCAAATGAGCATTGAATATTTGCCTTTCCTTAAAAAAAGTATAGTGTGTCATCTTGGTGCCTTGAGTTCATTGGTTTGGAACTCACACCAAATGAACAGAAATGACAACTCATTCTCTCTGACACCCTGGTGAGTTCTTTTTTGTCCTCATCTGATGGAACTGAGACTCTTTCTTCCAGGTAAATAAGTTTCTATTGTCTTTGCCAAAGTTACAAGACTGACTGAAGTATTTATGAAGTACGCAAAACCCCTGAGACTTGCCTCTTCCCCAGAAAACTATGGGAAAGTAGATTATATCTGTTAATGTAACATCTCAGAATTGAAACCGACTAATGGCTAGCCTCCTTTTATTAGACATTTCTGTTGTTAGGTGTTGGATATGGTACCTCGTTTTGTTACTGAAAGTTTGCTTAGGGATATTTTGTTTCCTTGATTTTCTTTCCTCTCCTGGGGCATGCATGTTAGGGGTCTGCTAAGCCCAGAGGCAATGGATAAACTATCGGTTGTGAAGGTGGCCTTTCTCTGGCTTCTAGCTAAGTTTTTTTAAAGCCCAGTATGACCCCATGTCATTCTTGTCAATTCAGTTCACAAAATAAACTCAGAGGAGCCCTTGGGGAGGTCCTTTTCTCAAATACTTTGGGCTATCAGAGGAGTTCACTGGATACCATGTTGGGCTAGTCCTGTGTTCTTAGATAGTATAATAAGGTCAAATGGCTTAAAAGATGGGGTGGGAGGAAAAGCTCCCAAAAGGCTGACTTTTGATGAATGTGGCACAACTTTTTTTCTGTTTTTTTTCCCAGAGATATGAATATCTAACCTGAAGGATTTTTTTACCATATTTTGCCCTTCTTCCCTAATAAACTATTTTGTTCTCTTTGTTTGCAGTGTCTAGTGCAAATATCTGGAACAAAGTGAATTTGTTGGACTGAATTGATGTGCCCTCGTGGAAGGGAGGTTGGGGTGGGGGTGGGGTGGGGGGAGTGTTTAAACGGCAGGTGATTCAATTACCAGGGTTTTGATGGTCAAAACACACTGTCTGCCCATAAGACCGGCTGTATCACCACCTCCTTGCTGCAGTGGACATGAAGGCTACTTGTGCAGGGGCCCTGAGTGTTCACTGGTGTGGCACTCTGGTCCTTAGCCTTACAGGCTTAAGACGTTGATTTTTGTCAGTAGGGTTTGGATTCGCAGGGTTCCCAGATGTGATTTCACACTGGTGGCAGGGGCAGTAAAGTGGAATGGGGCCCTTAAGTGACTTGGGACAGAAGAGAATTTGGTCTGATCCCTCACTGTAAAGCCATGCTCATCCCCAAGACAATCTATGATCTAAAGATGGATGGGAGGATAATAGTGAGCTAGTTGGGCAGTGGAGGGGCTGGTATGGGTAAAACTGCTGTTACAAGTTCCTTCATTTGCTACATGCTGGGACTGCTGTGTTCTAACACAATTCCTTTGGCAACATATTGAGGTGGGTAGCTGTACTGGTTAATACTCTTTGGATGCAAGTAACTCAAATCAGCTGAAGCTAGGTGAAGAGAAAATGGGGTTTAGTATAAGGCCATTGGGAGGGCTTATGGTTGGCACCTAAGGCAGGGTCTGGAATCCAGAAGTGGAAGACTTCTTCCAGACCTCCTCTATCTCTTGTTTCTTTGCTCTTCTTCCTCCGTCCCTCCCTCTCTCCCTCCGTGTCTTCCTTCCTTCCTTGGGTCCCAGAATCAGAGAATCCAATATGACTCTTAGCTCTACCATGCCTGGCTCTGTGACTCAGGAAAAATTACTTAATTTTCTGAATCTCCATTTCCTCATCTATAACGTGGAGATCAAAATTATGCACCTCACTGAATTTTAGTCAGGATTAAATGAGATTATGAAAACAAATATTTGACAGCCAATTAATATATATTATATGAAATTGTGGAGATAGAGCTTCTGTTTCAAAGTTTAGGTCATGATTGGGAATTTTTATGATGGGCCATGTAGCTGCCAATCAGAGCAGTAATTAATCTAAACACTTTCCATATGGTCAACACTCTGTTTGAGTTGTTTTAAATGGATGGCTTCCTTTGAAGATGAATCTGGGCAGTCTGGGTTCTTTTACTTCTGCATACTCCTGGAAGGGAGCTTCTCTCAAATTGTGAGGACGCAGGACCCAGCACAGAGGAGGTGAGGAGGGAATGGTCTCAGCTAGTGCAGAACTGGAAGTTATGCATCTACCTGAATACGAGCTACCTTATAGCTCCATAGTTCTGTAGCCCTGGAGAGTTTTCATCTCCATTTACATCTGTATTGTCATTTTGTATTCATTTTTGCTTGGTTTCCAATCTGAAAAATCCATAGAACTTCAAATATGAAAAAGCACATTTTTAAAACATGTTGGAAAACTCTTACTTCATTTGTATTATTCAGGAACTATTGACTCCAAGTGCCAGAAACCCAACTCAAACATGAGAAAAAGTAAAGTGAATTTATCAGCTCAACACAACTGAGAAGGCCAGTCAGAATTAACTGACTCAGGGAGTTACAGTGTTATCAGAACTGTTTCTCTACTTTCTTTGGATGCATCCTTCCACAGGGCAGGCGAGATAGTAGCCCCCCAAGCTTATAAGTTTCACAATGCCAGAACCAGAGCAAGAGCCAGAACAAGGCAGTGTTTTTGGATGGTCCAAGTGGAAATGTCCTGGGAAGAATTCTGATTGGTCCAGCTTTGGCCATGGGGTCATCTCTGAATCAATCTCTGACTGGGGACTAGGGAGTGTTTTATTGGCCAGCCTAGGTCACATGGCCTTTCCCTTTTGTGGTTGGAGGTGGTCTTTGTGAGAAAGAGGATTTGTTACTCAGCTTCTCTTTACTCCTCATGCTATGCCTGAGGGGGTGATTTTCAAACAGTCACCAACCTATTGGAGCTAGCAGTGTGTTCTCACTAAGCTTACCAGTTCACAATGCCCAGTTTGAATGAAAAGATGTGATATTGTTACGTATGTAAACCTCATGTGAAGCAAACTCCAGGTATGGTGATTCAATTTGATAGAAAATATAAATTAGGAGCTATTTCCTTAAAACCATGGTTCTCAAAGTGTGGTCCCTGGATCAGCAGCAGCAGCATCAACTGAAAGCTTGCTGGAAATGCAGATTCTCAGGCTCCACCCCGGATCTGCTGACTTAGAAACATGGGTAGGGCTGAGCAATCCAGGTTTTAAGCAGCCCCACAGATGACTGATGCCCACTTAAGTTTGAGAACCACCGTCTTAAAGTTTCTTTTTTTGTAGTTCTCCTGAATATCATGATTCAGTTTGAACAAACAGATTTAACCATGGATTTTCAGGGAATACAATTATCACATAAAGTGAGGGCACATATTACATTATTTGTTTTAAAATGTTTAAAGTAAAAATAATATATAATCATAATTTAAAAATCAAGTAACACATGTAAGAGCTTATAATAAAAAGCAAACAGAACTCCATCTCAGCTTTCTGCACACCTCACAGTTCTAATTCCCAAAGACAGTCACTTGGAATTTTCTTTTTTGGATTATAAATCTATAGTTTTATTAAGACAAAAACTTACAGTGTTGGTATGAAGCTTAACATTTAAACAAAATTTTCACAGAAACCTAACACATGCCTAAAAATGTTTTACAATGGAGTTCTAGATGCAGGTCTAGCTGATGTCAGAACTGATGGATCTCATGATTCAAGACAGAGTTTTGGGTTTTAGTTAATTCTTAGGATTAAAAAAACTTGTTTTGTTTTAACGTGAGCCACTGCCCCAGTATGAAAATTTAATCTTCTCCTGAGACCAGGGCTTCTGAAATTATTCAGCTCTTGAAGTGATTCAGTGAACTTGTGCTGTCAGTGACTGAACCCTGCCACCAATGGTTTCAAAGTTCAAGAAACAGAAGCTCCAAGAGTTTTCCACCCTAAGAGTACCAGCCCTTGCCTTTCCCTACTCTCCCATCTCCTATACCACCCTCTGCCCTTCCCCAAATACTTCAGCCAGTGGCTTGGGTGGAGAAGCTGACATTTATAACTTCATAATTGGAAAAGAAAGGGTCTTCTTGTCAATTTCAAGAATTATCACCTCTAAGACAGAATGACCTGCCTGCGTATACACTCCAAAAAGACTTTTCCTCCTCAACCCGTTTCCATCCCACAGACGACAGCTTTGGTAACTTCTTAACTGGCTTAGTCCTTTGTTGGGAACAGCATTAAGCTCAGGCAGGGAACACGTTGGCTTCTAAGTTTCAGGCATTTACAGCTTTTAAACAGTCTCTCATAGTCCTCATTTAGGTTGCCAATGACATGTTCTGAAAGGATGAAATATTCTGGACACAGAACCAGATCATCATTAGTTGTTCTTTCCTTTGTTTCACCACTTCCCCCATCAGGCCCCAAATTTTAACAAAAATGATCCTGACCCATCTCCCTTCTTTCCCACCCCATCCCTCCTGCCCCAAATAATGCACCAGTAATAGCCAAAAACGACATACATGCTACGCTGTAAAAATGCAGAGTTAACACTATTGGGAAGAAGGCTGTGGGTTGTGGAGATGCTCTTTGAAGATCTATAGTATCTTCTGCTCTCCCACATCCCATTCTGCAAGTTTTGTCCTTCATAGAAAGCCCTTTGCTTTTCTCAGCAAAGTTCAGAGTGGGTTGCCTTGAAACACTGACCCTCCTTCCCCTCCACTGGAATGGGTGTGCAAACTATACAGCATGGAACGGCTTTAAAGCACTTGGGCTGCTGTAGGGCATGGAAACTATACTGGCTCTTCAAAGGACATCTTCCCAAGCCACCTCTATGGTGTCAAGACAAGTAGAACTCTTTCTTTCCCCACTTGAAACCCACAGTCAGATGTGACAGGGGCTGGTACTCAGGAGAGTTAATTCTTGTCATCATCCTCCAAGGCGTAGGAATGCCACGTCAGCCTTTCCTCATAGAAGGATATGACGACCTGTGGGCATGTTGACATTGGCTTCCTTGGCAGGAACCAGGTCATCCTCATCAGAGTTTTTCCACTTCATCAGGAACATGAGTTCTCCACTGGAGTCTATAGCTCCAATAATCCACTCGGGTTCCAAACCCCGAGCAAAGCCTTGTGGCTTTTCTGACTCTTCTTTCTTCTTCTTGGTTTGCTCTCCTCCCCCTTATCTTCTGAATCAAAATCAGCTTTGCGCTTGCCTCCCTCTGATTTATCTGTTTCATGTGCTGTTTTCTGTGACTGTAGGAACTCGACAATGAGGTCGGGGCAATCCAGGTTTTCTTCTGGCTCCCATGTGTTGTCCTCATCTGAGAACCTCTTCCACTTTAGGGGGTACTCCACTTTGCCCTTTACTACTCGACGGTGGAGAACTTTTTCCACCACATATTCTTCTTCCTCTTCTTCTAGCACCTCCTCCACTTTCTTCTTGTTTTGTCTTTTCCCCATGGTGCCCGCCAGCTTTCTGGTATAAAGGGTGACGCTGCTCAGAGCAGTGCCCATGAACCCGAGAGGAATCAGTGCCGCGCTACTCGTGCGTCTTGTCCGGCCGACCAGGCGAGTGGGAACCAGAAAAGCAACAATCCTGTTGACCACGGTCAAGTCCCTCACTGAGCGGCGTTCTGCAGGCGCCAGCCAACCGCCCTTCCCTCAGCCAAACAAAAGAGCCTGGCACTCTGCGCTGCTGCCACCAGCATCTGGAATTATTTTTTAAAATTGAGGTAGAGGACTTCCTTGGTGGCGCAGTGGTTAAGAATCTGCCTGCCAATGCAGGGGACATGGGTTCGAGTCCTGGTTTGGGAAGATCCCACATGCCGCGGAGCAACTAAGCCTGAGCGGCACAATTACTGAGCCTGTGCTCTGGAGCCGGCGAGCCACAACTACTGAGCCCGCGTGTCACAATTTCTAAAGCCTGCATGCCTAGAGCCCATGCTCCACAACAAGAGAAGCCACCTCAATGAGAAGCCTGAGCACCGCAATGAAGAGTAGCCCCTGCTCGCCGCAACTAGAGAAAGCCGGTGTGTAGCAACAAAGACCCAACGCAGCCAAAGATAAATAAAATAAATAAAATTTAAAAAATTGAGGTAGAGTTGATTTATAATGTTATATTAATTTCAGGTGTACCACATAGTGATTCAATAGTTCTAAAGATTATACTCCATTAAAAATTTTTTTAATAGATTTATTTATTTTGGTTTGCATTTGGTTTTGATTTGCATTTTCCTGATGCTTAGTGATATTAAGCACATCTTCACATACTTATTAGCCATCTGTATATTTTCTTTGGAAAAATATCTACTCAGATCCTCTGCTCATTCTGTAATTGGGTGGTTTGTGTTTTTGATATTGACTTGTATGAGCTCTTATATATTTTGGATATTAACTCCTTATCAGACATATCACTTGCAAATATTTTCTCCTATTCAGTAGGGGTCCTTTGTGGTTCCATACAAGTTTTAGGATTAGTTGTTCTAGTTCTGTGAAAAATGTCATGAGTATTATGATAGGGATTGCAGTAAATCTGTAGGTTGCTTTGGGTAGTATGTACATTTTAACAATATCAATTTTTCCAATCCATGAACAGGGATATCTTTCCATTTATTTGTATCATATTCAATTTCCTTCATCAATGTCTTATAGTTTTCAGAGTACAGGTCTTTCACCTCCTTGGTTAAGTTTATTCCTAGGTATTTTATTCTTTTTGATGCAATTGTAAATGGGATTTTCTTTCTTTCTCTTTCTGATATTATTAGTGTATCGAAAAACAACAGATCTGTATACTAATCTTGTATCCTTCAACTTTACTGAATTTATTTATTAGTTCTAATAGTTTTTTTGGTGGAGACTTTAGGTTTTTCTATACATAGTATCATGTCATCTGCAAATAGTGACAGTTTTACTTCTTCCCTTCCAATTTGGATGCCTTTTATTTCTTTTTCTTGCCTGATTGCTGTGGCTAGGATTTCTAATACTATGTTAAATAGAAATGGTGAGAGTGGGCATCCTTGCCTTGTTCCTCATTTTACAGGAAAAGCTTTTGATTTTTCATATGATATTAGCTGTGGGTTTGTCATAAATGGTTTTTATTATATTGTGATCTATTCCCTTTGTTGAGAGTTTTGTCATGAATGGGTGTTGAATTTTATCAAATGGTTTTTCTGCATCTATGGAGATGATCATGTGATTTTTATCATTCCTTTTGTTAATGTGGTGTATCACATTGATTGATTTGTGGATGTTGAGCCATTCTTATATCCATGCAATAAATCCCACTTGATCATGGTGCTGGCTAAAAGGCTCGTCAATTTTGTTTATCTTTTCACAAAACCAGCTCTTGGTTTCATTGATTCTTTCTTTCTTTCTTTCTTTCTTTCTTTCTTTCTTTCTTTCTTTCTTTCTTTCTTTCTTTCTTTCTTTCTTTCTTTCTTCCTTCCTTCCTTCCTTCCTTCCTTCCTTCCTTCTTTTGGGGGTGGGTCTCTTATTTATTTTCTTTCTGATCTTTATTATTTTCTTCCTTCTTCTGACTTGGGGCTCTGTTTGTTCTTTTTCTAATCTCTTTTGATGGTAGATTAGGTTGTTTGAGATCTTTCTTGTTTCTTGAGGTATGCCTGTATCACTATAAGCTTCCCTCTTAGAACTGCTTTTGCTGCATCTCATAGATTTCAGAAAGTTGTGTTTTTTATTTTCATTTATTACAAGGTATTTTCTGATTTCCTCTTTAATTTCTCATTGATCCATTGGGTTTTTAATAGCATGCTGTTTAGTC
This sequence comes from Tursiops truncatus, assembly GCF_011762595.2. NCBI lineage: Eukaryota > Metazoa > Chordata > Mammalia > Artiodactyla > Delphinidae > Tursiops > Tursiops truncatus. Next base: position 25,391,573 of record NC_047047.1, read on the forward strand.
TCCACGTGTTTGTGTTTTTCCCATTTTTCTTCCTGTAATTGATTTCTAGTTTCATACTGTTGTGGTCAGAAAAGATTCTTCATATAATTTCTCTCCTTTTATTATTTTTAATTGGAATATAATTGCTTTACAATGTTGTGTTAGTTTCTGCTCTACAATGAAATGAATCAGCTATATGTGTACATATATCCCCTCCATATTGGACCTCCCTCCCACCCACCCCATCCCACCCATCTAGGTTATCACAGGGCACCAAGCTGAGCCCCCTGTGCTATACAGCAGCTTCTTACTAGCTATCTATTTTACACATGGTGGTGTATATCTGTCAATTTAAATCTCCCAATTCATCTCACTCCCCCTTCCCCACTGTGTCCACTCGTCCATTCTCTAGGTCTGTGTCTCTATTCCTGCCCTGCAAATAGGTTCATCTGTACCATTTTTCTAGATTCCACATATATGTGTTAATATACAATATTTGTTTTTCTCTTTCTGACTTACTTCACTCTGTAAGACAGACTCTAGGCCCATCCACATCTCTACAAATGACCCAATTTCGTTCCTTTTTATGGATGAGTAATATTCCATGGTATATATGTACCACATCTTCTTTATCCATTCATCTGTTGATGGACATTTAGGTTGCTTCCATGACCTGGCTAATGTAAATAGTGCTGCAATGAACATTGGAGTATATGTGTCTTTTTGAATTATGGTTTTCTCAGGATATATGTCCAGTAATGGGATTGCTGGGTCATATGGTAATTCTATTTTTAGTTTTTTAAGGAACCTCCATACTGTTCTCCAGAGTGGCTGCATCAATTTACATTCCCACCAGAACTGCAAAAGGGTTCCCTTTTCTCCACACCCTCTCCAGAATTTATTGTTTGTAGATTTTTTGATGATGGCCATTCTGACAGATGTGAGGTGATACCTCATTGTAGTTTTGATTTGCATTTCTCTAATAATTAGTGATACTGAGCATCTTTTCATGTGTTTGTTTGCCATCTGTATGTCTTCTTTGGAGAAATGTCTGTTTAGGTCTTCCACCCATTTTTTGATTGGACTGTTTGTTTTTCTGATGTTGAGCTGCATGAGATGTTTGTATATTTTGGAGATTAATCCTTTGTCAGTTGCTTCACTTGAAAATATTTTCTCCCATTCTGAGCATTGTCTTTTCATCTTGTTTATGGTTTCCTTTGCTGTTCAAAAGCTTTTAAGTTTAATTAGGTCCCATTCATTTATTTTTGTTTTTATTTTCATTACTCTAGGAGGTGGGTCAAAAAAGATCTTGCTGAAAAAAAGAAAAGAAAGATCTTGCTGTAATTTATATCAGAGTGTTTCTCCTATGTTTTCCTCTAAGAATTTTATAGCTTCTTGTCTTACATTTAGGTCTTTAATCCATTTTGAGTTTATTTTTGTGTATGGTGTTAAGGAGTGTTCTAATTTCCTTCTTTTATGTGTAGTTGTCTAGTTTTCCCAGCACCACTTAATGAAGAGACTGTCTTTTCTGCATTGTATATTCTTGCCTCCTTTGTCATAGATTAGGTGACCATAGGTGTGTGGGCTTCTCTCTGGGCTTTCTATCCTATACCATTGATCTATATTTCTGTTTCTGTGCCAGTACCATACTGCCTTGATGACTGTAGCTTTGTAATATAGTCTGAAGTCAGGGAGCCTGATTCCTCCAGCTCCGTTTTTCTTTCTCAAGATTGCTTTGGCTATTCAGGGTCTTCTATGTTTCCATACAAACTGTAAAATTTTTTGTTCTAATTCTGTGAAAAATGCCATTGGTAATTTGATAGGGATTGCACTGAATCTGTAGATTGCTTTGGGTAGCATAGTCATTTTCACAATATTGAATCTTCCAGTCCATGAACAGGGTATATCTCGTCATCTGTTTGTGTCATCTTTGATTTCTTTCATCAGTGTTTTAGTTTTCTGAGTACAGGTTTTTGCCTTCTTAGGTAGGTTTATTCCTAGGTATTTTATTCTTTTTGCTGCAGTGGTAAATGGGATTGCTTCCTTAGTTTCTCTTCCTGATCTTTCATTGTTAGTGTATAGGAATGCAAGAGATTTCTGTGCTTTAATCTATCCTTTTAAATTTGTTGAGACTTGTTTTGTGATCTAGTATGTGATCCATCCAGGAGAACATTTCATGTGCACTTGAAAAGAATGTGTATTCTGCTCTTTTGGGATGGAATGTCCTGTAGATATCTATTAAGTCCACTGGTCTAATGTGTCATTTAAGGCCACTGTTTCCTTATTGATTTTCTGTCTTGATGATCTGTTCATTGATGTAATGTGTGTTAAAGTCCCTACTATTATTGTATCAGTGTCAATTTCTCCCTTTATGTCTGTTCATATTTACTTTATATATTTAGTGCTCCTATATTAGGTGCATATATTTACAAATGTTATATCCTCTGCTTGTATGGATCCCTTTATCATTATATAATGCTATTCTTTGTCTTTTATCATAGACTTTTTTTAGGGTCTACTTTGTCTGATATAAGTATTTCTACCCCAGCTCTGTTTTCATTACTGTTTGCATGGAATATCTTTTTCCATCCTCTCACTTTCAGTCTGTGTGTGTCTTTAGCTTTGAGGTGAGCCTCTTGTAGGCAGCATATAGATGGGTCTTTCTTTTTAAATCCAATCAACTACCCTACATCTTTTTTTTTTTTTCAGTACGTGGGCCTCTCACTGTTGTGGCCTCTCCTGTTGCGGAGCACAGGCTCCGGACGCGCAGATTCAGCGGCCAAGGCTCAGGGGCCCAGCCGCTCTGTGGCATGTGGGATCTTCCTGGACCGGGGCATGAACCCGTGTCCCCTGCATCGGCAGGCGTACTCTCAACCCCTGCACCACCAGGGAAGCCCTACCCTACGTCTTTTGATTGAAGCTTTTAGTCCATTGACATTTAAAGTAATTATTTATAGGTGTGTATTTATTGCCATTTTGTTACTTGTTTTCTGGTTGTTTTTGTAGTTCTTCTCCATTCTTTTCTTCTTCTTTTAGTCTTATCCCTTGTGGTTTAATGATTTTCTTTAGTGTTATGTTTATGTTCCTTTTTCTCTAGTTTTTATCTATTATACTTTTTTTCTATTATAGGGTTGTTTTTTTTTTGCGGTACGTGGGCCTCTCACTGTTGTGGCCTCTCCCATTGTGGAGCACAGACTCCGGATATGCAGGCTCAGCAGCCATGGCTCATGGGCCCAGCCACTCCATGGCATGTGGGATCTTCCCGGACCGGGGCACGAACCCATGTCCCCTGCATCGGCAGGTGGACTCTCAACCACTGTGCCACCAGGGAAGCCCTATTATAGGTTTTTGATTTGTGGTTACCATAGGGTTCATATATGTTTACCTATAACTATATCTCCTTGTTTTAAACTGGTAATCATTTCACTTTAAACACACTCTAAAAGATCTACATTTTTCTACTCCCCCACCATGTTTTGTGTTTTGGGTGTCATATTTTACATCTTCATGTCTATGCCTTAACTGTTTATTATGGTTATAGTTGATTTTTACAATTTTTGTCTTTTAACCTTCACAGTAGCTTATTTAAATGATTGATCCTCAGCCTTTACTGTATAGCTGCCTCAGCATTTACTGTATAGTTGCCTTTACCAGTGGGATTTTTCCCTTTCTGTAATTTATTTCTTGTTGTAGCCTTTTCTTTTCTACTTAGAAAAGACCCTTTAACGTTTCTTTTAAGGTCAGTTTAGTATTGATGAACTCTTTTAGTTTTTGCTTGTCTGAGAAGCTCTTTATCTTTCCTTCAATTCTGAATGATAACCTTGCTGGGTAGAGTGTCCTAGGTTGTAGGGTTTTTTTCCTTTCAGAACTTAAACTATATCATGCCACTCCCTTCTGGCCTGCAAAGTTTCTGCTGAAAATCAGCTGATAGCCTTCTGGGGTTTCTCTTGTATGTGACTCCTTTTTTTCTTGTGGCCTTTAGAAGTCTCTCTTTAAATTTTTGCCATTTTAATTATAATATGTCTTGGTGTGGGTCTCTTTGGGTTTATCTTCTTTGGGACTCTCTGTGGTTTCTGTACCTGGATATCTGTTTCCTTCCTCAGGTTCAGGAGGTTTTCAGCCATAATTTCATGAAACACATGTTCTACCTTTTTCTCTTTCTCTTCTTCTGGGACCCCTATAATGCGAATATTAGTATGCTTGATGCTGTTCCAGAGGTCCTTTAAACTATTCTCATTTTTAAAAATTTGTTTTCCTTTTTGCTCCTCTGATTGGGTGATTTCCATTATTTTATCTTCCATATCACTTTTATGTATTTTACTGTATCACCTAATCTACTATTAATTCCCTTTAGTGGCTTTTAATTTCAGTTATTGCATTCTTCAGCTCTCCCTCATTCTTTTTTATATTTTCTAGTTCTTTTTTAAATTCTCACTGTGTTCATCTATTTTTATCCCCAGTTCATTTAGCATTTTTATTCTTATTGTTTTGAACTCTTTATCAGTAAATTATTTAGCTCTGTTTCATTAGGGGTTTTTCCTGTTTTTTTTCTCTTATTCTTTCATTTGAAACATAATCTCCTGTCTTCTCATATTGTTTATCTTTCTCTGTCTTTATGAAATTAGGTGATCAGTTACTTATCCTGGCCTTGAAGGCATGTCCTTGTGTAGGAGCTCCCTGTGCAGCCTGTGTGTGCCCAGTGGTTTTGGTGGGAGAGCTGGATCTGAAGTAAGCATGGGCAGTATCTTCCCAGGGTGTGCTGGCAACCACAGCCTTTGTGGGAGGTAGGGATGGAGTTGGAGGGGCTAGAGCCAGAGTCTGGTTGAAGCCGTGGCTTATCCTATGCTCAAGCAGGAACCCTGAGGGAGTTGTTTATCCCATGTGTGGTGGCCTTCACTGAAGGCATGCCTGGGATCTGAGGGCTTGGGGCTGCACTTCTGTGCTGGTTTCATTCTTTCCCCAGTGTGCACACCTTGGTTATAGGCTGGGTTGGGGCTGGTGGGTTTGGTGCCACACCACTGGGATGGCCCTGCACCCTCTCAAGTGTGCACAGAGATGTGTGCCTCAGCAATGGTGGTCTCTGCCCTGGAGCTAGCTTCACCCCTTCCAGGTGTGCAGATCCTGAGCAGATTGCTTCTCCTCCCTTCCTACCAGATTCCATGTGGATCTTTCTTTACAACTTGGTTGTAGAAGAGCTGTTTTGCTAGTCCGCAGGTCAAGTTCAGTGAGATTCACTCTATATATAGTTGCAGGGTTTTTTTTGTTTTTTGTTTTTTGGCCACACTGTGCAGCATGCAGGATCTTAGTTCCCCGACCAGGGATCGAACCTGTGCTTCCTGCAGTGGAAGCATGGAGTCTAACCACTGGACCATCAGGGAAGTCCCTATACAGTTGTAGTTTTATTTTTCCCCCCACTGAGGAAAAATTTTAATGTAATAAAGATTCTGAAGGCAGTTCATTTGTTGGTTCATAAAGTTAGTAAATTTTTTTTTGAATTTTATTTTATGTATATTTTTATACAGCAGGTTCTTATTAGTTATCCATTTTATACATAATAGTGTATATATGTAAATCCCAATCTCCTAATTCATCACACCACCACCACCCCCTGCCACTTTTCCCCCTTGGTGTCTATACGTTTGTTCTCTACATCTGTGTCTCTATTTCTTAGTTGTAGTTTTGATGTGTTCATGGGAGGAGGTGAGCCCAGTGTCTTCCTGCCTGCCATCTTGATCTCTCACTTGGAATTGTTTTAGGTTTTTTTGTTGGTTACCTACACTCCTCTAAAATAATAATAATAATGATAATAAATCTCCTGCTAGTTATCAAAGTTAGATATCAGTCACCTACAGGTGACTATTTAACTATCATACACAACACCCATCTCCTCTTCTTTATACTTCCAATGTAGATATATCATTGCTGTTTTTAGTTAAAAATCAGTGTTTATGCTCTTATGATTATATATATACCATAATCACATTTTATTTCTTACAGTTTTAATTTTCCCTGGTGTTTCTAATTGCTTTCTTTTTCTTTGCACTTTCTTTTTTTTTCATTTTTAAATTTTACTTATTTATTTTTTGGCTGCTTTGGGTCTTCATTGCTGTGCGCAGGCTTTCTATAGTTGCAGCGAGTGGGGGCTACTCTTTGTGCGGTGTGTGGGCTTCTCATTGTGGTGGCTTCTCTTGTTGTGGAGCACAGGCTCTAGGCATGTGGGCTTCAGTAGTTGTGGCATGTGGGCTCAGTAGTGTGGCTCGCAGGCTCTAGAGTGCAGGCTCAGTAGTTGTGGCACACAGGCTTAGTTGCTCTGTGGCATGTGGGATCTTCCCAGACCAGGGATCAAACCTGTGTCCCCTGCATTGGCAGGTGGCTTCTTAACCACTGCGCCACCAGGGAAGTTCCCCTTTGCACTTTCTGTCTTTGTCACTTCCTTAAGTTGTTTCAAGTTCTCAAGGAGTGTATTAAGTCTCTTGAATTTCATCTTTTCCTTGGTGGTTCTTTCTGAAACCTCATTTTTAGCTATTTTGAGGACTGACTGCTCCCTAGGGCTATATCACAGCTGTTGTCCAGGGACCTTCCTTCATTACCCTTCTGTTTCAACCCCTCTCTCCTGGATCCCATTGTCTTCCCCTTCTTTGTTAATGGAGGTAATATCTATTATACATACATAACTTCCTAAGAAGATATGAGAGAGAAGTGAAATTATTTTTTGCATATCCTAAACTGTCTTCTACCCTCTCTCTTGACTGGTGGTTTGGCTGAATAGAGAATGCTAGGCTGGAAACTATTCTCCCACAGAATTTTGAAGGCATTGGTCTGGCATCTTCTCTTGTCTAAGTTCCTAAAGAGCAGTCTTCTGATAGTCTGATTTTTATTCATTTATAGGTGACCTGTTCCTGTTTCCTTAAAAGTTTTTAGGATTTTTCTTTTCTTCACACTTAATATTCTAAAATTTCATACTGACATATCAAAGTGTGAGGATTTTTCTTCCCAATCATTCTTTGTGTAGAGTACTCAGTTGGCCCATTTTATTTGAGACTACTATGTCATAGTGCTGGGGAATAATCTTATTTATTTAAAAAATTAAAATTTTAATAATAAAATATTTCAAACCTGTAGAATGATAGTTATATTTCATTGTCCAGAATTAGCAGATGTTAACATTTTATCATATTTGCTTCATATCTATATCTATCAAAGATACAGCTGAAACATCACCATTAAACCTTACCTGTCCCCAGAAGTAACCTGAAGTTAGTGTGTCTCATTCCCCTGCATGATTTTATGCTTCTATTACTTATAAATGTAGCAATAAATAACATTGGCAGTGTTTTGTGCGTTTTAAAGTTTTATATAAATAATGTCATTTTGTTTGTATCTTTTTACAACTTGCTTTTTTTATTCATTATGTTACTGAGATTTCTACAGGTGACACATAGAGATCTAGTTCATTCATTTAAACTCCCTATAGCTTTCCATTATGTATCAGTTAGGAAGACCTTCAGCTAAAAGTAACATAAAACTTGGCTAGTAGTTTAAATATACTAGGTAGATTTTTTCCTTTCACATAACAGGAAGATCAAAGATAAACAGTCTAGAGCTCAGTGATTTTATCAGGAGCCCAAGTTTATTCTAGCCTTCTGCTTTGTCCTTAGCCTGTGGCTTTGGTTTTCATACCTGTCACATCATTGTTGCAAGATGACTGCTTCATCTAGAAGTCTCATGCCTAGAGTCTGTGCAGGAAAAAAGTGAAGGTAAAGAGCAAAACATGCATTCTAACTGTGTCTGTCACTTCTTATTAGGAAGATAAAAGTTTTCCTGGAAACTCTACCCAGTAGACTTCCATTAAATCTCATTGGCTCGGTAGGTAGGGTCACATGACTACTCCTAGGATCATTTACTGGCCAAGGCCCATAAGATTACAATGAATGGTTTAGACAGGTCACAATTTATGTCTGGGGTTGGGGAAGGTATGTATGGCAATCAAGGGCCCTGTGTCCCTATCTGAGCAAAATGGGGTTCTATAAACAGGCAAGGAGAGGAAGGAACGAACGTTGGAAAGTGTAGCAGACACTTCTAGATGAGCACCCAGTGCCCATTCTCCCTGTTTTCCTTACTAGCAGAACCCAATCTTATTTTCCCAGAGTCTTTTAATTCAGGTGTGGTTTTGAGTAACAGAAAAGTTAACTATAAATTTAGTGGTTTAATTTTTCACCATAAAAAGAAGTCCAAATGTGGGCTGTCCAGTGCTAGTAGAGTGGTTCACTGAAGATGTTAAGGACACAGGCTCCTTCGTCCCCTGTATCCATAGTTAGCATATGGCCTTCACTCCCATGATGAAAAGATGGCTGCTGCACTTCCAGGCATCATGTTCCAGGCTCTAGATATAAGGATGAAATATAATTTGCCAGATATAATACGGTTTACCAGATAAAATACAGTTTGCCCAGTTAAATTTGAATTTCAGATGAACAGTGAATAGTTTTTTAGTATAAGTATATCTCAAATAGTGCACGGGGGGACTTCCCTGGTGGTGTGGTGGTTAAGAATCTGCATGCCAATGCAGGGGACACGGGTTCGAGCCCTGGTCAGGGAAGATCCCACATGCCACAGAGCAACTAAGCCCATGTGCCACAACTACTGAAGCCCTCGCGCCTAGAGCCCGTGCTCCACGACAAGAGAAGCCACCGCAATGAGAAGCCTGCTCACTGCAACGAAGAGTAGCCCCCGACTGCCACAACTAGAGAAAGCCTGCATGCAGCAACAAAGACCCAATGCAGCCAAAAATAAATAAATTAATAAAAACATAGAGCATAGGGTATACTTATACTAAAAATTATTTATTGTGTATGTGAAGTTCATATTTAACCTGGAGAAACTGTATTTTTGTTTGCTAAATCTAGCAACCCTATTCAGGGAGGGAGGGAGAAGAAGGAAAAATGAAGGGGGTTTCTTTGGGAGAGGCTTTATCCAGGAAGGGAATCTTTCTCCAGGTTCTTTCACCTACATCTCTTTAGAGAGGGATTGCTGAAGGGCATCTGGGGGAAATGATTATTTTCAGTTGGCCTCATTGCTGCCCTGAACAAAATAAGAACAGAAGAGGAGACAGACATCAGGCAGGTAGCTAGCAGTGTCCTCCACATGGGCCTCCATGCACACAGCCCCACCTTGTTTCCCCATCATCCCCAAATCGTTATATCCAGTGGAGACATTCAAAATATTTCACAACCAATATGGCGCCAACACCAACCAATCAGAATGAATACCCAACTGTTAAGAATGGATACCAGCCACAAACAGAAGCCATACTGGTGCATATTGGAAAACCAACTTTACTTATATCATAATTTTTGATAAAATTAACGTTTATTTTTATTCATTATGACTGTATAAATTTTGCTCACAGCTGACTTGCATAGTGTACCATGATTACTTTTCCTTTCTACAATTCTTTATTCTTGGTAGAATCTCGGTACCCTCTCGAAATAGTCAAATTCATCCAGATAATTGATCAGTTCTAGGTTCTCCTTGGAGACATCCTGTCCAGAGTGTGATCTAAGATGCACCTGTTGCTCCCTGGACTGCGGCATAGCTCCCCTCCTAGGACCTACCTGTGCCAATCTTTTGTGGTGAATCCCATTTCCCAGATGCCATATTCCTTTCTTTGATGTTCCTTCATCTTGCTTCAATCACTTCCTGAGAAAATTTTTGAGACATTTCATGCCTGAAAATGCCCTTATTCTACTCTCACATTTGATTGATAGCTTAGTTAGGACTGAAATTCTAGGTTGGAAATAATTTTTCCTCAGTTTTGAAGGCATGAATCCCTTGTCTTATAGCTTCCACTGTGGCTATTCAGAAATCAATGCCAGTTTTCATGGTGGATTCTCTGTAGGTGAATTATATTCTTATTCTGGAAGCTTTTAAGGTCTTCTCTTTATATGTAATATTCTAAAACTTCATGATGATGTGAGTTGGAGTGGATTTTTTGTATGTATGTATGTATGTACATATGTATTTTTGGCTGTGTTGGGTCTTCTTTATTGCTGCACATGGGCTTTCTCTAGTTGCGGAGAGCGGGGGCTACTCTATTGCAGTGCATGGGCTTATTGTGGTGGCTTCTCTTTGTTGCAGAGCACAGGCTCTAGGCGCGTGGACTTCAGTAGTTGTGTCTCACGGGCTCTAGAGCACAGGCTCAGTAGTTGTGGCTCACAGGCTTAGTTGCTCCATGGCATGTGGGATCTTCCCCGACCAGGGCTCCAACCTGTGTCCCCTGCATTGGCAGGAGGATTCTTAACCACTGAGCCACCAGGGAAGTCCTGGAGTGGATTTTTTTTTAAAAAAGTATTTTTCTGAGCTCTCAGCAGCCCCTTTCAATCAAGAGAGTCAAATCCTTCAGTTCTGGGAAGTGTTCTTATGTCATTTTCTTAATAATTTCCTCTATGGGACTTCCCTGGTGGCGCAGTGGTTGAGAGTCCACCTGCCGATGCAGGGGACACGGGTTCGTGCCCTGGTCCGGGAAGATCCCACATGCTGCAGAGCCGCTGGGCCCGTGAGCCATGGCCGCTGAGCCTGCGCGTCCGGAGCCTGTGCTCCGCAACAGGAGAGGCCACAACAGTGAGAGGCCCGTGTACCGCAAAAAAAAAAAAGTAGTAATAATAATAACTTCCTCCCTACCATTTTTCCTGATTTCTCTTTCAGAAACTCCTACTACTTTGATTTTGGAACCCCTGGATTGATCCCCTGATTTCCTTGTCTTTTTCCTAAAATTTTTCTTTGTATTTGTGCTCTATTATCTGGTGTATTTTTTCAACTTCATCTTCCAACTCTTGTATTGAAAGTTTTCTTGTAACATCTCTTTAATTTCCAAGAGTTCTATCTTATTCTTTAAAAGTTCCAGGTTTATAGCATTCTGCTTTTCTTTTTGTCATGGATACAATTTTTTTTTCTAGTCCACCTGAAGATGTTAATTATATGGTTTTCAAGTGGTTCTTTGGCTGCCTGCAGTGCTCCTGTTTTCTTGGACTTTGTCTTTTCCTGTTTGTTTTGGTCTGTGTCATTCTGGTGATTCTGCTGGCCATCATAATTTGGAGTGGAGCTGCTAAACAGCTGTTTGACAGCCTGGACTTCTTGAATGATAGACTCAAGGTGGGCAATTGGGTGGAGTCCTAACTATTTTGTTAAAGATCTCCAAAATGTCAGAATCTTTAAGTCCTCCAGTCTCCTACCTGGAGTGTGTAAGCTTCATTACTGTTCTAGGAGAGGGCTGAGTGGTTCACTATTTTTAATTAAATCCTTTTTTCC